>NC_083315.2:174464755-174783366 GCF_963455315.2 Globicephala melas | reverse complement strand
CCCACTGAAAAGCCTCAGTTTCAGGCAGGCAGGTCTTCCTGCTGCTGCCCACAGGTCGAGGCACCCTTAGGCTGTGCCCCCGGCTGAATGCTCTTCCTGCTCTTTCTAATCTGTCTTGGTCTAGGTTTCCGGCTCAGCTGGAGGGCACTCTCCACCGCACAGCCCACCCCGACCACAGCCCAGGTAACCCAGTCTGGCCCCTGCATTACAGGGTGAGGGGGGTGGGCAGGGCCACATCATGGACATTTCCTGAGTCTCCACAGAAGTGAGGCCAAGACGAGATCTTCATCTTTGCCGATGGGACCTTAGCACATAGAGGTGTTACTACAGGTGTGCACAGAAGGCTGGCCTTTGTCATAGGGCAGGGTTTGGGGGCCCATGGCTGCCCTGATGTGGGAGGGAGCTCCCCACCCCGGGGAGGTTGGGCTGAGGCTCTCTGAACTTCAGGAAGTACTCGGCTGGAGGACATGGCAGGGTGCCCCCTGCCTCCCCACACCCACCCCACCGGCTGGGTGATGCTGCAGTTTGTTGATTGGCTGAGTGATTCCTGGCAGGGCTGCCACCAAAGTGCCCCCCCCCACCCCGCCAAGTCTCCTGCTCCCAGTTAGGCAGGAGTGCTGGGCTCCATGGGGTGCCCCCACGGTATCACAGGCAGCTCCTCAGACACACAAGCAGCATTCAAAGGGCCAGGGTGGGAAGGACAAAGAGGACAGCAGCCCCGGGGCTCAGGATCCGGGGGGTCCTGAGGGCTGCAGGGGGTGGGATTTGCAGGACAGGGGGACATTCACAGTCTGACACAGTTTATCTGCATCTCATGCTGCTGCAAGCACTGCCGCTCTTAGCCAGGTCCTGCTTCCTAGTGGGATAACACGGGTGAGGCTTGCCTTAGGTCACCTGCAGGGAGGATGGCACACCTGCAGGGGGTCCTGGTGTCCTCACCGAGCCCCCTGAGGGTGGGCTACAGCAGCAGGAGTGGCTGAGCCTCTCTGATGACCCCCCAGCGTGACCTATCACTTTTCTCTGCCCATTAGGAATGGCCTCTCCACTCCATCCCCATCCCCACGGGTCAGAATCACCACAAACTGAGAGGAACTGGGATGACCCCCAAGTGTCAGGTGAGGAATCAAGCTCAGGGCCCCACCTGGCCTCCTCTGCTGGGTCCTGGGTCTGTGGGCTCTGGAAGGCAGGGACCAGACCCAGCCCTCACTGTGGCTGGGCCCCTGGCTTGGAGTCTAGCCCAAGGGGGCTGGGCATAGAAGGAGACCACCTGCTACCTGCAGACACTCCTCGCGCACCTGGGGTGGCACACACAGCCCAGAGGGGCCCCGGGCCCTACCACACCTCAGACCAGCCCATGGTGACTGCAACAGGCCTTGGGGGGCCTAGGGCTGCAGGAGGCTAGAGTCTAAACCTCTGCTCACCCCCTGTTACAGATGGGGAAACTGAGGCCCAGCTTGGGGTAAAGGGGAGGACCAGGGTCCCCCAGCCTGTAGACTAATAGTGCTCTCAGGAAGGAGCTGGGGAGCCAGGCAGGGCCTGGCCTACCCACCAGGAGGGCACAAGTGTCCCGGAAGTGGAGTGACTTGGGCCTCTGCCACCAGGGGAACAGGGCCTGGTCCTGTGGCAGACGCTGAGGCAGGGCCAGGCGAAGAGAGGGGATCACACAGGTCTCCCCATGGCTCCCCACAGCCTGACCCCACGCTGGGAGGGGCTGCCCTGGGCCTCAACAGGTGCCAGGTGACCCTCCCCTCCCCCCTGCCAGCCCTGTCTCCTCTTATGATGGAGGGAGGAGTCTGCCCCCACCCTCGCCCCCGCAGAACTCAGCACTCCCTCCCCAGGTTCCCCTCGCGAGGACCTTCCAGATGGATTTATTCTTCCGAGGGAGGAGGAGGCGAAAGGAAAGGAAAGAACCGCCAAACCCAGCGAGAGTCTGGAGGAGCAGCTGGGTCCCGACCCCGTTGTCCAGATAAGGAAACTGAGGCCCAGAGGGCGCGAGACTCGCCCAAGGCCACCCGGAGGCCAGGGCTTGTTGGCGGCTGGGCCGCGGGGCCTCCGTGGGGGTCTCCGCGAGGCCGGCGCCACCCCCGCAGCCCTCATCGCCGGCGCCGCGGGTTCTTTGTCTCCCGCGGTCACCATGGCTACGGTTCCCGGCAGCTCCCGGCCGCGCCTCCTCCACCCGCTGCCTGCGAGGGCCCGGCCTGGGGTGCGGGGGGAAGCGGCCGGCGGTGGCCTCGGCGGCCCCGTCGTCACTTCCAGGCCGGGCCTCGGTCTCCTGACCCGGCAAATGGGCGGGCACGCCGCCAGGGAGAAGCCTGGAAACGTGCCGGAAAGGCGGAGACCCTGACTTTCCCCCTTGGGACGGGGGCTGAGTGTCCTGGGGCGGGCCCCTCCGCGGGCCCCTCCCCTTTCTGCGCCCCTTCCCGCCCTTGTCACATGGGTGAGACTCATGTGGCGGGAAGGCCACAGGAGCCTTGGGACACGGCAGTTACCCACTACTAGAGAGCCACTGTCATTATTCTCAATAAAACATGATGACTTGGGTTGAGTTGCTTCAATCATCTAATGGCCAGCGAGCTGGGGTCTGGACAGGCCCGGGATTGGTGCTGGGCTGCGGCAGGACGAGACCCAGGTGTCCCCACCTTCACTGAGCAGACAACACAGTCTACCCCGTCTGCTATTAAGAAGAGCTGAGCCTGAATCTGAAGATGCAGGGAACTGCCGGGGAAGGGCATTTAACACAGAGGGAACAGCATAGACAAAGTCCCAGAGGCTAGAAGTCTGGGGCCCTTCCCCAAGCTGAAAGAAAGCCTGATCACAGGAGGACCCCAGGGGGCGGCGTGGGGGGAGGCCAGCCCCTTGGGCTCTGACATGTGCAATCCCAGGGGGGTCCCCTGCCCAGAGGAGCCCATGTTTGGTTTAATGCTCTGCTGTTGCCAATGTGAAATTCTTAATTTTTGAGCAGGGTCCCTGCAGTTTCATTTTACACTGGGCCCTGCAAATTATGTAGCTGGTCTGCCATGAGGCAACGCAGAGCCAAGGGAGGATTTCTTGTTTAATTATTATTTTTTAATTGTGGTAAAAATATACATAAAATTTACCATTTTAAAGTGTGCAGTTCACAGGGAACTTTATTCAATATCCTGTAATAAACCATAATGGAGGGATATGAAAAAGAATATGTATATATGTGTGTATATATATATATACATATTTATACATATGTATAACTGAGTCAGTTTGCTGTACACCAGAAACTAAACACAACGTTGTAAATCAACTATACTTCAACTAAAATAATAATAAAGTGTGCAGTTCAGTGGCATTAAGTAATACACATCGTTGTGTAACCATCACCACTGTCCATCCACAGAACTCTTTTCATCTTGCAAAACTAAAACTCTATACTCATAAACAGCTCCCCATTTCCCCCTCTCCCAGCCCCTGGCAACCACCATTCTATTTTCTGTCTCTAAGATTTTGGCTACTCTAGGGACCCTCCCATAAGAGGGGTCATGGGGATTTGCCCTTTTGTCACTGGCTTATTTCACTCAGCATAACATTCTCAAGGTTCATCCATGTTGTAGCATCTGTCAGAATTTCCTTCCTTTCCAAGGCCTGAATATACTCCACTGGATGGATAAACCCCGTTATCTGTCCATTCATCCTTCCATGGGGATAAAGCTGGTGGGCTCCCCGTGGCCTCGGGTCCCTCACGGTCTCGCCAGCTGAGCCCCAGCCTCACCTGACACTACCCTCCCTTGCTCCCAGCACTCATTCTTCTATCGTTCATCATTTAATGAAAATCTACTACATATCAGGCACTGGGGATACATCACAGAACAAAGTGGACAGAGATCCGACCTCCAGAGGCACTCAGGCCACAAGGGCCACCAGTTCTCCCCAGTGCTTCGTGACCCTGCCACCTCAGGGTCTTCAGCCCTCCAAGTCCCCTGCATGTACTGATCCCTCCCGCTTAGCTGCTCTCATGCTCCCCCCTCAAATTTCCTTTCCCGAAACAATCTCCCCCCTCGCCACCATGGTCGGGTTTCCCTTGTTCACATTTATACTTCCCTGTCCCTCTTTTCCACAGATGTTAGCACAGCCCAGTGGCGGACCACTGAGTTATTAGTGGGTCATGAAATCAATTTATGGAGCAACTAGCATTTTCTTTCTTTTATGCAAAATTGTCACACAGTGCAATGCAACCATTTGAAGTATCTAGTTCTTTACGTTTTAGCCAATGTATGCATCAGTTATGATATAGAGCATTTCCATCACCCCAAGATGTCCCTCAGTGCCCCTTCCCCATCAATCCTCGGGGCCCCAGCAACCCCAGATCCACTTTTTGTCACCGCAGATTAACTTGGCCTGTTTTAGAATTTCACATAAATGGAATCATACAGTACCTAGCCATTGTACAAGGATTTTTTTTGCTCACTGTAATGTCTGTGAAATTCACGCATGGTCTTGTGTGTATTAGTAATTTGTTTACTTTCACTGCAAAGCAGCATTCCTTTTTACAGATATACCACATTTGCTTATCCATTCATGGGTGATGGGAAATTGGGTTGTTTCCAGTTTGGGACAACTGTGAATAAAGTGTTAAAAAAAAATTAAATAAGATAGGCTAGACATGGTACTTTGTAAGGGTAAGCTCTGCTCCATAAGCTTTTCTTTCCTTTCTGTAATTGAATATGAGTGCACAGGGCGTGGGATAGAATGTAATCCCTCCTGCAGCCATGGTGGAGCAGCCAGCTCCGGATTCCACGTGTCCCTGCTCAGGGGCAAGCGCGGGTCTGCGTCAGAACTCCGCTGGCCTTGCTCTGAGCCAGGGTGGGAGTGGGGAGGATGGTCTGTGCCCGGAAAGAGACCTCCACCTGACCTGGAGATCTGGGACCAGGCAATGGGACCCCCAACAATCCCTGGGAGAGTGTTTGGGCCATTATAGCTCTCAGGTCCCTGCACTTGGGCTGGTCCCCACTGTGCTTCTAGAGAGGGAAAGCCTGGTGGTCAGCCCCACTTCTGCTGTGCAGCAGCCCTTCCTCCGGGACCCCATCCCCATGATCAGGACTTCCTCCACTGCTAGGTCCCAGGCCATGATGGTGGGAGGCCAGCGAGCTCAGGGAAGGAGCCCAGACACCCCCAGGGCCTCGGACTCGGTGACACTCCTTGTCTCCGGGAATGTGCCTGTTCCAAACTCGGGCTCCCCAGCAGAACAGCAAGTGGGACTTGGCCAAACTGTCCCCAGGAAGAGCAAAGGGGAGGCTGGGCTTGCCGCATCCCAGGGCTGCAGGGGCCCCTGGGCACGTGGGCTGGAAATGAAGTAGGGTTATTCGTTGAGGAAGCTGAGGCTGGGAGGGCCGGGGTGCCGGCCCTGCCGCCAGAGGGGCTGGAGCCACAGGGGCAGGCCGTTAAGACCAAAATTCTGACACACACCCACTCCTGATGCAACTCAGGAGGACTTTCTTGCCTTCACAGCCCAGTCCCATCGGGGAGGGTCCCCTGACTCCTCTCTCTGCCCTCCCCGCTGTCTCCTGCCTCGCCTCCCACGACAGCTGCGCTGGTGTCACCCGAATTTTGCAGATGAGGAAACCGAGGCCACTTTAAAGTATGTGCAGGGGGACTTCCCTTCCCTGGTGGTGCAGTGGTTAAGAATCCGCCTGCCAGCGCAGGGGACACAGGTTCGAGCCCTGGTCCGGGAAGATCCCACATGCCGCGGAGCAACTAAGCCCGTGCGCTACAACTATTGAGCTTGTGCTCCAGAGCCTGTGAGCCACAACTACTGAGCCTGTGCGCCACAACTCCCACGTGCCTAGAGCCCGTGCTCTGCAACAAGAGAAGCCACCGCAATGAGAAGCCCGCGCACCGCGACAAAGAGCAGCCCCCACTCGCCACAGCTAGAGAAAAGCCTGCACGCAGCAACAAAGACCCAAGGCAGCCAAAGCTTAATTAATTAATTAAAAAAAATAAAGTATGTGCAGGGAGGGAGTGGCGAAGCCAGAGTTGCCCTCCAACCACTATGCTCCAGGTAGGGGTTGTCTCCGCTAGTCCCAGCCCCACCCGGCAGGTGGACAGCCCAGCATGGCCCTCTGCCCTGAGTGGTTGCCAGACACCCCCAGAAATCCCTTTCTCCTCCCACTCTTCACACCGCTCCTCTCTTCCCAGCTCCTTTGCACCAGACCCTCCTGAGATGTTCAGGCCACACTGTTGTGAGGGCCTGGGACTCCAGCCTGTGACAGGTGTTCCCAGCCAGACTCCCAGGGCCTTGGGGCAAGAAAGCCTGGCAGGCCGCATGGAGGTGTCCCAGCTACAGCTGAGTTACTAAGAGCAAAATCCTACACTCAACCTGAACACCCCCCCGCTGGGGACTGGGCACACAGATGGGCGCTCCTGGCACAGGGGCCTGGAAAAGGAGTAAGAGGGCCCTCTTTGGAGGTCTTGTCGTGGAAAGAGCAGCTGGACAGGTGGCTAAGTGAATAAAGCGGGCGCAGGCCATGGGTGCGGAGAGAGAGACCACTGTGTGCCTGGAAGAGAGAGACTGACATCGACAGGAACCAGAGGACACCTGGAAACCCAGACCCTGACAGCGGTCACCCTGCTGGGCACCAGAGCTGGGCTGCGCTTTTCCAAGCCATCCTGTGCTTCCCAGGGTTTTTACCAGAAACATTTATTACTTAGATAAAAACAAATTATACAAAATCTACTGACCGAAAAACAAAGCGAAACCTCATTGGAGCCTTCAGAGTTTTCCCAAGAAATGTCTACGGAGAGGGAGACTACCAGGGTAGGGGCATATCACCCTGGGCCTGAGGTTCCCCCCACCCTAGGGGAGGGATCCCCATTCCCCCCTCCCCGCTGCCTTCCCAAACCCTCCAAGCACCACAACTTCCCCGTCCCCAGGCTGTTACCGTATTCTCCCTGTGGAAGCTCCGGTTACCATATTCCCTCGTGTATGTGCCAATTGGGTGCTCCCCTGGATCCGTGGAGCCCCTTCCCCCAGAATAAGGAGAAGCTCGATTGTTCAGAACCCCTGGGGACATCACTGTTCACACCAGGGAATGTTCTTCCTCCTCCTTATCTCTTTCTCTATTAATTAATGTGTATTTTTATCGAAGTAATGCAATAGTTTAAAGTATATGCACATGACATGCAAAGAATTTTAAAAGATAAATAGGCCTATATGTAAAGCAGCAACTCCTCCCCAACTGCGCCACCCCCATCCCTCCCCGGAAACAACCCCAGTCAAAGCTTCTGGCTTCTTCTGGATTTTATCTCCATGTTTATAAACGACATGCTTGTGCTGCTGTTACTTGATTTACCAATTTGAGCCATTATCTACTGACTTCCTCTTACAGAAGACAAGGGTTGAGCTTTCTCACATATCCCCCCAACACACCCACACAACACACTCTCCCTGTGTCACTTCTCATTACCAATATGTAACAATTTGTGGTTCAACCAATATTCACTTGTTTCATCGTAATGATTATATAAACATTGTTTGCTACGGAGTCAAGGAAGGCACTATGGCTGAATTTCCTTTCCGGTTTAACTTTTAGTTTTTCATGAAGTTAATAATTAGCTTTGTTCAGGCTGCTTCAAAAGTGGCTCTCAAAGATCCCCACCACCTGGTGTTCACACCCTTTTGTAGCCCCCGTCCTTGAGTGCAGGCGTGACCGGTGACTCACTCTAACCAAAGAACATGGCAAAGGCGGTGGGATATACATGATTATGTGATACAGTGTAAGATTGCAGAGCCCATCATGCTGGCGTCTCTTGCGCCCTCGCTGGCTTAGAGAAGCAAGCTCCCATGTTGTGTGGCCACCGTAACTATAGGTGGCCCCTAGGAGCTAAAGGCAGCTGCTGGTCAACTTTCAGCAAGAAACGGAAGCCCTCAGTCCTACGCAGCAAGGAAATGAATTCCAGACACAACTTCAGTGAGCTTGGAAGTGGATCCTTCCCCAGTCGAGCCTCTGATGAGTCTGCAGTCCCAGCAAGCAACTTGAGTGTAGTTTTGTGAGGCCCTGAGCAGCAGACCGAGCTAAATTATGCCCAGACTTCCACAGAAACTGTAAGATAAATTTGTGACAATTTGTTATGCAGCAATAGATTACTAATAGTTTACTTTGCATCCATCGCTAAATCTTCCCAATGCTTGAATAATCTCTCAATACTATCTCTTACCTATCACAAAATCTGTCCTCCTCACCACCCCACAACTTCCCTCCCAGAAGCCCCCGCTCCTGCAGCAATCCATGCTAGCTGCTCTCTGGGCCTTCAGCACAGCTACTGTTGACCTGGGATCCCCCTTTGCCTCTCTCTAAGGTTGGATCCCCATTTCCCGGATCCCACGTCTTTCCTGTTCTTGGTTTCCTTGTCTCCAGCAGCTTCCTGAGAAAAGGTGCACGGAAGACTGATTAGTATAATCCTTGCACATCTGAAAAGGTCTTCATCCAACAGCATGCTTGGTGATAGCTTGGCTAGATATAGAATTTCAACTTGAAAATCATTTTTACCGGCATTTTGAAGGCATTTCTCCATTGCCTTCTAGGCTCCCAGTGCTGCTGTGGAGGAGCCCATAGCCTCTCTGACCCTCAGTCCTTTCATGACGCTTGCTTTTCCTCTCTGGAACTGTTTGGGGTCTTTGATTTAGCCCTGGTGCTCTGGAACCCCTCTGCCTGGGGGGCAGGGTGGGGTGGTCTTTGTGCAGCTATTGTGCAGGGCAGGCGTCTATGCTCTGGGAACTCGTACCCTGCAGACCTCTCCTCCTGGGACTCCTGTACTTGGACTTAGCCCTCCTGAGTTCATCCTCTAATTTTGTTGTTTTTCTCTTTTCCTATTTTCTATTTCTTTGTCATTTAGGTCTACTCTTCAGCGGAGTTCCCTAACTTTTACTTCCACCCTTTATTTTGACTCTTGTCTTTTAAACGTCTACAAGCTCTTTGCTCCATTAAAACAAATAACATTGTTCTGGTTTAATGTCCTCTCTAAGGAATTAGGATGTATTTTGACATTTTCTTCTGCCCCCTGAATCCTCTCTTTTCATCCTACTTCCTTTTCTCTCTTCGCTTTGGTCTCTGTTCTTCCATTGGAGGGTTTCCTCTAATGCCTGGTGATCCTCAGCTGCCGCTCACACTACCGTAGAGCACGGACGGGCCAGTTGGAATCTCTGTGTGTTGAAGGACTCCCTGTTGGATTTTCAAGCAGCATCCAGACAGCTGTCTTGGGTGCATCAGTCAGCTTTGCTAAGTGATGCTGCAGTAACAAACAACCCCCCAAATCTCAGGGACACACAACAGCAAAGGTTTCTTTCTCCTTCGTGTTATACGGTGTCTGCAGGCTGCTGCAGCTCTGCTCCATGTGTCCTTTTCATTCTGAGACCTGGGCTGAAGGAGCTGCCCCCTTCTAGGACACGCTCTTCTATGGCAGAGGGAAAAGAGCAATGGCAGGACCACAGGGTGACTCTTCAGGTTTTCAGCAGATGCAACATGACACGTCCACTCTCTCTTCATTCACCAAAGCAGGTCACACGGCCTTTACAGCAAGGGGCAGCGAGCGATCAGGAATCTCCCCGTGATGGTGCTTTTGGGTTTCCACAGAAGACCCCTCCAATCTCCCACCTGGGGACACATGCTTGGCTCCTGGCATTCCAGAAGCAGGGCAGGGAAGGATTGGGAAGCTGTGGTCACTCAGGCGTCTTTTTCACCTCCACACTCACTCCTGCCTCTGCCATGCCTGACGCCCCGATTTTGGAATCTCGCTCCAGAGATGATGCGTCTTGCCTTCTGCAGGGGGTAGGGTGGGGTGGGTAGAGACAGGGAAGCAGATGGTGAGCAGCTGTGGGAGGACTTGGGAGTGCACACGTTCTCTATGCTGCGTAACACATGACCACGGACTGAACAACTGAAAACACACACGTTTATTCTTGCTCATTTCCCGGGGGTTGGAGGTCTGGGTGACCTGGTCCCCTGCTCAGGGTCTCGCTTGGCGGCAATCGAGGTGCCACTCACTGTGTGTTCATCTGGAGGGTCGGCTGGGGGAAAAAAATCTGCTTCCAAGCTCATTCTGTCGGTTGCTGGCAGGGTTTCTGTCCTTGTGGCTGTGGGACTGAGGGCCCTGGCTTCTTGCGGGCTGGCGGCTGGAAGCCACACACGGTCCCTTGCCTCTCGGGCTCCTCTACATGGCTGCTTACCTCATCCAGCCCGCCAGGAGAGTCTCTCCCTCATCTGCTCAGACAGAGGCGGTATGTCCCATCACCTGTGCCATGTTCTATTGGTTAGAAGCAAGTCATAGGTCCTGCCTGCACTCCGGGGAAGGGATTTACACAGGGGTGTGAACATCAGGGGGCAGGAAATCATTGGGGTCACATTAGGGTCTGTCCACCGTGAGGGCTGTCATCAGACCCGCCCCCACCTTCCACAGTGCCCAGCCTAGTCCCCCCAGTCTCTGCTGGCCTAAGGTATATACCACCTCAGGGAGGCACATAGGTAGCTGTCCCCCTTCTCTGCTGAGCCCTGTCAGTTTCTATCTTCCTAAAATGTGCTGGACCTCTCATCTGCAGTCCTCTCCTCTCTCGTGTTTATACCTTTTTAAACGTTTTTGCCATCGTTTTTATAGAGTTTCCAGAGGAAGCGGAGAGAAGCATGAGATTTATTCTCCAGGTTTAACCTCCCCCCTCTATCCACCAGCTAACCCTCCCCCACCTGCCAGCCTTGGCTTTGATGTGGTCTTCCCTGCCCCCTCTGCCCATCCTCCACCACCCACCTCCTGCAACCACCAGCCCACCCAGTTCAGAGGCCTGTTGCTGCTCCTGCCTGCACCTTCGCAGCCTCCGAGAGAGACGCTGACACCTGCGCAGACACACTCCAGATTCTTCGCACTCAAGTTCTAATTCGGGGGTTTTCTGGGCGCACTGTGCTCTTTCCTGCCACTGTGCCTTTGCACATGCTGTTCCCCCTCTGGTGCTCCTCCACCCCCACCCTGCCTCTCGGCATATCTTCCTGTGATTCCTACTCATCTGCGGGCTAGGGCCCCTCTCCTGGGAAGCCTTCTCTAAGTGGTCCAGGATCTTGCATCGACAAACATCTGCAAAATGGGCATCCCATCCATTTCCCTCATCCTCCCACAAAGCCGACCAGGGCGGGGAGGTTGCAGGGTTGCCTGATGGAGCGAGAAATTCTTTTCTTCCCAAGTGTCAGAGCCCTGAGAAGACACCAAGGCCAGAGGGATCTATGAAAACCCTAATTGGCTGCACTACGCCCCTGCTTACAGCACATCTGTGGCCCTTCTGTGCTGTTAGGCCAAAATCCAAAGGCCTGTGAGTGGCCCACAGTGCTCTGCGGGGCCGCCTCTGTTCCCTGCCCCCAGCTCGTTGTTCTTTCGAGGGAGACCAGGAGTCCTCCCAGTCTCAGGGCCAGCTGCTCAGAGCCCTTTCTATCTCTCCAACTCCAGACCTTTCCCCAGTCATTTCCAAGCTCACGCTGCAGGTCTGTCAGCGCCTCTTCCTCAGGGACTCTCTGGGCCCCTGCCCCTCTGACATCCCCCTCTCTGTAGTTCTGGGGCACAAACCACCTTGTACCATCCCCAGGCTGTAAGAGCCGTGGGGGGCATGGCTGTGTCTGTGTCACTCAGGACATGTCCCTATCTCAGAGAGTATGCAGGAATATGGAACTCGGGACAGCAAAACCCACTTTGCAGCTTAGAGTGCACAGATAACCAAGTCCAGAGGGTGCTCAGGGTCAGGGGGACGTGCTGTAAGCAGCTTGAAGCCAGAAAGCCAAGCGACGAGTGCAGTGTGGACCCAGCCTCGGCCTCAGCTGAGCGCAGGGCTCTGTGACACCGGAACTATGCTCTCTGCCCCTCACCCTCCCTCAGATGGGGCCCCTGCCTGAGGTAGCCCTGGCAGCATCAGGTCACCAGCCTCCTCCCCACCTGCAGGGCTGGGTGCCCTTCTCCAAACCAGTGGGTCAGAATGCTGGTTGCCAGGCCCATAACTAGGAGGGTGGGGTGCCACCCACCATACCGTATGCCTGCAGGTTGGCTGGGTAGGGTTCCCCCTGGAAACCCGGAGTTCTCTTATCTGAAGAAGGAGGCATTGGAAGCTGGCCAGAGTACCCCTCAGGGTGAGCCCAGAGGAGTGGGAGCAGCCCTCCGGCCCCAGGAGACTCAGCCCTGGAGAGCTGTCACCGGTCTCGGAGCCCAGCGCCCGGACTGCAAGGCTGCAGGATGCCTTTGCTCCAGACCCCATAGTGGCCCAGCCCAGATAGCAGGGCTGGCGAGTTGGAGGAAGAAGCAGTCACATGTGTGCCCTCCCCAGCAGGCACCCAGGGCACTGAACAAAGGACCCATCCCGGGCGGGAGGGCGGGGTGAGTCACTAAGTGGAGAGAAGGCTTCCGGGATAAGGTGGGCCTCCAGCGGGGGAAGGGCGGCGTCCACACGCACAGGAAAGAGCCCTGGAAGACTCAAATGCCTGGTCAAGTCACTGCCCTGCCCCATTTGCCGCCTGTAAAATGGGTCAACGATCCCCTCCGTACAAGGCCAGGGAGCATTGCAGACCAGCCCGAGAGAGGGGACGGGCAGCCTGGCTGCGGGGGAGTTTGCAAGGCCAGGGTTTGAAAACAATCGGATTAATTCTCCCCATCAGGTCTTGGGGACAGGGTTTAAAGTTCCAACTTAATCTCCTCGGGTGTGACGCGGAGGGGTGCATGCGCACTGGGCTGGGGGAGCCGCCCACCCGCGGGTCCCCGGAGGCGCGGAGCCCCAAGTCCACAGACTGCGCGTCCGCACACTACACCCCCGTCCGCAATCCCTGCGGGTGTCGAAGCGGGCTGCTCGGTCCCCGGGCCGTGTGGTGGCGCGCGGTGCTGCCCCACAGGCTGAGCTGGGGGAGGTGACGCGGCCGGGGCGCGTCCTTACCAAGGAAAACCGTGCAGTCCTTGATGGGGTGGGGGCGGGAGTTCAAATCTCGACGACACCGCACCCTCCTGAGACCTTGGAGGCCACCTAGCCCCTTTTGTGCCTCCCTCTCACCGGAAACGTGGATAATAATAAAAGCTGCCTCGTGAAGTCGAGCGCTCCTCTAGTGGCTCCCGGCAGCTGCGAGGGTATTTCTGGGGGTGGAGCCCGGCTCACAAATATTTTGGGGTTTTTTTGGGGGGGGAGGGGGAGTTATTTTCTGAGTTTTTTGTGGTTTTTTTTCCAGTGACTGTTCATTACTGTTGGTCTTGGACAATAAACTGTCCTCCAAGAGGCCCGCAGTTAGGGGCACGGCTTGGAGGCGGCGCCATCGCCCCATTTTACAGCCGCGGAAGCCGAGGCGCACGGCTGGGGGCGGGGCCGGGTCCTCCCTGAGCTCAAACGGGGCTGAGCAGTCAGAAACAGTCGCACACACACGCACATGCACACACAGACACACAGACACACACACACACACACAATCCAGCCCCGGGTCACGCTGTGCACCAGCGGTTGTGGCGCGGCCGGGAGGGGAGCCCTGGGCTCTCGGATTTCATCCCACCGCCAGTTCCCAGCAGCTCCTTCCAGATGTTCTCCCGTTGGGCCTCCTGGGCCGCGTTTTAGGGGCCCTTCGCTGGTTCTTGGGGGATGGGAATGGGCCGCCCGTGCTTTCGTCACCAGCTGGCAAGGCTTAGCGAGCACCTGGCCGGGATGAGGAGAACAGCGGGCTGGGCGGATGTGCCCAGAAGGCTGCGAGGCTCGGGGGGGGGCCCCTCCTGTACACCAGGCCCCGTGCAAGCAGAGCTTTCTTCCCTCCTCCCAGCTCCCCAAGGGAGAGACCGCTTTGCTTCCTGTTACGGCCGGGGAAACTGAGGCCCAGAGAAGTTAGGTAGCTTTTTCAAGCTCAGCAGGCAAGCTCTGAGCCTTGAAGGATGGGAGAGATCTGTTCATATGGAGAAGGGAGGGTTGGTGTTAGGCAGGGGAACAGCTTGGGCAAAGGCATGGAGGTGGGCCAGGATGCAGGGGGCTACAAAGAGAGGTGGAAACCAGCCATGAGCGAGGTCGGGCCAGATGGCGAGGGCCCAGCACGCTGGATGGCATCCGCCCCCAGTGCACTGAGGCTTAGCTGGGCATCTGAGGAGCCGGGCGGTCAGATGGAATCAGGGGAGCAGCCAGGAGGTTGTCCAGTGTTTGCTGGAGAGATTTTGCCTCTGATCAGGAGTGGGGCAGGGAGGGCCACTGGGAAGGAGGACAGGGCTTGTGGGGCCTGTCGCACCCGGTGAGTGCTGGGAAGCTGGTTCTGGGGAGAAACCACCAAATAGCTGCGTTTGTTGCCGGGGGAGGGGGGTGATTCTTGCAGCCCTCTCTGCGCAAATCCCTCCTCTGCCCCCTCCAAAGGTCTGGGAATGGTTAGGAGGCCTCACCATTCCCAGAGGAGGAGGGCTCCCTGGAGGAGGAGGCACTTGGCAATGTGACAGCCTGGTCTGAGGGGGTGGGTTCCTCCATGAAAGGTGGTAGGGGCAGCAGGGGCTGAGGGCAGAGGACAGCCAACAGGGTGCCCAGCAAGCTGGTTGGACCGGCTGGGGAGGGGGCACAGCCTCTGGGTGGGGCGCCCGTGACACACTCCTGCCTGGAGGCCGGTGACCTCAGAGGCCGCATCTGGGGGTGTCACCCTGGTTGGGGTCTGGGGCAGCACCGCGCTGTCGAGAGCGCAGAGGGCGTGGCCCCAGCCCCACACCTGGCCACCCCGAGCAGAAGCCTTAACCCCTCGGCCCTTGACCCTACACCTCCTCAACAGCTGTCCAGCCCTCTGTGCCCTTCCACAGCCAGGCTGCTCCCTAGAGGCAGCCAGCCCTCCTGCTGCCACCTCCCTTGTGGCCTCCCTCACCCTCGCTCTGCCTTCTGCTGCCCTAAGGCGTCCACCTCGCGGGCCGCCCTGGGACACAGAGCCCTCTTCTGTCAGGTCTGTACCCACTCTCCCTGGGGGGAGCTCCCCTCCCCGGGATTCATCGACCTCCACCCCCAAGCTAAGGGCGCCCACCCCGTGCCAGTTCCAACCTGCCTCTTCCTGAACTTCAGACCCAAATAACGGCCGCCCTGGGGGAACTCAGCACCCACGTTCCGCGGGCTCCACAGACACACCGTGCCCAGCCCAGCTTCCTCCTCGGGCTGAAGGCCGTGTGGACTTGAATCCCAGCCTGCTCCAGCTCTTACAGGCTGTGGGATTTGAGAACAAGCTACTTCCCTCCCTGGGCCCCCCCAAATGGGGGTAACAATAGAGCTGACCTCATAGGGTGGTAGAGAGGGGTCCGCGTGAAGTTCCCGGCACAGTAAGGGCTCCGTTCCGAGGGTGTTAGAGTCTAAGAAGACCCCTCATCCCACTCAAAAGGGACATCTTCTCCGGGAGGTTGTGGTGGGCAGCCTTCAAGAAGACCCCAAATGATCCCGCATCAGGCATTTGCAGCTGGGCATAATCTCCGCCCCTTTCAGTGTGGGCGGAAAGTAATGACCTATTCCAGGCAATAGAAGAGAGCAGACTTGATGGCATCGTCACTTCTGAGATTAGTTTATAAAAAGCCTGACTTCTGTTTTGGGTGCTCAGCCTCCCCCTCTTGCTGGGGGCGTGGGGTGCCGTGCCCTGAGCAGCCCTGTGGCCAGGCCCCCTTCGCCAGGACCTGAAGCCGCCAGCCTCCCATAGGGGAGCTTGGGAGCAGATCTATGCTCAGGGTCCTTCTAAGAGTTTACATTTTCCCCTGGTCTTTACAACTGTCTCATCTATACCTAATTCAATAGCAATTTTAAAAATTAAATTGCTATGAACAGGTCTTTCCAACTTGCCAACTTAGTTTTCATAGGCACAGTAACCCTCTTTCCACACTTATATTTCAGCAGTTTGTGTATTACTCAATTAAAGGACTCACACTAACGTGTTTCAGGGTATAAAGAGGTTGGAGAACAAGGCAGTGATCTCAACGAGTAGGGCAGAAGCTTAGGGTACGCGTGGAGCAGCCTCTCTCAGGGGTTTCTACCCTGGCTGGGGTGGGAGGATGGCTTAAAGGTTCCAGGAGCTCCTACGAAGTGTACCCACTTTATTGTCATGGATGGGTGTGTGTGGGTTTTGGAAAGGGTCAGTAGCAAACGTCAGTTTTTGCCCATGTGCTTTACAGAGGGTGTGGAGTGGCTCCATGCAGTGAGCTGGTTAAGTGCAGCTGGGTTAAGAAAGCTTCTGCTGCGTTGTTATGGTTTAATTACCTACCGTGCTATGGCCTTTTCAGCTTCTGGGGCTTCTAAGTGCTTACATCTGGGGAACATCTCTGTCGACCCCCACATTTACCTCTGTACCCCATCAGTCACCAAGGCTCAGTGGTTGTGCCTCCCAGATATCCCCGTGGTCCCCTTGGCTTCCTCCCGGTAATCACACCGCCCCCGTCAGTTCAGCTCCTTCCAGAAAGCTGCACTGGGCACTTCCTGCTCCCATGGGCAGCCAGAAGCCATCTCTCACTCCCCTGCTTACACCTTCCTGCTTCCTCCCCTTCAGTCATTCAGCCATCACTCTGCCCCACCTGCCCACCCAGTCCTTTCACTGCTCCCCCTCCTGCCCTTTGAAGTCCAACCTTCCCACCTTGACCAGGTATGTTTCCGAGGCCCCTCCTTGCCACCTGCTCACCAAACTGCAGATAGAGGGTGTGCAAAGAGCCTGGGGCTCTGGTCCTACCAACTGGGACCACTTATCTGTCCTAGGTGTCTTAGTTGTCCCAGCTATAAAACAGAAGTAACGGTGGCCGTCCTAGCTCTTCCCTAGATTGTTGGGAGAATCAGATAACAGAGATGAAAGGGCTTGAAAAGCGTCAAGGGCTTTGTGAAGGGCTAGCATTATTATTATTGCTGTTGTTATTTTATTTTTTATTCTGTTTTAGATTACAGCTAACAGTTTATTTTATTTTTTTATTGGAGTATAGTTGCTTTACGATGTTGTGTTAGTTTCTGCTGTACAGCAAAGTGAATCAGTTATACATACACATATATCCACTCTTTTTTGGATTTCCTTACCATTTAGGTCACCAGGGAGCACTGAGTAGAGTTCTGTGCGCTATACAGTAGGTTCTCATTAGTTATCTATTTTATATATAGTAGTGTATATATGTCAATCCCCATCTCCCAATTCATCCCACCCTATTATTATTATTAATTATCATTGTTGTTATAAGCACTCAGAAACAAGACATTCAAAGCCATCGGATGGCTAGTAAGAAATGCCAAAAAGCAGCAAAAATCCACCAGGTCCTTCCCCAAGTGGCAGGCAGTGGGCAGAAGAGGTTGGGGGTGCAGAAGACCTGGATTCAAGACCTGGGTTCAAGTCAGCTTCCAATGGGAGGAGGCTGCCAGGACGGCTCCCCTTCCTTAGATACAGCGACACAGTGCCTGAGGCCACAGTCCTTTAGGGGACCATGAATTGTTTCAATTCTGTTTAAAATCAGAAAGGAGAAAAAAAAGGAACTTTTAGGGCGAAGAAAATGTTCTAATATATATTATTAATATATTCTTTATACGAATGCAGTCATAAAATAAAACTTTTGTTTTTTGTTATTTGTTTTGTGTGGAGGAAGGAGCCCAGGAAGGCCAAGTCCCTCGGGTGTCTGAGAGTCAGGCATGGCCCTGGGCCCTGGGCAAGGTTTTCACATCGTGAGCCTCAGTCTCCTGGCCTCTAGCATGGGTGTGGTTGTATGAGCCGCGTGGGGATGAGTGAGCCATGCAGCCTGGGTGCTAGGCTGGGGGCTTCTCCATGCACCCATCCAGCGGGGTCTCTGATCACTGCTCTGGCACTTGGAACGCAGTTTAAGAGAGGCTGACAAGGTCCAGGCCTCATGGGGCTTAAAGGGATTAAGATGAAGAAAGTGCGAAAGAAAAGAAAGGAAGAGGGAGTAGCGTGAACCAGATACAAGGAAACCTTTGGAGAGGACAGACCCTTTCCACCTTCTCCTGCCGGTGGCACAGAGGCGGGGGAACTAGAGCGGGTGGACAGAGCTCCACCGGCCTTGCTGGGGGCCCCTCCGGAGGAAGGAGCAGAGCAGCCTGAGGGACAGGGGCCCTCCACATCCCATTCACATTCCCAGCGTCCTGGGCGTGTCGTCTGAGCGCTTGTCCTGCGTCAGCATGTCCCATGCGTGCACTGAACCCCTGTGAGGCGGGAGCAGGTAACTCACCTGCCTTACGGATGAGGAAGCTGCCACTCAGGCAGGTTAAGCCTTGTCTGTTTTCCAGGCTTGGGCGTGGCCCCTCCATCTTAGGGAACGTGTGCTCTATTTAGAAGATGTTCAGGAGGAATTGCAGACAAGCTGATGGAGGGGCAGAGGTGTGTTTGGAACAGGAAGTCTGCCCTGGATATCCCAATACCCGTGTGTGTGTGTGTGTGTGTGTGTGTGTGTGTGTGTGTGTGTGTGTGAGACAGAGATTTATCACCTACGGGCACATCCCAGCCCACAGCCCCACCACATACACACAAAAACGCCCCTATGCAGTTGTCAGCCAACATGCTCAACCCGTGTGCAGGCGTAACTTCCATCCTGGGAGGTGACACAGCAGGCGGAAGAAAATGTTTGGCCTCCTTCATTCTGAATTCAGACACCACCCTGCCAAGCACCCCAGGACAAACTGCAGGGGCGACGTGTACCCTTCCTAGGAGGCCGTGCATGGCCAGCTTCCCCAGCCCTGGGTCCCATGAGGACCCTCCTCTGTGCCGCCTGGGAGTGTGTGTGGCGGAGAGGGCCTCCCAGCGCAGCGCTGTAGCCCCTCTGGGCCCCGGGGCCCCTCCTAGCCTGCTGGGCAGCCTGCTGGGAGGATGAGGGCTACGGAAGGGGGGCTGAGGAGGGGGTGGGGCAGGCATCAGGAGGGAGCACCAATGGGGGCCCTGGTCCCTCTCCCCGCCGGCCTCCTGCCAGGACCCCTGCCAACTCCCCATTCCACTCCCCGCACCCCCCGCCCTGGCTCCAGGCCTGGCAGCCTGCCCTTTACCACTCTCACGGTTCAAAAGAGGGGGTGGGGAGACCCCACTGAAGCACAGCCTCCGAAGTGTGTCTGGAAACTCCTGTGGAGCCTGGGTGCGGGTCGGGGGTCCCTGACTCCCCATGGGCCTCTGTTTCTCCCAGGAAGACCCACCTAGAGCCTAGAACCTAGAGGAGCCTAGAGGAACCCTGAGGACGGGGTGGTGTCAGGCATGCGTGTGCTCCCCACCCGGCCTGGCAGGCTGTGGGCGTTCTTGGCAGGAGCCAGCCAGTCCCGGGCTCTGCAGGAGGAGCCCGGATGGGGGTGGGAGGCTGCCAGCTCTGGGGAAAGGAGCAGCACAGCCTCCGGGCTCCCGAGGAGGGGCCTCCATCCTCCCCACCCAGAGAGGCTGGACCCCAAAGGGCAGTGGCCTCCTGCTGATGGAGGAGGGCACGCGGCTGTTGTCTTGGGTCATGGGTGGCCATACCCCGCACCCCCAAGATCCCTGGCTCAAAAGCGCTCTGGGACAGATCGCTGGCCATCTCCGAAGACCCGGGCCTCAGTCTCCACTTCTGTGCAACGAGGGGCTTCCGCTTCAGCTGCCTGGGCGGGGCCGGGCTCTGAGCACGTGGATCTCGAGGACTTTGGGAGCCGCCCTCTCCACCCCACTACGTTCACCTCCCTCCCAGATCAGCAGAGGGGCTGTGGAACCCAGATGCTAGAACCCAGGGCCTCAAAACCCAGTTCCCGGGATCCCAGACTCCAGAGCCCCAGCCCAGGGAACGCTGGACCAGGAACGCGCTCCAGAGCTTGGGCTGCTGCGGGTAGAGTGTAAACTCTTCACTGTCCTCCATGCAGCTCAGTGCTTTGCATTGTCTCCCAGGCCCAAGGCCGGGCAGAACAGAGCTCTTCCTGCAGAATCTTGGGGCTCTTCTCCGGAATCTCCCAGTCTCTGAGCCTGGGTGAGTGAATTCTGCCACCGGGGCTCAACCCCATCCTGGAGGCTCCTGTCATTGCCCTGCAGGGTCACCGGGAGGGAGCAATGTCCACATCTGTGGAGGAGGAAACCAGGGACCCGCGGAGCTCACCCACCAGCCCACCCATCCTTCTCAGAGCAGGATTGCAGTGTCCTGAGGATGCCTTGCTGGCCCTGGCCCCAGCGCTGCTCAGGATGGGGCGAGGCTCCAGGAGACCCAGGGGCGGGGCCTCCGGAGCCTCCAGCGTCGCACTTCCCGGTGTGCTGTCTGCTCCAGCCCTCTCGGGCTCAGTGGCTTTGGGGGCTGATGTAACGAGGCATCCCCCCTCCCCCGCTTGGGACCGTGTGAGAAACCTGGCGGGGGGCCTGCACACCCCTGCCTGGGCGGCCGGGGAGCTGGCACGTGCCCAGCCTTGGGAGCATCATGGCCATGGGTGCAGAGGGCATGCCCGGAGCCCACCCCAGGCTGGGGTGTGGGCACAACCCGAGTGTCTCTGGAGGCCCTGGGAGGGGTCTCTTTGACTAGAGCGTCAAGTGATGTCCTAATCGGACCTTGGACCTCCACAGAGCCTCAGTGAGCCCCAAATCATGGCGGAGGCCAGGCCTAGAGGAGGGGATCTGAGCCCCCAGGGGTCCATGTAAAGCCCTGGCATTTCACGCTTCCCTGCTCTCAGTCTCCAGTCTGTGGAATGGTAAGAACCCCATCTCAGGGGCTGTGGTGAGGACCAGATGACACCGGGCCGGGCTGCCTGTCCCCCGCCCCACCCCGTTAACCTGGAAGTAGTGCCAAGAACTTCGGAGGGGCGGGGCTGGAGGCCGGTTTTTAAACACCTGGAACCTTCTACAAGATCCAGGTCCACTTTGGGGCAGGGCTTTGGGGCCCAGCCCTTCCACCCCCAGTCTTGGAAGGCCAGGTGGGCGGTGCAGATCCCGGAGGGTGGAGGCTGGGCTCAAGCGCAGATTCTGCCCGTGGCCTGTTTCTCCGTAGGCACCCCGGGGCGTGCGGTGGGCAGCGCACTGGCCCGGACGGCCTGGAGCCCCTCGGCGCCTCCCCGCAGCTCACCCCTACAGATGGTACCTCCCCGCCTGCCCCCACCACGCTGGACACTGCTTAGTCACCCTGCCTGCAGCCCTAAGTGTCCACACCTCAGGCCTTCGCTCACGCCGTGGCCCTGCCGGCCAGGCTCTGCCTTCCCTCTCCATCTGTCCGTCCTCTGAACTAATTCCCCCTCCCGCGTTATCACAGCTCTTGCTATTTACATCAGCCGGCGTGGTGGGCCCTGACCTCCTATCCCCCACTGAAGTGGGCACCCCCCAGGACAGGCGCCCGCACCTCCCGCTCTGGGAGCCAAGGACACAGCACCAAGGACTGCTGAGCAAATGTCTGTGGAAAGTAGGAAAGCCTGAATGACAGAAACACACAGATCAACAGATGCTATTCACAGCCTCACAAGAATCTCACGTTTTCCCCATTTTACGGACGAAGTGGGCTCAGAGAGGTTAAGTGGCTTGCCTGAAGCCACACAGCCTGGAAGTGGCAGAGCTGATCTGAAGCCAGGTCAGGGAGCCTTCAGCACTGGCCTCTTGGGCCCCTGACAAGATGCAGGCGGAGACACCGTGGCCCTCACAGTCGGGCTGACAGACACAGGAACGGAGACTCCTGGTCTTGCCCTGGGAGGAGGGGGAACAGCCTGAGGAAGCTTCCTGCCTGAGGAAGGAAGTTTTCCACATCAGGGACCCACGGAGAGAGGGGCTCAGATACCAAGAAAGCAGGTTTGCCCCGGCCTGGGGCCTCCGAGAGCACGCAGGCCCCTGAGGGCCTTGGTCGGGGGCTTGGCTGGGGGCATGACTGGGCAGCTGGTCCCAGGCCTTGCAGGCCCAGGGAGAGGACTGTGTTTAGCATCCCTGACGGTCGAGGTGCCCAATGCTTACTCTGGGCTCCCTTGGAGGTCACCTCTCCACAGCAGTCGAGGTCTGAGGGCTCGGGGGGCCCCAGAAGCCCTCTGCCAGCCCTGTTGCCCTCAGAGTGTCTGTGTGGGAATTGCCCAGGAGCGATTACAACGGACAGTCCAGACAGGGATGCGGGGGGTGGGGGTATGGGGGGCAGGAGGCTGGCGCCTGCCTTTTAGACAAGCCCCAGCTCCACGCCCTCTCCTGTCTGCCTCGCCAGGGGAAGCAGGCCGGCCAGTGTGGAGTTGGCTTATCTGCAAGGCTGTGGTGTGGCCAGCGCCCTCAGCGTTGGCCAGGGGCAGCTCAGTCCCCTCCGTGTCCCGTCACTGTCACTGACCGTCGTGCGCAGTCACGCTATTAGCTTTCACTAAGCCCTCACTTAGGCTGCTCTGAGCGCTGCTATAGAGGATCTCACTTGACCTCACAACTCCCGATTTTGCAGATGAGGAAAGTAAGGCCCAGAGAGCTATGTAACTTGTCCGGGGTCACACAGCCAGTATGTGTAGGGCTCAGGACTTGAACCCAGGTTGTCTGGCCCAGAATCCCTGCTCTTAACCACCAAGGTCACAAGGCTTTTGTATTAAACAGCTCGAGCACTGTCTTGAAACAGGGAGAATGTCCTTCTTGGCCCCCTGGACCCCTCACCCCATCCACAGTAAGTGCAGGCACTCCTGGGCCTTGCTCAGGCCTGGAGAAACACTAGGAAATCTGCTCTGTCACAGGGACATGCTTCCCGGCTGCCTGACTGCTGGGGCCACCCCACAGAGATGGGGGTCAAGGGACAGGAAGGGAGGAAGGAGGGGCCGCTCCCAGGGCTTGGCTGCCTGGAATCGCCCTTTGATTATACACATGTCGCAAGCCACCCCAGGCCTGGGTCATAGCAGACCCCCTGCAGTTCCCCAGGGCCCTACCCCTTCCTGCCAGCCCCTCAGGGGCCTGAGAACAGCAAGTGGAGTGTCCCGGAGCCCTGGCTCCCCAGCAGGCCAGATGGCTTTGCCTTACTTCAATTTTTTTTGCTTGTGAGATCTTAGTTCCCCGACCAGGGATTGAACATGGGGCCCGGCAGTGAAAGCACAGAGTCCTAACCACTGGACCACCAGGGAATTCCCTAGAGCTCTTTAATATTTGTTATCACAGTAGTACAAGGGGTGAGGTTAGGAGAAACGGGAGCTATAGAAAGGCTTGGGAGGAAAAGCATCCATGATTTCTTTCCTACCCGCCCGCCCCCAGAGCGCCATGTCAGCGCCTGGGGATGACCTCCTCCCCCCCCCGTCCCCCTTCACCAGCGCCCGAGTCCCTCCCCCATGGCACCCATCCCCAGTCTTGGTCCTCTCTTCCCCTGCCACCTCTGCGACCCTAAGAGATATGATGCCCAGCCGTCCTCTGTCCCCTCAGATCCCTCCTGTCTCAGGATGACCCTGGGGGGCCTTCCCTCCCCCCACCCCCCAACGGTCTCCCTGTCTGTGTTAATCAGGTTGCAGGTTGAAAATCAATCATCAAGTTTTAGGCTGCTGCGAATCTGTAAGACTTGGAACAGGCATCTTTTAAACAGGAGCTGTTCTACCCTTGGTTTCGGCCTCCGTGGGCTCTCTGCTGCAGGGTCACGAAATGTCAGGGCAGGGAAGGGCCTTGGAGACACTCTTCCTACACCCCCATTTCACAGAGACACGCAGGAGCTCAGAGAGGTGAAGGGACTTGCCCAAGGGCACACAGCTTGCCAGTGGTTGGGGCAGAGACCTGTCACCGCCCCTCAGGTTCCTGTTCCCACCCCACCACCTCCACTGTCCAAGGAAATAGAACCTCTGAAGGTTTATCTGGCCATTTGTTGCCTGGAGTTAAGATACTTCCCAGCCCCTCTTACACCTGGGTGTGGCCATATGACTAAGTTTTGGCCTAGATGTAATAGTGTTTAATTTCAGGAAGGGTCCTTAAAGGACGAGGCACGCCCTGTTCCCCTCTCTCCTTCCTGCTGCCTGTAATGCAGATATAATGGCAGGAGTTTCGGGAGCCATCCTGGAGCACAAGGTGATCTTGGGAACGAAAACTGTGCATGGCAGAGCCACGTATAGAAGGAGCCCAGGCTCCTGATGAGAGAAAACTAAACTTCCATCTTGCGGTAGCCACTGGTAGTTTGGGTTGCCAGCTGGGTCTGTTCCCTCTCCCAGGGTGTCTTCTCTAAGGAGGCCCCACAGGGAACAAGCAGGTCTTGGTGCAGAGCAGACCCTGGGGCTCGTGACTTGACGCCTCACGGGAGCGCAGGTGCCCCCAATGTTGTTTTAGTAGCTTAACCCCCGAGGAAGGAAATCTTACTCAGAGGCCCGAGAACAACAACGAAATCCCTTCCTAAAGTCGAGAAGCTCCCGTTGAAAGGAGTGGGGTGGGCGCTCCCTTGCTCAGCCTCCCCTCACGGGCCCCAAAGCCCCGGAGCCCACCCAGCGCTTGCCCAGGCTCTGTTCTCAGAAGCGCCTGCCTGCTCCCCCTTACTGACAAGCAGACTAACTAACGGAAGGTTGTCATGACTTAGCCTGGAGGTGCAAACAGCCGTTACCCCCTGGGGCCGGGCATGGGCTCCACGAATTCAGGGTGTAGCTGCATGCCTCCCCGAGCCCGCCTCATCCTGCCGAGACAGGCGAGAGAAGCAGCAGCCCCCTCACCCCCTCCAAGATACTGCCTGGCAATGGCTGGGCAGCTGGAATCAGCGTCAGGCGCAGAGAAGCACGAGGAGCTGGGGCCACAGTCTCCCCACCAGACCCCTCAGCACCTCTCCACCTCTCCTCCTGTGTGTACGGGGCCCTGGCCTCTCTGGGCGTCAGCGCTACCTTCTGTCAAGTGGGCACATGGCACCTTGCCCTGCCTGCCTCTCTCTGTGACTCAGAGAGAACAGATGAGCAGGACTCTGGGGTGAGGGGCTGCTGTGCACGTTGCCAACTTAGGGGGCCTGGGAGGCAGCCGCAAACGACACCCTTGCTGACCCTTGCGTTCCAGGGGACCCATCCTTCTGTTTGATGAGTCATCACGAAGCGCATCATGAGGCAGGGTGGTGCTTTCTCCCCAAAGTGGCAGATGGAACACAAGCTTCTCAAACTTCTCCACCAACATTTCCTTAATTGTGGAGGCCAGTGAGCTCAGAGGATGGGACCTGCTGCTAGCACAGAATCCCTTGGTTTATCGAAACATTCATGTGGGTGTTGGGCTCTTTCCCTTTAAGATGGGAATGCTTCAGTAACAAGAGTTAAGTTTTATGCAGTCACTCAATTTCCCGCTTCTCACCCCAAATGCCTGACTAAACCTGCTGCTCTGGAAGCTGATCTGTGTCTATCCGTGGCTATTCCCCCACAGCCCGCGCCACACGCGCGCGCACACACACACACACACACACTCACACTCCTAGTTGAGAAACAAAGTTTTAGGAGAGCATGAGTTTTGCAGTCAGAGTGACTGGTTTCCAGTTTTGGCTCTGATGCTGTCAGCTGTGTGACCCTGGCCATGTCACCTAACCTCTTTGAGCCTCCATTTCCTCTCTGCTTTCACTCCCCAGCGAGGCCAGTGTGGGGATGGAGGTAGGTGGGGTGGTAGTCAGGATGTTGTTTTCTTTTCTGGCACAGAGCAGGTCCCCGAGAACTTTAAAGAGGCTCTGTGGAGGGCTTCACTCTGTACAGGGAGACCGGGTCCAGCAGAAGCTGTCCTGGGCAGACTCAGGAGACTGAAGATGCAGAGTTACTGAGGCCGCTGTGCTCAGTGCCTGTCCTCCCTTCACCGCTTCCAGGAAGAGGAGCTTCATGAGGGTTTCCTGCCTTGCTGTGAGGCTTCTCTCCAGGGGAGCCACATGGAGCAGATCCAGCTGACCCCCATAACTGACTCCCCTGCCTCCAGGCTCCTAAGTCCACTTAGGACTGATGGTCCAGCAGGAGAGCCTGCCCGGCCACTCGGATCTGAGTTTTCCCACTGGCAACTGTGATGTCCCCTTGCGGGTGGGTGAAATGCCCAGATTTTACTCTTCAGTCTCAAGGCCTGGCTGGGTGACGGCGTTCTGGCTTGGCTGCTCTGCCCTGTCCGGGACCACAGCAAGTCCACCCAGGAGACAAATACTTCTGGTTGTACAGCATAGAGGCCCTCCAGGTTCGCTCAGTGGGTGGATCCGAGGGTAGGATGAGCTCTTGGGTGCCTGGAGGAATTTGATTTTTAAAAATCGTGATAGGGCTTCCCTGGTGGCGCAGTGGTTGAGTCCGCCTGCCGATGCAGGGGACGCGGGTTCGTGCCCTGGTCCGGGAGGATCCCACATGCCGCGGAGCGGCTGGGCCCATGAGCCGTGGCTGCTGGGCCTGCGCGTCTGGAGCCTGTGCTCCGCAACGGGAGAGGCCACAACAGTGAGAGGCCCGCGTACCGCAAAAAAAAAAAAAATCGTGATAAAATACAAATTACGTAAAATGGACCACCTTAACCATTTTTAAGTGTAGCGTTCAGTGGTATTACATACATTCACATTATTGTGCAACTCTCACCCCCATCCATCCCTAGAACTTTTTTCATCTTGCAAAATCGAAACTGTTTCCATTAAACAAGAATTCCCCTCTCCTCTTCTCTCCAGTCCCTGGCAACCACACGTTTCTACTTTCTGTCTCTGCGAATTTGACGGCTCTTGGTACCTCATCTGAGTAGGATCATGCAGCATTTGTCCTTTTTGACTCTGCATAATGTCCTCAAGGTTCATCCATGTTGTAGCACGTGCCGTAATTTCCTTCCTTTTTATGGCTAATACTCCATTGTCTGTATAGGTTCCATTTTTTTATCCATTCATCCATCCATCCATCCACGGACACTTGGTTTTTTCCTGCCTTTCGGCTACTGTGAAGAACACAGCTCCGAACATGGGTGTGCAAATGAGGTCGATTTTTTTTGATGGTGGCGAATTCATTTGAACACATATTGGAGCAAATGACAAGTACACCACACTTCACAGACATGAATGCTTAGGGTGCCGCCAAAGTGATGGTGATTTAAGGATAAACATCCAAGAATGACGGTGGAGGAGTGAAAGGCCCTGCATGCCTTGGGTACCACTAGGTTTTGAGCAAGTCGGAGCCCCGTCGAGCGGAGGCCAAACCCAGGCCTCTCCCCTTGTCTTTCCCTCTCCAAGGCCCTCCTCTCTCTCGTCAGCCCTGCCCAGACGAAGCCCGGAGGCCAGCCACTGCCCCGCGTGTCCCTCTCCGTCTCTTTTGGCTCCAAATCCCAGAAGGCATCTGATTGGCTGTGCCCTCACCAGGCCACCCTGATAGGTCACTGGTCAGCCTATGGATGGGCTCTCCGTGGTCAGGTGCTCTGCCTGGTCCAATCAGCAGTGGGGAGAGCGGGCTCACGCGGGGCTGCCTGGGGAGCTGTGGTTCTCCCGGCTGCCGCACTGCCCTCCGATTCCCAGCCCCCGTGGCTCCTCCGAGGTGGGCCCTGGAGGATCCCCTGCAGGCGGGAGGCTGAGGGTCAGGGTCTAAGCTGACTGCCCCTGAACCCCAAGCCTGCCGATAAACAAGGGTGGGAGGAGTGATGGGGAGTCCTGCTGCTCGACCCGCCGGCGCCCCTTCTCCTAACGAGGCACCCGGGTCTTGGTGTTTGGGGAGTTGGTTGCTGCAGCTGTGTGTGTGGAGGAGGGGGGCCTAGGGGCTCCCCAGACGCCGCCTTGCTCTCCTGGGCAGCCGTGCCTTCCTGCCAGCGCCCCTTTTCTCACTCAGGGAGCCCGACAGTGAGGACTTCGGCTCCTGTGCTTTGTCGGCCTTGCCTAGATCAGAAAAACCCAGGTCCTAGGGTGTCCTGCTGGGAGGTGGGACCCTCTGCACCGGCTTTTCAGCGAGCCTCTGAGCACAGCGTCTGTGGATTCCAGACCACGGGGCTCGGGGGAGGAGTGGTGTGTGTGCACTGCTCTCTCCGCCAGGCACACACTCTGTCTACTTCTCCCAGCGGATCTCCCCTCCCCGAAGTGTTGCCCAGGGGAGCCAGGCCCCGCATCCCAAGAGAGGAGCATCCCGAATTGCCCGGTACTAATGGCCACGTCACCTGTGCAGCTGGGCGGGGCCTCCGCTGGGCCTGGAGCTTGTTACTGGGAGGAAACGCATTTCTCCAGACCGGGAGAATTGACACTTGCGGGGGGGCGGGTAACTTCTTCTGGTTTGTAGCATTTATCATTCAAAACAGGCCTCATTCCCTTATGGAGGGTTTTCTGTAAACAACTTAGAAGGTATCCCCACATCGTCTGGGCTCCTACCCAGCTGGGGTTCCTGGCCTAAGGGACAAGGGGTGGCACCCCAGGGCACTGCAACACTACACAGGCCCCCAAGGGTTTGGGATCTGAAACCTGGAAGGCTCGGGGCTGTCTCCAGCACTGGTGGGCCCTCAGCTGAGCCCCAGCCCACTCTGAAGGCCTAGCCCTGGTTTCTCTCTTGTTCTCTCCAGAGCTTTATTGATGTGTAACTTATATACCATGAAATTTCTGGAGTTGAAAGGGCATAATTCAATGATTTTTAGTACATTTATAGAATTCTGCAACCATCACCACAATCTAGTTTTAGAGCACTCCCACCCTCCAACAGAACTCTCTGCGCCTTGAAGTTAATCCCTGCTCCCACCCCCAGCCCCAGGCAAGCACTGACCTGCTCCCATATCTATACATTGTACTTGCCTTTTCTGTATGCTTCATGAAAATGGAATCATACACTACATAGTCTTTTGTGTTTGGTTTCTTTCTCTTTTTTTAAGTTTTTTTTTTACATATATCCCCATATCCCCTCCCTCTTGCGTCCCCCTCCCACCCTCCCTATCCCACCCCTCTAGGTGGACACAAAGCACCGAGCTGATCTCCCTGTGCTATGCGGCTGCTTCCCACTAGCTGTCTATTTTACATTTGGTAGTGTGTATATGTCCATGCCGCTCTCTCACTTCGTCGCAGCTTACCCTTCCCCCTCCCTGTGTCCTCAAGTCCATTCTCTGTGTCTGCATCTTTATTCCTGTCCTGCCCCTGGGTTCGTCAGAACTATATATATTTTTTTAGATTCCATATATATGTGTTAGCATTCAGTATTTGTTTTTCTGACTTACGTCACCCGTGTGACAGGCTCTGGGTCCATCCACCTCGCTACAAATAACTCAATTCCGTTTCTTTTTATGGCTGAGTACTATTCCATTGTATATATGTGCCACATCTTCTTTAGCCATTCATCTGTCGATGGACACTTAGGTTGCTTCCATGTCCTGGCTATTGTAAATAGCACTGTCGAGTTGTATTTTATTGTGATAAGATCTACCGTCCTAACACAATTTTAAATGTGCAATACATTCTTGTTGACCATTGGTGTGTTTGATTTCTTTTACTTAGCATCATGTTTTTGCGGTTCCTCCTTGTTGTGGCATATATCAGAGTTTGTTCCTTTTTATGGCTGAATAATTTCCCGTTGTATGGATAGACCACAATCCCTTGATCTATTCACCAGTTAATGGCGTGTGGACATGTGCTTCCACCTTTTGGCTATTACGAACGATGCTGCTGTGAATGTTCATGTACCAGTAGTTGTGGGGACATAGATTTTCATTTCTCTTGGATGGATACCTGGGAGTGGAATTGCTGGGTCATACGGTAAGTTTAAGAAATTGTCAGATTGTTTTCCAAAGTGGCTGCACCCCACTCCCAAAGTGTGAGAATTCCAGCGGCTCCACATCCTTGTCAACAGTTGATATGGTCCATCTTTTTCATTTTAGACATTCTGACAGGTGTGTAGTGGTATTTCATTGTGCTTTACCTGGCATTTCCTTAATGACTGATGATGATGAACATGTTTTCATATGCTCATTGGCCATCTGTATATATCTTCCTTGGTGAAGTGTCTGTTCAAATGTTTTGCCCCCTTTAAAAACTGGGTTGTGGGGGACTTCCCTGGTGGGCCAGTGGGTAAGACTCCACGCTCTCAGTGCAGGGGGCCCGGGTTCGATCCCTGGTCGGGGAACTAGATCCTGCGTGCATGCTGCAACTAAGAGTTCACATGGCGCAACTAAGAAGCCCACTTGCTGCAACTAAAAGATCCCGCACACCGCAACTAAGACCTAGGGCAGCCAAAATAAATAAATAAACTACAGCACATTTTAAAAAAAAAAAAAAAACTGGGTTGGTTGTGGGAATTCCCTGGCAGTCCAATGTGAAAGGACTCCGCGCTTTCACTGCTGAGGGCTGCGCGGCACTGCCAAACCCCCCCCCAAAAAAACTGGGTTGTGTCTCTTATTATTAGTTCAAAGAATTCTTGATACCGTCTGGATATGTGATTTGCAAATATTTTACCTCAGTCTGTGGCTTATCTTGTCATTTTATCAATGGTATCTTTTGAAGTGCAAATGTTTTCAATTTTGATAAGGTCCAGTTTATCATTTTTGTTTGTTTGTTTTATAGGAAAAAAATCTAAGACCTCTTTGTCTAACCCAACGTCATGAAGATGATCTCCCAAGCTCATTCTTAAATTTGTCTTCTTATCCCTCACCCCTCCACTTCCTAGGCCTGACAGTTCCACCTCCTCCATTTTTTCTCTTTGCGCTCAGCCACCTCCTTTTGTTCCCTTTCAGCAGTGATTTTTAAAAAAATCCCCAAATCAGATCACACTCCACAAGGGCAGGGATGTTCCTCTGTTTTGTTCACCAATGAGTCCCAAGTGCCTAGAACAATGCCTGGCATACAGTAGGTGCTCAGTAGATGCACTTTGGGTTGAGTCATATTGTTCCTCGGGAGGCACTGCATTGCACTTGGAGAAAAGGCCAGCCTCACTGTCCAGGCCTACAAGATCCAACACAATCCAACCGTACCCACCCTGCCCCCTTGCCCACTCCCCTCCTACCACCCTGATCTTCCCTCTAATCCTCAAAGGTGTCAAGCTCATTCCCATCTCAGGGCCTTTGCTTCAGCTGTTCCATCTGCCTGTGATTCACTTCCCTCTGCGTTCCCCAAGCCTGGCTCCTTTTGTCAGTATGAACTCAGCCTAAACATCACCTCCTCTGAGAAGCCTTCCCTGACCACCTCATCTAAAACAGCTGTCCCACCTGCCCATCACACTAGCACCACCCTATTTTCATTGTCCACAGAGCACTTATCTTCAGATATTTTCCCAGTTTATATATATTTACTTAGTGGATGGTTATCCTCCATCCTCCATGGGCCCCAAGATGGGAGTAGGGAGGAGAACAGAGCTCCCAGGCCCTCTTTAGGCAAGCCCTTCCTCCTTCAGGAGGCTTCCTTGGTTATTCCAGCCGCTAAAGCTTTCCTGTCTCCTGTCTGTCTTCCTTCCTTTCCCACTGCAGTAAGCTGTGAAGTTGGTGCCCCACAATGGACCACGCTTCCTAGTATTCATGTCCTGGGGAGGTCTCGTTCCACATTGTTGCATATAATACCTAAGACAATGTGAATGTGTGTAAATCCCTGCTGGTACCAGGCAGATTCACGTTTTGCTTTTGGGAATATTTTTCCCAAATATTTTCAATCCTTGATTGGTTAAATCCAGGAATGTGGAATCTGTGGATACAGAGGGCCACCGCACCTGAGATGACAGCCCACGCTGGCAGCCAGCTGAGTTCCCAAGCTGACAGTTAACATCAACTGCAGCCATGTGTGTGAAGCCACCTTGGACGTTTCACCCCAGTTGAGCCCTCAGCTAATTGCAGCTGTATAAATGATCCCAGAGGACAAAATATGAAGCAGAAGAACTGTCCAGTCAATCCAGAGGATGGTGAGAAATAAAAAATCATTGTTGTTTCAAGCCACAGTTGTGGGGTTGTTTGTTACACAGCAGTAGGTAACTGACACACCTGTGGAAGTCTCTTTTGTCTCTCAGGGCTCACTGGCATAATAACTGTAGCCCACCTACCCATCCAACCCTGCCTCCCGCTTTCCTGTTCATTGCTCTTGGAGTTTGGCAGTTTGCCTAATCCTCCCCCTCCTTGGAGCTGGGAAGCCCCTCCCAGGCCTTACTGACCTGTCTCCTCACCTGCCCAGTTCTGTACTCCCTCCACAGTAGTCATCAGGAAAGCTTAGGACCTTAGCGACACCTGGTAAGGCCCTCCCTGCCCCTCTAGGACCTCAGCGCCCCATTGGACAAGGGGTGGCAGAGTGAGGGGCCACACCCTGAGGATCCCTGACCCTCCCATCCAGACTGCACTGGACCCTCAGTGGGCTCCGCTAGGCATGTCCCGTCCATTGCTCCCTGGAGTGGGAGCAGAGGACAGGCTTGGGACGCAATGACATGGGGGTGGGTGGCCCAGGAGTGGGTCACAACCGACAGCTAGGTTCCCTCTGAGCCACCTCCCAGCTGGGCACCTTGTGGCCGGCTTCTCTGAACACTCTGGTCTCAGTGTCAGCCTTCTGTAAAATGGGCCAGGGTACGATGAACCCTCCCCTGGAGAGGAGCAGTTAGGCCGCTTGCAGAAGCAGCAGGCTCAGCTGGGTGGACAGCATTCCGAGCCAAGGAACAGCTAGCAGGAAGTTCTGTTCCCTGGGGGAGAGGTAGGGCTGGGCGAAGCACTCGGGCAGAGCCGGTCACCAGGGGCCACTGTGGCCCGTAGGCCGCTGCAGGCGCTGGAGGGCAGAGGCGGGGTTGGGGGTCTCGTGGTTGTCTACCTACGGGGACCAGGGGGGCAGCGATCGTCCTCACTTCGAAGATGGCAAACAGAAGCACCCCTCGGCCTCTTCCACTCCCAGAGAGCTGCCCTCCGCACCCTGCGCCCTGCCGGGGTTCGAGGACTCCCTGGAAGGGGGCGCCCCAGGAAGGGATGCGAGGGGAGGGGGAAACGCAGAGCGGGGGCCCCCCTCGCTTTTCGCGCCCTCCCCATCGGACAACCCCCCCCCCCCCGTCACGCCCCGGACTTCGGATTGGCCCATCGGGGCAGTGATCCCGCCCACGAGGAAAGGGAGGGGCCGCTAACCCCGGGGAGACCCGTCGTGGGTGAGGAAAGCGGGGCTCGAGGAGCCCGAGGGGGCGGCCGAGTGGCCACAGGCGTGCGCTGGGCACGATTGTCGCTCTTTCACGGCGGAGACTGAGACCCAGAATGGGAAGGGTCCTGCGGCGGCCACGTGGCGAGTGGAGAGCGGGGTGGACTGTTCGTGGGTGGAGACCCAAACCCGCGAATCCCGCCGCTGGGGCAAGGCGCTCAGTTGTCCCCTGTCCGCTAGTGACCTGGGGCGCCCCGGCCCCGCTCCCTCAGTGAGCCCCGTGCCGGGCTGAGGGCCGCAAGGACGCGCGCGGCCGCCAGGGGGCGGTGTCGGCCCGCGCCGGGAGGTGGGACAGGACACCGCTTCCAGTTCTGAGCGGATGGAGAAACTGAGGCCCGGCCCACAGTGGCTCCAGCCAGGGCCTCGCCCCCTCCTCCGTGGGGCCGCACTTTGGGATCCGATAAGGGGACCTCCCTCCCGAAGCCCCGGACTCGGTGAGTCCCATAAGCCTAGCTGACGTCCCCGTCCCCCCATTCCCGCTCCAGCCCCTTGCTGAGTGGCTCCGCCTCCCCGGACCTCAGTTTCCTCTCGTGTCACCTGAGAGAAAGTGATAGTGAGACGCGGGGATCCAGGCCCGACTGCTCGGGGGGTCTTGGGAAGCAGGAGGTTCCTGTGCGCGGCTGGCAGGCGGGGCCGCTGTTATCCTTAGGACTCATCTGAGCTGTGTGACCAGGGCCAGGCCTTAGTTTCCCCTGCTGACTCTCTTCACTGCAAACCACAACTGTTTACCGAAGGGGACAGTGGAAAAGAAAGCGGAAGGTGCAACGAAGTGGGGGGCTGCCCTTGGCCCGGCCCACCTCAGCTGTGCCCCCTTGGCACCCAGGGACGGGGTGCTGCCCGCTCTCCCCAGGGCAGCCCCAGGCCTGGGCATGGAGCCCCGAGGGGACAGCGATGCGCTCAAGGTGACACAGCCAGGCCGGCATCCAGCCCCTGCGTGCTGGGAGGCTCAGGGACAGGGCCGGCCAGCCTGCCCCGCCAGTGTCCTGCCCCTGCCAGAGCTGGCCTCCCCCAGAAGCCAGGTCTGAGCTCTGCGGGCCCCTGCCTGGGTGGGCTGGAACCTGGGCTGGGCCACGGCCGGGTCCCCCTTGTGCTCAGGGCTCCTGGTGCCTGGGACTCCGGTGCAAAAGAGATGAATCACGTACTTCCTGCTCCCCGCCCTCCAGGGACCGGCCCACACTCCCCAGAGGGTGACCCCTAGCCTGGTCAACTCCTGCACTTAGTCATCAGCATTTATGGGGCACCTACTGCCCCCCGCAGGGACAGGCTGTGGGCAGAGGAGAAACCCCCAGGAGCGCAGGACGCTGTGGTGGAGCCCGGAGAGGCTGGGCGAGCTCCTTCAGCCACGTGGCGCCTGAGGTGAGTCCGTGTGGACTTCTGGGGATGGGCCGTCCAGGCGGAGGGCACGGCATGAGCCAGGGCTCGAGGCCCTGAGGCCTGAAGGCCAAGGTTCTCATGGAATGTGAAGGGGTCTGGTCCTGAGGCAGAGCAGGGGTTTTCAACTCGGGTGGGTGGCATCTTTGAGCAGGGAGGGCTCCTAGCAGAAGGGCTGAGTTGACTTGGATTTGACGGGATCCCCTCAGGCTTCAAGAAGCTGGGGCTGAAGCTGGAGCCTGGAGAGTCCAGGGCAGCCTGGCCCTGGGAGGTGGGATGGAGTAGCGAGGGGGGCGGGGTGGGGCGTTTGGACACAGAGTCCAGGGCATGATGTGAGGGGTGCAGGTGACTCCTCTTCATCTCAGGTAGCCTCCTCCTCCAGGAAGCCTCGCCTGCCCACTCACCTGTGATCCTCAGGGCAGGCTGCAGGGGCTTGTTCGTTGAATTACCGAGTTAAGCTGCTCAGAAGGGCTGGCTGACCACCTGAGTCCCCTGGCGAGGGGGACCATCTGAGTCCCCAGCCCACCATCCCAACCTGCGTCTGAGGCCCCTCCATCCTGTGAGTGGGAGACATTTCTAGCAGAACTTTCCTCAGCTTTCACAAGGGGTTGGGAACTCACGAAACCAAAGCCTTCCCTTCCTAGGCCCGGACGAGGCTTATATGCTCCAGCCCTGTGGGCAAAGCCCCGTCCCTTCTCTGAGCTTGTTTCCCTACCTGTAAAGTGGGCTGACAATGCAGCCTGCCTCCCCTGCGAGCCCACGAGAGGACGGCTGAGAGAGCACTTTGCCCGCGGGACCTGCCTCTTTAAAAACTCACCTTAATTATGCAAATAATATTTGAATATGTGTCCCTTGTGAATGACTCAAACCATAAAGAAGGTACAGAGAATAAAAGCTAAGAGCTCCTTCCTCCTCCCCCCTCCCCCTCCCTGATGCTCTCCCAGGAGGCCCTGCCCTCCACAGATCAGTGTGTGGCTTCCAGTATTTTTCAAACAATATGGCGGCTTCCCTGGCGGTCCAGTGGTTAAGACACTGCGCTCCCAACACAAGGGGCACGGGTCTTTTAACATTTTTATGTTGAAAATTAATCCTAGGAGCTCTGTTACTGCCGTGTCCTGCAAGAACTCAGTGACTTCTCAGGAAGGCTCTCTTATCTCCTCTTGACAGAGGAGGAAACTCAGGCTCTTTACTGCCGCCTGCGTCTGCATGATACCTGGGCTGTGCGTTAGTCACGTGGCAGCTGTAGGTTTTACCTCCTAAACCAGGACCTGTTGAGAGTGAGGGGGACGCTATTATAATTATGCTGGGATGACAAGGGCTGTCCTGAGCAAATACTCTTAAGGAGCCAGGAAGTTTTCAAGTGATAAACCCCTGTCTCCACCTGGCCTATCCCAAAACTGGATTATTTAAATATTAAATAAAATATTAAATAAAATTATTAAAGACTAAATATACTTTAATATAAATATTTAAAAAACATTTATTTATTTAATTAAATATTAAATTAAAAAATAAAAAACTCAACTGGCTCATTTAATGAGGAAGTCCGAGTCCTCAGGCACGGCTCTTTCCAGGATCCTACATGGACCCAGAGACACCAGCGAGAGTCTCACATTGGGTTGGTGGTGGGGGCGGGTTTGAGGGAGATGCTCCCTAGGCTCCAGGCCGACACAAGGTCCTATCCAAGAGCCAGGAGAGGAGCAGTGCCCAGCTGGGAAGGATGCAAAAATCCCAGCTGGGGTGGATGCATCATGATTATTTTTGGTGTTCCCCTTTGGGTGGTCACCTAGGAGGTTTCCGTTTTTTGTGTTTTTTTTAAAGATTTTATTTTATTATTTATTTATTTATTTTATTATTTATTTTTGGCTGCATCAGGTCTTAGTTGCGGCAGGCGGGATCTTTCATTACAGCGCATGGGCTCTTCGTTGTGGTGCGCGGGCTTCTCTCTAGTTGTGGCGTGTGGGTTTTCTCTTCTCTAGTTGTGGCGCGCGGGCTCCAGAGCACGTGGGCCCTGTAGTTTGTGGCACATGGGCTCCCTAGTTGAGGCGCGTGAGCTCAGTAATTGTGGCGCACCGGCTTAGTTGCTCCGTGGCATGTGGGATCTTAGTTCCCTAACCAGGGATCGAACACATGTCCCCTGCATTGGCAGGTGGATTCTTTACCACTGGACCACTAGGGAAGTCCCAGGTTTCCAGTTTTTTATTATTAAAAACACAGCAGGGACTGTACCTCCTTAACAGTTGGTAGTTAACCTGTATTCTCTTCAAAGGTTTTACTCTGAAATAGTTAGAAATAAAATATGCAGGCAGACCCTCATTTTATTGTACTTTACTGTGCTCCACAGATATTATGTTTTTCTCAAATTGAAGGTTTGTGGCAACCCTACGTCGAGCAAGTCTGTTACCGCCATATTTCCAACTGCATTTGCTCACTTCCTGTCTCTGTGTCACGTTCTGGTAATTCTTACAATAGTTCGAATCTTTTCATTGTTATTATATTTGTTATGATGATGTATGATCAGTGACCTTTGATGTTACCACGACAACTCACTGAAGGCCCAGATAATACTTAGTATTTTTACCAATAAAGTTTTTTTTTAAATTAAGGTATGTGCCTTGTTTTTTTAGACATAGTGCTATTGCACACTTAATAGACTACAGTATAGAATGAATTTACTTTTATATGCCCAGGGAAACCACAAAATTTGTGTGACTCGCTTTATGACAATATTTGCTTTATTGTGGTGGTCTGGAACAGAACCTGCAATACCTCTGAGGTCTGCCTGTAAAATTAAGGTTGAATTCTTTCATAAAACCGTAAAGAATTAAACAAGTGAACAAAACCATAGCAGTGAGCATCATACATGGAATTTGGCACTTGGGCCAGTATTTATCTGGATAAGATACCTACAAAAGAAATTGGTGGACCCAAGAGCACGAGCATTTTCCCTGCTGGTGGCGCCTTCCAAGGTGCCCTCCCCTTCTCTGCATGAGAGTGAGGGCTTGATTCCTGACCTTGTCAGTACAGGCTGTTTTTGGGTTCCTCAGTTTTTGCCAATAGGCAAAACAAGAGCTTGTACGTTTGCCTATTTCTTACAGAGCTGAGCGTCTTCATGGGTTTATCGGCCAACCTGTGAATTGCCTATTCATACCCCTTGCCCATTTTCCTGGGTTAATCTTTCTAACAGGTTGCAGGAGCTCCTTATACATTCTGAATGCAGACCCTTGGAGGCCAGGTGGGCTTTGGCCCAGTCCAGCCAGGTAGTGGTAGTGCAGGACCCAGGAGAGGTGGCGGTGGGTGAGGGATACCCCTCCCCCCTCCCCTGGTCCTGGCCACTTCCCATACTGGCCTTGGCCAATCCTGTCCCCTGGAACAACTTCCTTTTGAGATCCGAAAATCCACCTGACTCATGTCACACATAGAGACTGGCACTCAGACAGGTGCAGTCACGCAGCCCAAGTCCCACAGCTGGTGAGTAGTGATTAGAACCCAGCTTGTCTGGCGCCAGCTTCCTCCCCCAGGAAGCTGCCCTCCCTCCTCTCTACCTGCAGCACAAACCCCAAGCCATGCTCCCAGTCCTGGGCCACCTGCCGGATCCCCCCTGCTCTGATGACAGGCTCTGCTGGGCTTGCTGGGGGCAGCTGGGGCTCAGGTCAGGGAGGATCTCCCTGTGGTCAATGAACCCCTCTCCTCAAGCACCGCCCTCCACCCCTTGTCTCTCCAAGCGAATGACCTTGAAAATAGAAGCCACCTGAGTAGACTTCTCTGACTCACCTTTACCTGTGCTCTCATTGGCATTCATGCCCAACCCTCTGCCCCTCAGGAAAAACTGTCCATGCCCGTGGCAGGGGCCTTCCTTCCGCTCGTGGCCGCGCAGTCCCTGCTGGCCTCCAGGTCATGGCTCCATAGGTCCTTCCTGCATCGGTGTTTTGGCGCATCAGTGTGCTGCACACATGCACACGTGTGCAAGATGCAGCACACTGCACGTGGACATGTGTACACACGTGCATGCACAGATGCACACACACACGTGGCTCCAGGGGTTTTTTTAATTATTTAAAATATTTATTTATTGAGGTTGCACCAGGTCTCAGGTGCAGCATGCGGAATCTAGTTTCCTGACCAGGGATCGAACCTGGGCCCTCTACACTGGGACCCCGGAGTCTTATCCACTGGACCACCAGGGGTGTCTCTCTGCTCTTTTATTCTTTAACCCACTTACCTCCAGCCCCCCTTTCCTCCCTACACATCTTTCCCAGTCCCTCCCCTAGCGCTCCTCTCCACATAGGCTTCTCCTGCAGTCCCATGACCTTCTGTAAAGGGCACCATGACCTCCATGTAGCCAAATCCTCCTGACCCGCTGGTGGCACTTGTCCCAGGTGGCCACTCCCTCCTCCTCCGGACACCTGGGCTCTTTTGACTTCCAAGGGCCTCTCCCCATCCCTACATGCTAGATGTTCCAGCCTGGCCTCCCAGCCTTCACTCCATTTTGTTTTGTTTTGTTTTTAATGTTTTATTTAATTAATTTATTTATTTGGCTGCGCTGGGTCTTAGTTGCGGCATGCGGGATCTTAGTTCCCTGACCAAGGATCGAACCTGGGCCCCCTGCATTGGGAGCGCAGAGTCTTAGCCACTGGACCACCAGGGCAGTCCCCGAGCCTTCACTCCGGGTGTCATGCTTTCAGTGCCTTCTCTCTCCTGTGACCCCCAGCTGTATGTCACCAGCAGGGCTTCTCCCTCCACCTCCCGTTATCATGGACACCCCAAGGTGGCTGACAGGCATCTTCGGGGATGCCCCACCCCCTGCTCCTCCCCGACCCGGGAGGCATTCTAGACTGTTCTCTCCCTCTCACACCCACCCTAGTTGGTCAGAGTCCACACAGAATTCGCTGCTTGTCCCAGTGCCCTCCATGCCGCTCGCCCTGCCACCCCTTCCCAGGCCAGTCAGCTACTGGGGCTTCCACCCTCTCTTCCTGGGGTTTGCTCCCCGCGGTGAGAGGGAGCCTTAGAAAACCCAAGGCAGCCCCTGCTCGGAGCCCTGGCTCCCCCGAAGTCCTCCCACTGACCTTGGGGTCCGTCTGTATTTGCAGCCTCGCCCACTACCCCTCCGACCTGGCCGCACACTGACGCCACGAGCCTGCGGGGGGGGGGGGGGGCGGGACAAGCTCTCCCAGGAGAGAGGGGAACATGACAGGGTCAAAGGTCAAAGCCATACTTAGAAGGCTGTGCTGGTGAGCCAGGCCTGAGCCGGGCAGTCCTCTCACTCCCAGGCCCCCTTAGTCTCTCTGGGAATTGAGCCCTCTGCCCCTCCTCCGCCCACTCCCCACCCCCACCCCCGTTCGCAGCCTCAGCGGGCACAGGATGCTGCTTCCTTAGGGGGAGCACTTCCCCCCATCGCCGCCCCAGACTCTGCCACAGCCCCATGGAGGCGCGGGCAGGCTGTTCACAGCAGCACTGGGGGACCACACACGTGCTGGGCACAGGGGACAGCTTTCACCAGCAGAAGACTCAACAGAGATGACGTGTGACCCAGAGCGGCGCGTACCCCAGAGCGTGAGTCTAAAAGCGACCGTGGGAGAAAAAGGCAAGCTGCTGAGAGGGCGCGCTGACAGCGTGATGGGGAGGGTCACAGTGCCAGCTGCCACCGTGGGAAAGCGCCGGCGCCGGGACGGGCGGCAGGACAGGCGCGCAGGCCTTCAGATTTCCCCACACGCTAGTTCTTAAACTGGCTCATGGGCTCCCAGGCATTTCAAAGTTATATTATCGTTTTGTATGCCTGAAATAATCCACTAACTTCCAAACCTCCAGGTCCTTGGACACACCCAAGCTCCTTGTCTAGCCACTCAAGGCCCTATGCTTCCCGGTCCCTCCCAACTGACCTCTGGAGCCTCCCTCTGCCGCTTCCAGACCTTTGCTGCAGCCGTGTCCGGGCCAGGAATGCCTTTCCTCTGCCCCACTTGGTCTTTCTGGCTAAGCCCATGTCCATGGGAAGCTTTCTAAGTAGTGGAGAAATGGGGTTGAAACCGTGCAGCTTAGATTGGGACTTGGACCCACAGGCTGGGACTCGAACCCACGGTCTTTTAACTGAGATCACACACCTGGTCTCAGGACTTAATGAAGCTCAGGTTCTTGATGTCTCATCGCAGAAAGAATTCAGTCAGAGACAAAGTGATGGGTAAGAAGTGGATTTCTTTAGAGATAAACACACTCCACAAGACAGAGTGTGGGCCATCTCAGAAGGAGAGAGTGGCCCCAGGGTACAGGGTTGTCGGTTCTTATAGGGGTGGGTAGTTTCACAGGCTAATGAGTGGGAGGAGTATTCCAGCTATTTTAGGGAAGGGGCGGGATTTCCAGGAATTGGGCCACCGCCCACTTCTAGACCTTTATGGCTGGCCTTGGAACTGTCGTGGCGCCTGTGGGTGTGTCATTTAGCATATGCTAATATATTACAAGGAGCGTATACTGAGGCTCAAGGTCTAGTGGAAGTTGACTCGTTCACCATCCTGGACCTCTTTGGTCCTAATCAGTTTGTGTAGTGTCCTCGGGCTGTGTCATTCTTTTAAAGGTTGTGCCCTGCCCCCTTCCCTCCTGTTTCAGGGTCGGACTTGATTCTGAGAGAGGGCTTCGGGAATCCCAGCGAAGAGTGACGAGGGGAGGCGAGGAGGGTTCGAGGGCTGGAGAGAGAACTGCCCCGAGGCCAGCTGCACACCAGGCACCTACAGCCGATGCCCTGTCACCCTCATTCCACCAGCAGCCATGGAGATGCTGTGAGGTCTCACTGCAGCCCTTGAAGGATATAATGGGGACATGGGAGCAGGGCAGCTAGCGTCTTGAGCCACAGGTAGTTCACCTGGGACACCACCTCCCTACGTTGTCTCCCAGGGTCTGGGGGCTCCAGAAGGCCAGTGTCAACCGTGCAACCCCAGGATTTCCATTCACTTTGCCCCACCCATCAGAGAGGTCTGGAAAAAGACAGCTGGGAGAAATTGTAGGGAGACTGAGGACTAAAGCAGGGAGGAGAGGACAGGTGAGGTGGGGCAGAGATAGACCCTGGACTCCCAGCCCAGTGTTCCCTGTACCCCCCCACCCCTGGCCCATGATCGTTTTCTGTAAATCTGGTGGTGATCATGGACCCCCTGAGAGGTATGGTAGGGCCTGCAGGGCCATGTTGCACTGAGGTGGGTGGCATTTTGGGTGGGGGTATCTGGTGGCTCTCCGGCACGTGTGTGCTCCACACTTTGGCCCCCTTGTGGAGAGGCCGGGGTGGTCAGGGCCCCATCCACCACAAATGTCTGAAGGAAAGAAAGGGAAGCGCCCAGCTTCCCTTTTAGCTTCTCCTCACTTGGAGGTCACCTCCCAGTGAGCCCCGATGTCCTGGCCGGTGAATTAGGAGTCATAATTCCCACGGCTACCGGTTGCGAAAATGAATTGAAATCAAGTATGTTTAGCACAGAGACTGGTACACACTAGGCCCTCATAAATGGCTGTCTGCATCCGTTCATCCATTCGTACCCTGGGAAAGTCAGCATGGAGCAGGGGCTCGAGACGCCCCGACCCTCCCGGGCAGAAAGCGGCCAGGACCCTTAGGGGTGACAGTTCCTACGCCCCGACCCCTCCATGTACAGTCCCAGAAAAGTCCCGGAGGAGGTCATCCCCAAGGTCACAGAGGGTCAGCGTAAAGGGGATGTGGAATACGACTCGTGGGGTGCCGAAGAAAGTCACGCTCGGCGGAGCCGGAGCGCCTAAGTGCGCGCCCAGTCTCCCACCGAGCCGGGGCACAGCAGGCGGGGCCCAGGGGCCCTTCCCGGCGCGGGTCTCCCGTCGCCGGGAGCTCGAAACCCGGAGCCTTTTCTCGCCGGCCACTCGGGTTTCCGGGAGCCCCGCCCCGTTCACTCCCCATCGCGGCCCCGCCCCCCGCGCGCCCTCAAGTTTCTCCCAACTTTTCCGCGGGTCCCCCTGGGCGCCCCGCCCGCCGACCGGTGACGTAACAATGGTGCAGCGCGGCGGCCAATGGGTGGTGGCGGGGGCCGGCAGCGCGGGCCAATGGCGGCGGCGGGCGGCCCCGCGGTCCTGCCCGGCCGGGGCCGCACTGCGCCGCCCGCCGCTCGCCCGCCCGCCGCCGGCGCCGGCACCGCCGCCCAGCGGTCTGGCCGCGGCGGCTCAGAGCGCGGCTGCGGCGGGCGCGGGCGCCGGCGGCACCCTCCCGTCCGTCTGTCCTGGGAGCTTCGCCTGCGCGCCGACCCGCGGGGGGCCAGCAAGCTTTCCGGCCCGCAGCGGGGGCGGGGACGCCAGGCCAGCGGCCCCTCCGACCCCCACGGTGAGTCCCCCTTCCTCGGCCGGCTCGGCGTGTAGCCGCCGCCCCCCTCATGCCCCCCAGACACACGCGCACGCAGGTGCAGCCCTCGCTGCGCCGGCCACCGGCCCGCAGACACTCTGGCCTCGACCCGCGACCCGCGGCCACCCGGGGTCCGGCCGTGCCGCCAGTAGGGGACGGGGAGAAACTGGCGGGCGGCCCTGGGCGCGCGGCCTTGCCCTCGGTGGCCCAACCCCCCATTCACTGAGCCGCGACCGTGACTCGCTGCCCGGTGACGTGGGGCGGCTCAACTTTACGTAACCTGCCCCGCTCCCAGTGTCCACACAGGGTGCACCCGGGGCGCGGAGACCCAGGCGTGGTGCTCCAGTTACGGTGTCCCCAAAAGGGTGCTGTGGCTCCAGCCCCCAACCCCTGTGCCCGTCTCTGTAACTTAGTTACCCAGTGTGTGTGGACGCAGCTTATCCGCTGACCCAGGTCCCTTGTGACCAAGGGCTTACCCTTGAGAAAACGCAGTGGGGAGCTTGGGCCAGGGCCAGGGGTTGGAGGTCAGGGCTCAGGTTGGCGCAGGGGGCTCAGAGGGCAAGGTTAGGGCTCAATCTGGGTTCCCTGTGGGTTGGGGGTCCCCCCACTTCTGGAATGAGCCCGATATAGGAGTTAGGAGATCTGGGTTCCAGGCCTGTCTCTACCATGACTTGCCGACTGACCTTGGACAAGTTTGTCCCTTACTGGAAAATGGGATGACAGTACCTGCTTCTTCTAGTCATTGGGAAGACTCAGGGAACTAGCAGACCTGGAGGGGATTTACAGACTGTGAAGAGTGTACACGCCAGTTTCTAGGTTGATTTCATCCTCTTGCCTCCTCCCAGGAGCTAGGGGCGGTGACATCCAGTAAACACCATGTTTGGGTGGAAGGCTGGAGGCCCCCACTTCCTGCTATGGCTCACAGACTGCCTTCCCTCTTTCTTACAGATGAGGAAGCTGAGGCTCAGGCAACAGTAATACACCCACCTACACAGAACTAGGTAATCGCGGTGCGCTAGCCAGGTAGGTCTGAGTCTAGAGCTCTGACCCTGCCTGGCCTGGGGTAGGGCCCTCGACCGCAGTCGGGGGTCAGATGACAGAGTCAAGGTTAGATGGGGCTGGGGATAGGGAGCTTGGGCTACAGAAAAGATTTGCCTCAGCTTGAGATGTGGGATGCAGCTTTCCTAGTCCCCTACCTGGCTTTCCCCTTGATTGGAGTTGGATGCAGCTCTCACAGGTGGGAGCAGGAACTCTTCCAGTGGGTCCCTGGGCTGGACGGGGTGTGGGGTTTCTGTGTGGCCTTGACGGTAGCTGGGGCTGTGAGGGCAGGGACAGGGAAGGGCATCTTTAGCAGAGGTACCGGAGAACAAGACAGTTTTGGGGAGGGCGACCAGGCGCAGCTAGATCAAGGATGTGGGAGGTGGTTCAGGGCCTGGGAGAGAAGGGAAGCTGTGAGGAGTGACTGGGAGGGCCGGTCGGAGGCTGGGGGCAGGTACGAGAGAGGGCCGGACAGGTGGGGCTGTGTGAAGATTGGACGGGAGACCCCTCTCCGCCCGGAACTTCAACCCTCAACCCTCACCGCGCTTCCCTCTGCCCGCAGGTGGTCGGCCCCAGGCCCATGCCGTGAGACCGGGAGGCGCCGCCAGCATGCCGTGGGACACGCGGCGGCCTGGGGGCGGCGCGAACGGCGGGCCCGAGGGCGCGGGCGCAGCGCGCTCGCGGGCGCAGAAGCAGTGTCGCAAGTCGTCGTTCGCTTTCTACCAGGCCGTTCGCGACCTGCTGCCCGTGTGGCTGCTGGAGGACATGCGCGCTAGCGAGGCCTTCCACTGGGACGAGCGCGGGCGCGCCGCCGCCTACTCGCCGTCGGAGGCGCTGCTCTACGCCCTCGTGCACGACCACCAGGCGTATGCGCACTACCTGCTGGCCACGTTCCCGCGGTGCGCGCTCGCGCCGCCCAGCGCCGGCTTCCGCTGCTGCGCGGCGCCCGGGCCGCACGTGGCGCTGGCCGTGCGCTACAACCGTGTGGGCATCCTGCGCCGCATTCTGCGCACCGTGCGCGACTTCCCGGCCGAGGAGCGCGCGCGCCTGCTCGACCGGCGAGGCTGTAGCCGCGTGGAGGGCGGCGGCACGTCGCTGCACGTGGCCTGCGAGCTGGCGCGCCCCGAGTGCCTCTTCCTGCTGCTCGGGCACGGCGCCTCGCCCGGCCTGCGCGACGGCGGCGGCCTCACGCCGCTCGAGCTGCTGCTGCGTCAGCTGGGCCGTGATGCCGGGGCCGCCCCCGCTGTCGGGGCGCCAGCGCCCGGGGAGCCACGCCAGCGCCGCCTGCTGCTGCTTGACTTACTGGCGCTGTACACGCCGGCGGACGCAGCCGGCCCGGCCCGCCGCGAGCTGCTGGGCGACCGGCCGCGCTGGCAGCGGCTGCTGGGCGAGGACAAGTTCCAGTGGCTGGCGGGCCTGGCGCCACCCTCGCTCTTCGCGCGTGCCATGCAGGTGCTGGTCACCGCCATCTCGCCCGGCCGCTTCCCCGAGGCCCTGGACGAGCTGCCGCTGCCGCCCTTCCTACAGCCACTGGACCTCACGGGCAAGGGCTAGACCGCGGGGGCACCCCGTGTGCTGGATTTTTGGAGAATACTATTTTTCAGAGCGTTGTACCCGGCACTTTACATATATTGTTCTCTGGACAGCGGAATCTCTGCTTTGTCTGTAGCGTGCTTTGGGGGCTGGGCCAGGACGGGCAGGCGGACCCGGAGCTGCAGGTCTTCTGGATCCGGAGGTGCTCAGCTCCCCACCTCCCTGTGTGGATGGAGCTGGGCTACGGGGTCAGACGACGCCTGAGAGCCGGGCCCTGCCCTCAGCTCACTACCCAGACCCTGAGGAGCGGCCTCCCATCTTGATTTAGAGCCTCTGGGAAGGTGTCCCAGAGGGAGAGACAGCTGAGCTGGGCAGGTGCAGGGGGGTGGACTGACGTGTCCAGGCAGGGGGACGGCGGGTGCAAAGGCCTGGAGGCCGAGGGAACCGCCCGTGGGCGCTGGGTGGAGGTTCTCTGCCCCGTCAGCAGGTGGGGCCTCGACCACTCCCCTGTGGGGCTGGGCCTCAGGTCCCGAGGTGTGGAGGGCAGGACCCAGGCTGTGCCTCCTGTTTGCCCCCGTCCCGTACTGGCCACCTGCCTCCTCCTCGGCTGTCACTGGGACCGCCCCCTCCCCAAAGAAGCCCAGGCCTGGACTTGTCGCAGTCGCCCCATTGGCTCTCTCTGGCGACTAGCAGGTACCTAATCCTGGGGCTCCTGACGGGGGTGGCTGCGTCATCCCGTGGGTGGGCCCTCCAGCCTCAGCCAGTAGACCTGGTTTCTGCAGGAAGGCTTTGAAGATGGAGACTGGTTGACCCTTCAGGACAGAGGGACCCTGGCTGAGAAGCTGGGTCCGTGCCCCGAGGAGCCGTGGGATCAGGGATGGCCAGGCTGTCCTGCCCGGGAATTCTGCTGGGCCGTGAAATTCAACCCGCGCCGGCATGGGCTGGAGGGCCACGATGTTCTGCCAGGAGCAGAGGGCTAACGATCTGCCCGATGAACAGTGACCGCCTGGCTGGGGGCACCCACTGCCCACCCTGCCCCCTGTGTCCCCGAGGGGGGCATGCCTGGGGGCCGAAGGGGCTTTGGGTGGTGGTGGCAGAGTCCAGGGTGATGGGCCGTCAGAGGGGGGCTGTGGAAGGGGCCTGGGCAGCGGGAAGCTCTGCCAGGGGGCCTGGTTCTGGTCTGCACCTGCCACCCACTCTGAGGGTGACCTTGGAGAAACCCCTGCCTTGGGCTTCAGTGTCCCCAACTGCTTACAAAGGGGCTTTGGAGCATCTCCAAGCTCCCTACCTGCCCTGGCAAGGATGTGACCCCCGTTGCTGGGAAGCGTGGGGTGGGTGGGCACACAGCCCTGGTGGGGAGGAGGGGGGGATGGAGGGGTGTACGGCCCGGTGCTGATCCTAGATTCTGGGTGGCAGCGAGGGCTTCTCCCCTCCTGCTGTGTGTCCCGGCCCAGTTAAACAGCCTTTCTGAACCTTGACACTTGGGGGCAGTGGATACCAGCATCTCTAGCTTAAAACTTGGGACATCAGGAGTCCCCTGGTTCTTAACCGGGGATGCGTTGCTGGGGGAGGGTGCATTCCTTTGGAGGAGGTGGAAAGGGCAGACCAGAGCAGCAGGTCTCCGTGGCTTCTGGGCTCTGGGCTTAGGGAGATGTTGGGAACTCTTGGTGCCCTCGTGCCCAAGCAGCTTCTGCCTGGAAAGAACCTGGGCACCCGACGGGGGACCTGGGCATGCGGACTTCCCCTCATGTCTCCCAGGTCCCAGCTCTGTCCTCTGTGGGGTCAGCCCTCCTGGCCCAAGGCCCAGGGCTAGGCCCCCATCCGCTTCCCTGCTAGACATACAGCTGCCCCTTTGGTGATGAACTCCTTTGAGCCCCCTGGGCTGGGGATGGGGTGATGAAAGGTTGGGGGGGCTCCCTGGCGGGGACCCCACAGAACCCATTGTCCGGGGAGCAGGAGGCAGCCCCTGGGCTGGTCCTGGCACGCAGGGCAGGATCCGGGCAGGAGTTGTTGTGGGCACCACAGCAGGGGGCCCAGCCCCGGAGCACAGCTCATAGCTTGGAGGGGTGCAGGGCAGGACGGCAGCGGGGGGCGTCAGCCCCGGGTGTCCTGGCCGCAGCCGGGTGGGACAGGGAGCCACAGGGAAGGCTGAGGAAGCCCTGTGGCAGCAGAGCGGGGCCTGAGTCCCACTGGGGACCCCTGGCCCAGGGCACCCCAGGCGTCCGTGGGAGCAGAGAACCCAGGGCAACAGTGCAGGGCGAGAAGCCTCAGGGTTATCTGGCCGCTGCTGCCGGCCGGCCGAGCGAGGGCGGGCAGGCGGGCCTCAGCACTGGCCTTATCGCTCCCCCGGGCCCTCCAGCACCCCGTCACCACTGTTGCCCTGGCGATGAGCAGGGAGGCCTGGGGAGGGCGAGTCCGCCAGGAGACTCAGCTCTTGGCTGCTGGCAGGCGGCCTTGATGGCTCCTCAAAGGCAGTGGCTCTGCCTGGGACAAGGCCCACGTGTCTGGGGCAAAGCGCCTTGGTTCGTTTGTTCACTTCCTTCATTCCATGAACCTTGTCTAAGGAAAGCCCCACTCCTGCCAGTACTGCCCCTGCCATGCCCACCCAGGGGCCCAGTGAACTTCCAACTCTGGAGAGCTCGGGGGCCAGAATCCCTGCACCCCAGACACCTGTCGGGGAGGACAGAGAAGGCTGGGCCGCTCGTCCCCAAGGTACTGTGACCCTGTGCCTGGAGCCCAAAAGGGACACACAGCCCTGTGACGGCCTGTGGCCACAAGGCCCCTGCTCTGCCCCCACTTTGGCCGTGTTGTGTGCTAACTTACCCCACTACCTCGATATTCCCACTGATTTCCTTTCCTGTCAATTTCTTCAACTTTAAAATACTGTATTGAGAGCAGTTTCCTAAGTTACCTGAAATCCTGTTCAGAACAAGGGTGCTTCCTGAAGTCGGATGGAGGGGAAACAGGCACGGCTAGGGAAGGCTTCTGCTCCAGAAGTGTGTGGGTGGAGCAGCCCTGCTCCACGGCGACTGGTTTGTCCTGCTACGGGTTAACATCGAGGCGTACTTGACATAACAAATGCACAGCCTTTGAGCGTGTGGTTTGAGGGTCGTGACCATGTCCACACGCGTGTGAGCATCCCAGCCAAGGCAGAGGCTGAAGAGAAGAGATTTCTATCCTCAGTGATTTTTTTTTTTTTTTTTTTTTTTTTTGCGGTACGCGGGCCTCTCACTGTTGTGGCCTCTCCCGTTGCGGAGCACAGGCTCCGGATGCACAGGCTCAGCGGCCATGGCTCACGGGCCCAGCCGCTCCGCGGCATGTGGGATCCTCCCGGACCGGGGCACGAACCCACGTCCCCTGCATCGGCAGGCGGACTCTCAACCACTGTGCCACCAGGGAAGCCCCTCAGTGATTTTTTTTTTTTTAAGCCACACCGTGCGGCTTGCGGGATCTTAGTTCCCCGACCAGGGACTGAATCCGGGGCCCAGGCAGTGAAAGCGAGGAGTCCTAACCGCTGGACCGCCAGGGAATTCCCACATCTTCAGTGACTTTTATAAAGAATTTCTGCTGATAGAATGCATGCTCATGGTAGAACGCTCGGACTGTGCAGAGAAATCCAGGGCAGGATGTGGCAGGGGCCCCTCCACGCAGCTCCCAGGTAAAGAGGCTGCCCGCCTGCCTGGCGGCATCCCACCACCCAGACAACCACTGCTACTAGCATTTGGTGTATTTTCTTCTGTTTTTCTCTATGCACATATATACATATGTTCAAATTCTTTTTCTATGCATACTTTTTCACATGACATCAGATCAAATCTAGTATTTAAAAACTTACTGTAGAGTAAGCATTTCCGTTCACTGTAAAACATTGTGTAAACACGATTTTTGGGAAGCCTCTGGTGTTTACTCTGTGATATCTGATTCAGCTGGCGCTGATACGATAGAGCTGACGTTAGAGAGAACTGAGGCTTTAAAATGTGAACTTTATTTCTTTTTGGAATAAATAACACATTTACATGGCTCAAATTCAAAAGATACAAAAAGGTGCACACTACAGGGGACCACCATGACCAGCTGCTTGGGTAGTGTCTTTCTGCCCCTCCTCTGCGCCCTGGAATTACGAAAAAGATTGCAAACCCACCAAAAGTTAGAGTACACCGTGTCCACTGGCATCATCTACCTCTCCCTGTAGGTATGAGCGCCTACAAACTCACGTGATCATTACCACGCCCAAGAGACTTAACGCTGCTATGATGAAACTGCATGACAGACTGCTCAGAACGTACATCCCCCGGGAAGACACGTGCTTTCTAACATCTGCATATTGTTTCATGAGAGGAATGCTCCCGAATGTCAGTTGTTTTTAGTGTTTCACAATTACAAACGATGCTGCGCCGTATGTGTAACCCTGACTTAGGATTTGTTCTTGAGGACAGGCTTCCAGAAGTAGGAGTTCCGGGACTTGAGGGTTTTAAGGCTGCTGCTGGACCCAGTGGCTTTCCCAGAAGGGCCGTGCCAACGGGGGCTCCCCGCTTGCTCCATGTGCACGCCTGCCCTGGGTGTGCACTAAGCAGTGCCCTTTCGTCTCCTTTGTCCATATGTGTGTCTTCGGTGTTCCTCCGACTTGTTGCAACTATTTCCCCTTCTAGTTTTATGCGGGGTTTTTAATTCACGGCAGCTTTATATTTTGAAGAAATCAAATCTATATAGTATTTTCCTCTGACTTTTCCCACTACTTTTGAGTTTAGAAAGTGCTTGCCATCCAGAAATCAGATAGTTTTTTGCCCCCTAGTTTTAAGACTCTTTAATCCACTTAATGTTTGTCTGAATGGTTAAGTAGCGGGCCGCATCAGTTAACTGTGAAGTCACTGTCCCGTCCTCTCACCTGCGTGCCGCCTTCACCTTGTTAACTCCCCGTGGACCTCGCTGGGCTGCCTGACGTCACTGGCCCTTCCATCCACATCCCACTTCGTTTGCTGGCCCCTGTCATCGCTCCTGGCAATCCTCATCTGTTTCTTCTTCTCAAGACAGTGAGGTGGCATCAGACAGCGCAGGTCTGGAGTCCCACCGAGCTGGGCTCCAATCCCAGCGCTCCTTGTGCTGACTTAAGCAAGTTACTTCTCCTCTCTGGGTCTCACTGGGGCTAATGGTATTGACCTCTCAGGGCCCTACTGAGGACGTGAAGCTGCACGCGTGAGACCCTCACAGCATATCTGGCACAGTCAAGGGGGGTGTCTGTGGGTATGAACATTATTTTATGGGTTCTTCTCTGCCTACCCCCAACAAAGAAAATCCCAGTGGGGATTTTGACAAATTGAGTGAAAGCCATAAATGCCTTTGGAAAGGACTGGTGTGTTTCCTTGCACAGCGGCTGTGGTCTTCCATCAGGAGCGCCAACTGCCTCCCAATTCGGGCTCTCTTGGAAGCCTTCAGGAGAGCTTGGCCAGCTCTCGACCGAGTCTGACATTTCTTGTTCAGGCTGTTTCCCGGCAGGTGACGCATCCCGCCGCTGTCGTGAACGTGATCTTTTTTCCACGTGCTGGTTTCCACTAGGGCACTTCTGGTGTCTGGTTTTGTGTCCTGGATGAAGACTCAGGCCCAGGGTCTCGAGCCCCCAGAGCCTGCCCACAGCGGCCCTGTGCTCTGCCTCACGGTACAGTGTCCTCCCCAGGGCCACCTCTGCAGTGGCACTCCCCCAGGACAGCCCCCGGGCAAACTGGTCACGAAATGACGTCTGCCCACACCCTCCTGGCCGTGGGGCTGGGCTGGCAACACCAGCAGCAGATTCTTTGCAGCACCAGTGGGAACAGCCTTCCTGAGTGCCCACTCAGGGCACCTTCTCACCACTCAGACATCAGACTCGACTAGGCTCGGAAAAGTCTAGTTTATTGCACTGTCTCAAAGCACAACTTAAAAAAGAAAAAAGAAAAAAAACTGTACAAAGCACTGAGGCTACAAGTAGTTTAAAAGTATCAAACTAACTAGACTGGGTTAATTGCACTAAAGTCCCGTGGGTTCAGGAGAGCTCTGCCATCTGAGGAGCCCGGCAAAAGGCACAACATACGCAGAAGAGGAGCCTCAGCCGCCTGCGCTCCCTCTGCTGTCACCAGACTTCTGAAAAAACGCATTCTATAAAAGTGAAGTAGTAAGTAAGGTCTGGGATTTCAGCATCTTGTCCTCATTTAGACCTGGAAAACCTCCATCCTCATGGCTAGCTGGGTCCTGTCAGAGAACAAATCTTATCGCTCTTCACCTGTGGCCTGGGGGCTCCCGGACACACCTGCTTAGTAGCAAACAGGCATTGAGTAACCGGGCCCCGGGCCAAGGGCAGGCTAAAAAAAGCAGCCAGGCTGGAGTCCTTCCGTGGGGCTGCCTCCAAGAGGGAGGGGTGGCGGGCTCAGGGCGGATGCCTGGCTGGGCTGCAGAGTCCTACAGCTCAGATGCCAGCGACAAGGGTAGGCACTGCAGGCCGAGCCCATGGACTGAAGTCTGACGTGGCCACAGCAGGCCCCAGTTTCAACCTCGCTGGGCACCCACCCAGATGCCCGCTGACAATGTCTGGCTGCCACTCGCAGCCAGCAGGCAGGTCCCGTGGCTGCCCCACACATCGAGGACACGCAGGGCGGCGTCCATCCTCTGAAGCTGCAGCCGAGAACAGTGCAGGCTCAGGATAAACCAGGGGAAGGAATCAAAGGCCTTCCCCTGGTTTCAGAAAATACATTTCTCTTCTAAATTTGTAAGATCTGATTTCAAGTGAGGTATCTCATGTAGGTTTGTAATACAACAAACAAAAAAGGCAAGAATTAGTAGATTCATCCTCTGAAGGTGCTTCTGGTTTTCACGACGTCGCCAGCAGCAGGGCTGCGTGTCACCCTATGACATTCCTATGTCACTAACATGGCTAAGGTTCCCACGCCCCACCACACCTGCCTCGGATACACACGCACACTTCCGTATTCCGGGTCACCCACTGGCCTTTCCTGTTCTGCTGGAGGCGAGCCCGGCCCCCTGGGAGCGGGCGGGGAGGGTGTGTGTGGCGTGTGCATGTCGCTATGCGTGTGTCCTCGTCCTGGCACAGCTGGCTTCCCATCTGGTGTGGCCAGCAGGGAATGGGCGCTGGGGCCTGCGTCTCAGAGAGGAGGTGGGGGGACCCTGTGGTGGAGACGAAGCCATCCCAGGAACACATTCGGCGGATGGACGGCACTGACCTTGGGCTCCACGGGCCTGGGAGCGGTCAGCGAGGGGAAGGTGACCACAGCAGACGGCGGTACCACAGTGCATGCAACTGGAGCAGCCGCCGTCCCACCTGGGGACGGCCTCAGCGCGAGTCAGAGGCCCTGCTGCTGCAGCAACGGCTCCGCACCTCTCGGCCAAGGCTGTGGGTTCTGGAATGAGACGGAAACAAATACGGAGGAAAGCAAGAGCGGAGCGTCCCACCTGGCTAGACGTGCCCGACAAGAGCGGGCGAGGCACGTCCAAGGGCAAGCGACTCAAAACCGCCCGTGTCCGCCACACGGGTCTCGGTGGCCCCCCTGCCGAGAGCTCCTTCAGATGACCTCCCACTCGTCGTCCAGGTCCTCGGGGTGGGGGGCGGTGGCCTGGCTGCTCGGGGCGCCGTGGGAGTGGCTGAAAGTCCTAGTCAGCCGCTGCAGGAGGGAGCCGGCGGGGCCCACTGCCCACAGCTCGTCTGACAAGGTCACTGCAGGGACAAGAGCCAGCCGCACGCCCGTTACTCCCCAGCCCGGCTCCACGTCTGCACGCGCGCTGCCTAGCGGTGGGGCCCCGGGCACGCCCCGACCGGCACCTCGGCTTCCCTGGCCTTCAAGGGAGCGGCCCGGCGCCCCGTCCTCTTCCCGGGAGACCCTGGCAGAGTCCGGGTGCTGCGTGGCCCCCGGCAGGTGTGACCCTGGGATGGGCTCCCGTGTGGGTGAACCAGCCCTGTGGGAGCAGCACCGCCCCAGCCCCCGGCCAGAGCCCCACCCCACGGCCAGAGCCCCACCGACGCCATCCACGGGAGCGCCAGCGCCCTGGCACCTGCCTGTGAAACACGTCACGTGCCCGGGAATCTTCTTCCAGTAGTCTCCGGCAGGGTTTCTGTCGGTGACGCCGTACCGTCGGGCGAGATCCCCGTTGGGGCAGCGGGCCCACACGGTCCTGGCGCTCAGGGCCAGCTGGCAGGCTTGCAACCCTGCAGGCAAACGGAGCGTCTGTCTGCCCTCAGCCCCGGCCGCGGAAGGGACGGACCGACCCTCCCCGCAAGCCTGCTCTCCCCCTGGCTGGGCACCGAGTGGGAGCCCAGGGAAAGGACGCCCTGTCTGCAGGGCCGGCAAGGCTGCAAGAGCCCAAGACCCGAGGACCAGAGCCCAGGCGGTCCGGAAACGGTCATCCGACAAGGAACCCCAAGGACACGGGGCTGGCGCTCTGCTTGTGGGGTGCCCACGCTGGGGAACACTGAGGTAGACGCTTGCTGTCACCTGCCTCAGCAGAGCCTCAGAAACAAACCAGGCCCCAGTGTGGCCGCAGTGGCCACCGCCCACCCAGCGCCTCTACCTGGCACGTGCTCCCAGTCGGTCCCCACCGGCATCTCCTCGGTGATCCCAACTCGGACGTGCACGTTCCACCTGCTGTCCAGGGCCCACAGCATCTGGTCGCTGGGGCTGGAGTGGACGCTGACCAGGGCGACCCCGGCGGGCTGGAAGCAGGAAGGGCCTTTCCTCAGGGAAGGAGGTGGGCGCACATGATTGGGGAGGGCAGTTCCCACACAGCCCAGGGCAGCCCGGCACGGCAGGAGCGGCGGGCAAAGGGGTGGGGGGACCAGGCCTGTCCCCAGAGCACAGCCTCACAGGGATAGAAACGCCCCGAAGACCCAGACTGAGGGACCTCCCACCAAGCAGGGAGCCCCAACTCTTCAGTGCTGCATGTCCTGGGGAACAAAGATAGGCCAGGTGACAGGAGAAGGAAAGGACATGGGGAGACCTGCGGGATGCCGGGCCAGGAGCGGCGGGCTGCGTTAACGGGCAGCGACAGACGGCAGGTGCCACAGGGGAAGGGGAGGTGGCCGGGGGCCTGGCCTGAGGGTCCTCACAAGCCCCTGTTCACAGCTTCATGCTCGGAGAGAAGGCAAACGTGGCCCAGTGTTGGCAGTGGGTGACTCTGGGTGGACCTGAGGCTATGGGAGTTACTGAAATCTGCAAGTTTTCCGTTGGTCTGAAGTTTTTCAAAATGAAAAGTTAAATTTTATAAGTTATGAAGGTAAAAGACACCAAAAAACGCAGTTGCCATTGAGAGTGTTGGGACAGAGGGTCCGCGGGGAGAAGGTGTGTGGACCGGCCCGGGAGCTCGATCAAGGGTGGCTGGGCAGCCTGGGGAGGGGTCGAGGTGGGTGTCTGTGGACATGGGTCTCCCCACTCACGCCCCCGAGCCCCCCTCTTCTGCTCTGCTTGGCATACAGACAGGGCCAGGCCGAGAGCCAGGCCGACTGTGCACAGCTGCCACGAGCTTCGCAGGAAAAAGGAACAGGCAGGCAAGGCGGCCAGTGAGCCCGCTCGGCCTCGCGTGCGGGGAGGGGTGCCCTAGGCCCAACATCCCCCCCCCCCCACCGCTCCGGAGAGGATGAGGGGCTGCGGGGAGCGGATGGACGGCCCTGCGATGGATCGGCACACCACGCTGGGCACAGACGCGGCTGACACGCCCTGTGTGCCTGTGGGAGATGCGATCAGAACTCATGGGCGCTCTCAGCTGAGGAGCATCCTAAATGCTTTCCAGGCAAGAACACAGGTTCTGAAAGCGCTCTCTGCTTTCCCATGGCTGGTGCGGCTGTGACTTCCGCTCTACGGAGACGGAGACGGGGGTCTGGGCCCCTCCCCTGGAATCCGCCCTCTCACTTTGACCAAAACAACATGGCGGAAGCATCCCGCTGGCAGGGCCGAGCCTGGTCTCGAGGAGCAGGCAGCGTCAGCTTCTCCTCTCAGAACTCAGCCTGCATGGAGAAGTCTGCGGTGCGGAGGCCCCGCGGAGGGGAGAGAGGTGTGCGGGGCCCAAAGGCCCGGCCGTGGTGAAGCAGGGAGGAGCCGTCCATGCTGGACTCCGCCCGCATCCCAGCCCCAGAGTCCTGAGAGGTACGAGTAGTAAAGCGCTGCTCGAAGCCACGAAGTTTCCGGGCAGTGGTGCAGTGGGAAGACAGAGAAGACACTGTGATGCGGAGGCAGGGAAGAGCCGGCGGGCGGGGAGAAGCCCTCGGAGGAGGAGGAGGGCCGGGAGGAGAACCGCCACTGGGCGGCCAGGGCGGGTCGGCGCCCCTTCTCTCTCCTCGCCCTCCTTGGGCGCCCGTCATCTCCTGGACAGCTCTGAACCTGGACCCCCTCGGTCCCCCGGCCCCACTGCCCGGTTTGGGCACGGTCCTGCCTGCCACCCGCCAGTCACCAGGGTGCCCAGACACTGTGGGACCCCTCCTGCCTGTCCGCCTGCCTCGCTGCCACGTCTCCCGACTGCCCAGAGTACAGCGGGAACTCCTCGGCGTGACGCCCCTGCCTCCTCGGGGCCTCGGCCGGCCTGCCCTCCCCCCACACGCCCTCGTGCACAGGGCAGGCTGCAACCCACCCTGCACAGCCCCACACAGCTCCTGGCCGGGGGAGCTACACCTGCCCGGGCTGAGGGGGGCACGGACACGAGGCTCCCTGCTTCCCTCTGAGGGAAGCCCAGCCCTTCACTTACTCTCATCCAATAAAAAGAGAGCTTTTTACTGAAGGGTCACACACCTTTAAAAAACACAAACCCCAAGTGTACAGCTCGGCGGGCTTTCAGGGCATGAGGGCAGCCGCTGCCCCCCACCCCCGAACTCGATGATGTCAGGACGGGACTTGAACCTCACTCCCAGGGGAGGCAGCAGGAGGGGCAAGGACATAAGCCAGTTCTCAAAGGACAGGAGAGCAGAAGCAGCTGGCATACAAGCAGGGACGTTGCTGACTGCACATTACGAGGATGAGCAAGGCACCCGTATGGACACATCCTACGAGGGGTGTCATCCTGCAGCATTTCCCAGGCTGGGTTCCGCGGGACACCATGCCACCCCCGCAGCTCTCGGGTCGGCTGCTTCCTGGACACACACCTCCCCGTGAAGCCACGCGGTCATTTGCTCAGCAAACGCCGAGCACCTCAGATGCTGGGTGCCGGGGAAACCTCCCCGCAGACAAACCACACGCCTCTGTCCTCACAGAGCCTCCATTTCACCGGGGGTGGGCCAGGCAAACACACCAGGGCTGCGTCACGTGACGGGGAGAGAGGGGCCAGGGGAACACCACGGCAATGGGGTGGGGGTCCTTGACCCTGCCGCCCCAGCAGGGGCACGCCAGCCTGGAGGCCGGTGAGTGAGGAGGCGGAGGCGAGAAGGCAGCAGACGTGCTAAGGGAGGTGTGGAGAGAGAAGTGATGTGAGCGGACACCGCTGCTGCGAGGACCGCCCTCAGGGAAGCTGGAAGGAGCGGAGTCCCGTGCTGGAAGCCGGTGGAATAATCCAGGTGAGAGACAGCTCGGCTGGGGGCGCTGGGCAGGACCCAGGAGACGCTGTCCCCACTCTGATTCTCAGCACGGGCTGCTCACGCCAACCACCCGGAGGGCCCAGGCCTCGGCATTTGAGATGCCCCACTGGTCACTCTGGCGTCCAGTGGTGGTGGGCAGGTGGGGGCGGGGCTCTTTGAAAACACTTTAACTAACAGGATAATAAAGAAGCGGCGGGAAGGGCTGGGCAGTGGTAGCAGGTGTTACTCAGAGGTCAGGAGGAACACAAAATGAGCCCATTAGCAGCCCCTGGAAGTCTGCAGAGGGGCGGTGGAGGGCACAGCCAGGGCCGTTGAACCAGACTGCTAAGGGTTAAGAGGAGAAGAGGCCACAGGGCAGAACAAGGCTGCTGGGGCCTACCTGAACAAGTCAGCTCGTGGGAGAGGGAGGGACGCAGGGAGGCGGGCTGTTAAGGTTCCAGGAGGGGAGGAGGGGCCGGTGAAGTCCTGGAGTCGCTGGGGGGTGGGAGGCAGGGAGAGGAGCAGAGGACTTCTTCCTCAGAGAAGGTCTTGTCCCGGGAGGGGAGAGGCGGCACAGAAGAGTTGTCAGGCGCCCCCGCCAGCCCCACACGCTGCCACCATCCTCTGGGACACTGGGTCCCAGCCCTGGCGATGTTCTGTGTCTTTTCCAGGTGTCTCAGTCACCTGTGTGTCCTGAAGGACAGTCACACAACAGGTCCCAAGGAGTGTTTGTCTGATAAAGTGGAGAGGAAGGAGGTTCTGGAAACTCACTGACTGGTGCTTCCCCGCCAGCCAGCCAGCCAGCCAGCCCGCCACTCAGCCATCATCCATCTACCTGTCACTGCCCACCCCGCCCACCCATCACCGCACCCGCCCATCCGCGCCTCCACCGCCCTCCCACCAGCCCCAACCACCCAGCAGGCGTTAGGCTGAGCGCCTGCCCCGTGCCGGGCACGGTGCTGGGTGCTGGGGATCAGTCTTCTTGACTCCTGGATTTTCAAGTCTGGTGAGAGACACGTCGTTAATCAGACAGTCACACGAGGACATGTAAGGCTGCCACAGGTAAGGGGAGCTACAGCGGTGAAGAACGTGGTGCTCTGAGCACGTACCTGGGGTCAGACAGGCGGTCAGGCAGAGCTGCCCTAGGAGCTGTCGGCGAGGTGAGACTGAAGGATGATCAGGAAAGAACCAGGAGAGAAGGGCAGGGAGGCGTGTGCCGGGGGGCAAGAGCATATGCACAGGAGGGAGCGCGGCCTGAAGGGCCGAGGCTGGAGCGGGCAGGGCAGGGCCGGGCGCCACCTGCAAGGTCTGTCTCCTCAGCAGATCCCAGCAAGGGCTCTGAGATCAGAGGTGCTCAGACAGAGAGAGGTTTGGAAATGTATCCGAGGTCTGATGGCAAGAAACAAGACGCAATGAACAAGAGGACCTCCCAGCCGAGTCGAGGACTCAGTGCAGGTCAGACAGGCACACCACCCTGGCCTCCGGGAGAAGAGGCAGTATGGAAAAGACAGGGAGATTCCATAAATGTCACCCACCCTCTGCCACCCCGAGAGCTCCTGAACTCGGCCCAAGAAATGCTGCTTCACGAAAGTCGACTGGAACACATTCCAGTGACCTTACTCCCAGAGGTCAAGCAGGGCCAAAATGCCAAGAGGGGGCTGAACAGGAAGTAGCTGTGAAGACTGCTCCTGCCCACGAACTGGCCATTTTCAAACTGGGAAACTCGCTCTTGCTGAACCCCAGACCCCTCCCTAGGGAAGGTGGGTAAGGCCAGAGTGGTTCTCAAACCTTGGAGTCCCTGGGACTCGTGGGGGACCTTGTTAAACTGGCACATTCCTGGGCTTGGGGCCAGACCTTCCACATCAGACTTCGGGGCTGGAGCCCAGAAGTGACTAAACAAGCCCTCCTTCTGTGCGCTCCCTTCTGTAAGACAGTGCTCTACACTGTGAAGTAGACAAGGCAATACTACCCAAAGCGATCTGCAGATTTCAATGAAATCCCTACCAAAATCCCAGCTGGTATTCTTACAGAAATGGAAGAGCTGATCCTAAAATTCGTATGGAATTACAAGGGACCCCGAACAGCCAAAACAATCCTGAAATAAAAAACACAGTTGGAAGACTCCCACTGCCTGATTTCAGAACTGTTACAAAGCTACAGTAACCAAACAGTGTGATGCTGACATAAGGACAGACATAGAAATCAGTGGGGTAGAACTGCGAGTTCAGAAATAAATCTGTACAGCCAAGTAATTGTTGACAAGGTTGCCAAGATCATTCAATGAGAAAAGAGTAGTCTTCAACAAATGGTGCTAGGAAAACTGGACGGCACACACATAAGGGAATGAGGCTGGACCCTTAACTCACATGGTATATAAAATTAACCTGAAATGGATCAAAAATAAATGTAAGGGCTTCCCTGGTGGCACAGTGGTTAAGAATCTGCCTGCCAACGCAGGGGACATGGGTTCAAGCCCTGGTCCGGGAAGATCGACATGCCGCAGAGCAACTAAGCCTGTGTGCCACGACTACCGAGCCTGCACTCTAGAGACCACAAGGCACAACTACTGAGCCCACATGCCACAACTACCGAAGCCCAAGTGCCTAGAGCCCATGCTCTGCAACAAGAGAAGCCACCACAATGAGAAGTCCGCGCACCGCAACGAAGAATAGCTCCCGCTCGCCACAACTAGAGAAAGCTCACGCGCAGCAACGAAAAACAAAAACACAGCCAATAAATAAATAAATAAATAATAAATAAATGTAAGAGCTAAATCTGGCAATGGTTTCTTAGATATGGCACCAATAACAAAAAAGATAAATTGGACCTCATCAAAATTAAAAACTTTTGTACATCAAAGGACACCATAAAGAAAGTGAAAAAACCCATAGAATAGGAGAAAATATCTCCAAATCATATATCTGATAAAGGTCTAGTATCCAGAATTAAAAACTCTTTAAAAATCCAACAAAAACAACAACAAAAATAAAATAAAATCCAATAACAAAAAGACAGCTGAACTTTAAAAAGGTCAAAGGACTTGAATGGACATTTCTCTGAAGACGTACACATGGCCAACAAACATATGGAAAGATGTTCAATGTCATTAGTCATTAGGGAAATATAAATGAAAACCACAGTGAGGCATCATTTCACACCCACTAGGATGGCTAAAAAAAGAAAATGGGAAACAAGTATTGGTAAGGAAATGGAGAAACAGGAATTCTCACATATGCTGCTGGGGACGTCAAATGGTGCAGCTGTTGTGGAAAACAGTTCGGCAGTTCCTCCAAGGTTAAACACAGAATTACCATACGACCCAGAAATTCCACTCCTAGATATATACCTAAGGAATTGGAACAGATGTCCAAACAGAAGCTACACGAATGTTCATGACAACACCCTTAACAATAGCCAAAAAGTGGAAACAATCCACATGTCCACCAACTGATGAGTGGGTAAACAAAATGTGGTCTTATCCATACAATGGAATAGCATTCAGCAATAAAAAGGAATGAAGAGGGCTTCCTGGTGGCGCAGTGGTTGAGAGTCCGCCTGCCGATGCAGGGGACATGGGTTCGTGCCCCGGTCCGGGAAGGTCCCACATGCCGCGGAGCGGCTGGGCCCGTGAGCCATGGCCGCTGAGCCTGCGCATCCGGAGCCTGTGCTCCGCAATGGGAGAGGCCACAGCACTGAGAGGCCCGCGTACCGCAAAAAAGAAAAAAAAAAGGAATGAAGTACTGATACTGATACAACATGGATGAACCTCAAAAACATGATGCTCAGGGCTTCCCTGGTGGTCTAGTGGTTAAGAATGTCTTGCAATACAGGGGACGCCGGTTCAATCCCCGGTTGGGGAACTAAGATCCCACATGCCGTGAGGCAACTAAGCCCACGCCTCTCAACTAGAGAGCCAACGAAAGATCCCACGTGCTGCAACTAAGACCCGACGCAGCCAATAAATAAATAAATAGTTTTTAAAAAAATGATGCTCAGTGAACGAAGCCAATCACAAAAGACCACATATTGTATGACTCCACTTATATGAAACATCCAGGAGAGAAAAATCCATACAGAGAGAAGGCAGATTAGTGGTTGCCAGGGGTTGCGGGGCGGGAGGAACGGAGAGGGACGCTACTGGGTGCAGGGCTTCCTTCTGGGATGATGAAACTGCTCTGCAATCACACAGTGATAAAAGGTACACAACGCTGTGAATGCACTGAGTGCCACTGATGGTAAATTTTATGTGTGCGTATTTTACCACAATTTTTTTTTCTTTTAAATAAATTTATTTACTTATTTATTTTTGGCTGCGTTGGGTCTTCGTTGCTGTGCTGGACTTTCTCTAGTTGCCGCAAGCGGGGACTACTCTTTGTTGTGGTGTGCGGGCTTCTCACTGCGGTGGCTTCTCTTATTGCGGAGCACGGGCTCTAGGCACGTGGGCTCAGTAGTTGTGGCATGTGGGCTCAGTAGTTGTGGCATGCGGGCTCAGTAGTTGTGGCTCGCAGGCTCTAGAGCGCAGGCTCAGTAGTTGTGGTACACGGGCTTAGTTGCTCCACGGCATGTGGGATCTTCCCGGACCAGGGCTTGAACCCGTGTCCCCTGCGTTGGCAGGTGGATTCTTAACCACTGCACCACCAGGGAAGCCCCTACCACAATTTTTTAAAAAACAAAAAGTAGACAGGCTTGGTTGTGACAATGTACTATTGTTTTGCAAGATGTCATCACTGGGGGAGACTGGGTAAAAGGTACACAGGGTTTCTATTATTTCCTACAAATGCAAGTGAATCTGCAGTTTTCACAATAAAAATCTCAATGAGAAAAAGAAGCAGGCAGGCTAGAATTTTGGTTTATTCATATTCAAAACTTCATAAAAATGAAAAAAAGAAAGAAGGATGCAATTTGTAAAATGGAATAAATAAGGAATTTAAGATTTAACATCATTTGGAAATGCTAAAAAAATTATGTATAATCTTGGTGTGCTTCCAAAGTCTGTAGACAGTATGTGTGTGTGTGTGTGTGTGTGTGTGTGTGTGTACACGTGTGCAAGTGTGTGAGTGTGTGTGCCTATTCCTGCTTATTTTTAAGTGTCCTTTAAAGATAAGCTGCAGTGCGGGTGATGGGGAGGGAGCCACACCCCCTTTCTGGAAGCACCCAGATCACAGCCACCAACCTGCTTTGATATTTACAAATCAAAGGGGCTGTTCGTGACTATAAACACCCCATGTTCTCAAAAGATAAGCACTCAGTTACTCATTACTATGAACAAGTAACACCAGTGTTACAGGATATACCATTACTCTCTCCCATTAACTGAGAGACTCTCCACAATTTATAAACTGAGATCTTGACTAGACATGATGTTGAAGTTAAGGGGTGAAGTTTTCACGTGATGGACTGTTCCCAAACTGGGACTCCAAAGGTTCTGCTGCTGTGCACACCGGCCTGGGGGCCCAGAGTGACCGTTCTCAGGTTAAGGGATTCATCTTAGCTGCCAGATGCAGCAAAAATACAGCTGAGTTTAGATAACGTGAGCTGGAAATGTGGCAGGTTCCGTGTTTCCTGGAATCAAGACAAGCTTGTTTTCGAGTTACATACAGTACTTGTTAACTCTGACTCCAAGCTTCTCGTCTTGTATATTCCCTCAAGAATTCGGACTACAGTCACTAAGTTAGTTGTGGTAAGACCACACACTCTGAAGACCACACATACAGATGGCCAAAAAGCACATGAAAAGATGCTCAAAATCACTAATTATTAGAGAAATGCAAATCAAAACGACAATGAGGTATCACCTCACACCGGTCAGAATGGCCATCATCAAAAAGTCTACAAACAATAAATGCTGGAGAGGGTGTGGAGAAAAGGGAGCCTCTTGCACTGTTGGTGGGAATGTAAATTGGTGCAGCCACTATGGAGAACAGTATGGAGGTTCCTCAGAAAACTAAAAGCAGAACTACCATATGACCCAGCAATCCCACTCCTAGGCATATCTGGAGAAAACCATAATTTGAAAGGATGCATGCACCCCGGTGTTCACTGCAGCACTATTTATAATAGCCAGGACATGGAAGCAACCTAAATGTCCATTGACAGAGGAATGGATAAAGAAGATGTGGTGCATATATACAATGGAATGTTACTCGGCCATAAAAAAGAACAAAATAATGTCATTTGCAGCAACATGGATGGACCTAGAGATTGTCATACTGAGTGAAGTATGTCAGACACAGAAAGACAAATATCATATGATATCGCTTATATGTGGAATCTAAAAAAAGGATGCACATGAACTTAATTACAAAACAGAAATAGAGTCACAGATGTAGAAAACAAACCTGTGGTTACCAGGGGATGGGGGGGAGAGATAAATTGGGAGATTGGGATTGACATATACACACTACTATATATAAAATAGATAACTAATAAGAACCTACTGTATAGCCCAGGGAACTCTACTCAGTGCTCTCTAATGGCCTGTATGGGAACAGAATCTAAAAAAGAGTGGATATATGTATATGTATAACTGATTCACTTTGCTGTACAGAAGAAACTAACACAGCATTTGTAAATCAACTATACTCCAATAAAAAAAAAAAAAGACCACACACTCATAGGATAAATGACTCTGGTAATCACAGACAATGGAGAGATACAGCTGATGGCTCTGGTCACCGGTCACCTGCCCTCCGCTGGTGGCAGCTGAGGCAGGCAGAAGTGTGCAACCCAGAAGTTGTCCAGCCCTCCCTCAGCTATTTTCACTAACATTGGTTTTCTACCCAATTTCGTGAGACTGCAAGCTTGGCCCCTGTGGTGTGTGGCCTCAGTTGCTTCAGGGGCCTCCGAACTGGTCTCCATCCTACCTGGGGCTGCAGGATAGTCTGCACTGGGCATCTAACTGTCTTGCACTGTTGGCCACGGTCCCTGCTACCTGCAGGGTAACCCCCACCCCCCCACAGCCCTGCACCCTCTCCCAGCAGCACCCCCTTTCTGGCCTCACGGTTGGCCAGGCCCAACCGTGCTGGGCTTTGGCTCTAAGCAAACAGGACTTTGCACCCCACCTCTGGATTCCCCTTTGCAAGACTGCTGTGAAAACCCTCCCTGCTCACAAACTGCCTGCTTCGCTGGCCTCCTGAAGGACCCCCTGCCCCATCTCCCAGCCCAAAGGGGCCCCATCCAGGCTCATCCCACCAGGCCTTCCCCAGTGTGCCCCCCATACCCCACTCCCCTAGAGGCTGGGCAGACTCGGAATCCGTCACGCTTTTCCATTTTCACAGCCCGCAGAGCTCCAAGCGTGCCTGGTCTCACAGAGCCTCTGCTCAAGAAACCCTCATGCAACTGGCATATCGGGGGGCAGCAAGGCTCAGGAACCCCACGTGAGGAGAGGGAAGGCAGCACAAGCAACTCCAGCTCAAAAGAAAACACAGCCTCTTACTAAAAAGCTCTGGCTTTTCTGAATCAAGGTCTCACCAAAACCGATTTGGGGCTGGAAAGGATGCAGGAGACCGGCTGAGCCCAACCCCTTCATATCCTGGGTGAGAAAACTGACAAAACTAAGGCTGAGAAGTGAGGGTCCTGCCCATGGCTCTGGGGCTCAGACCAGAGTTCTCCAGACTTGTAGCAGACTGAGCCTTTGTCCCAAGACACACACACGCACACACACGCGCACACACACACACACACACACACACACACACACACAACCTCCCTCAGCCAGAATGTGAATAAATCCAGGAGAAAAGAAAAAAAATTGAAAATTTTGCAACCAAAGGTAATGTTTATCTAGACAGATCCTTCTGGTATGGACTTTATATGACCTTGGATAAAATGCAGCAGGAATGTTTCAGGAACACCAAGGCGGATGAATCGGAGAGCCTGCAGAGCAGCACAGACCACACCACAAAAGACGCCTTCTGGAGAGAAACCCTAACCCCTCACAGTGGCCAGTCCCACTTCCTTCCCCTCCAAGTTGTGCCCTCCCTCTGTCCTAATGAACCTTGAATCCACCTAACATTTGTGACACACGGTGAACTTTGCCTTTCCTTGAGGATTTGGGGTCTGGACCGAGCACCCCGAGGCCGCTTAGGGAAGCCCTCAGGCTGTCCCTGGGCACGTGGCCCCAGAGTTGTTGCACTTTCTGAGGTCTGTCGGGTCATTTTAGTTCTTCCGCGTTTTCTCCTGTAGGGGATCCTTGTGCTGCCTCTGGTCTATTCCTTCTCATTTCACAAAAGCTTCAAACCTGGATACCAGTGTTAACAGCCTGTATTTAAAGTACCAGCAGGCTCTCAGACACTCTGGCCTTCAACTCAGCACGTGACCCGGGGCACACCCCCTCCTCCTCGGGCTCTGTGTCCTCAGCTGGAGGATGAGCAGGTGACCTGCGAGGCTCCCCTACCAGGTTTTCACGCTCTGAGTCTGGGACATGGCAGTTCTGGCTGTCCTGGGCCTGCTGTGCCGCCCAGTGGTCTCCCCCGAGACCTGCGAGCCCCGCTCTGCGAGCTGCCTTGGACCCCTGTGGCAGGCACCCAGGGCAGGTGCACGGGGGCAGCTCTGCCAGTACTGGTGGAACACGTTTGGCTGAAGTATAGGATTTTATCTGGAGAATGAGTTGCACTGCTAAAACTGCTGACCCAGCTGAGCGAGGCCACCAGATGCCAGGCTCTGGATGGGAGCAAAGTTCCTCTGCTTCTTTCTTCCTCTAGCTGGCCGACTGCAAAGCCAGAGGACCTCCCCCCTGGGGATTCCTGCGCCGGCTCCTGCAGTCTCCTTGGCCCCTGCATCTGGTCTGAATCCAGCAAGACACAGCATCTGCTAATTGCAGGGGGATGTGCTAAAGAAAAACACTCAGAAACAGGTTTTCTGGGCAGCTGTTACGTTCCGTTCTTCCTGAGCAGGGGCTGGTGAGGTCGGCCGTGATCACTCTTTCTGTTCACCACTGGGGGGTGGACCCCAGCCCGGATGACTGTGCCCGTGGTCAGCAGCAGGGCTCCAGCGTTGCTGTGATACGAGGTCTGCAGAAACTCTATCCCAGGGTGCAGGTGCCTCCAAGAGCTTCTCACATTCAGCTGCTCAACTGAATGCCTGGTGCTGGGGCCCTGTTCACCGGCTGCTGCCCAGGCAGCCTGGGGCTGGCCGTCCAGAGCAGCAAAGCCCAGAAGGGAAAGGTCCCTGGAGGTGACCCTATGGTTTGCTCCCCTGGGACCACATGCAGACCCTTCCTGGTACTAGCACACACCTGTCAGCTGGGACAGATCCCTGGGTGTTTGTTTTAATCTCTGGGTCATCGGGTGTTAGAGACTGGTGAGCGGACTGCTGCAGGGCTGGGGAGGGCCATCCGTACCCTGGCGGCCCTGGACTGGGGGTCACAGCCTTCCGGAATGAGAAGAAAGGTTTAGGGACAAATACCCCAGGGAAGGCTAATGTTTCTTAGGAACAGGGCTTGAAGGGATGAAAGCTCAAAACAACAGGTGTTCAAATGGAGCCATGGGAAAAATGGCGACGTGGGGAAAAAAGTAAAGAAGTGGCAGAAACCAATTGCCCTCAGAGTGGGGCCGCTCCGTCCAACAGCGTTAGACTCCATTTCTGGAGGTCTTCTCCCTCACCTGCAGGCAGCACCACTGTGTTCGTCAGCGACTCAGTGTGTAACAGAGAGCTCCACCGATACCTCGACACCACTCAGAGATGCTCAGAGGATTAAAGGAAAATGGACAGGAGGGAGGGGGCATCCTCTGAGGAGCCCTACCACCACGAGTGCGGAGTTGGAAGGGAGGACCTACACCATGGCTCTCAGCACTGGGTGTGTGTCCGAATCACCTGCAGAGCTTTGAAAAGTCCACAGCCTCCTGGGCAATCATAACAGAAGGAACACACGCATCTATCCTTGCAGTCCCTTCTGAAAGAAACAACACTACAGCGAGAGTGGAAGAGGTTTTTTTGTTGTTGTTTAAGTTCAGATCTCACAAGGATAATGACAAGAGAAGAAAACTGCCACACAATTTTGGAGGCTGGAAAGTGGAGAATGAGCAGGAAAGGACTCAGCAGCTGAGAGCAGGGACCCCCCCCCCCCAGCAAACCACACAGCCCGATCGCCGCGCAGAGACCGCAGCCAGCACGTCTCATGCACGCTCAGGGGCCCCAGCCAGGCTTGTGGGCCCCCCGCTTACACCAAGGTCACCGACGTCTACAGAAAGCCCCTGCGTGGAGAAGACAGCGGAGAGACAGAAAGCAGGCAACTCAAGGGACACGGAGACCACGCATGGGAAGAAACTTCAAAAACGTCCTTGAGGGCAAGAGAAGACTCGACCACTGTGAAACAGCAAAAGGAGTGTCCAGAAATTTAAAATATAATCACAGAGGAATTCCCTGGCGGTCCAGTGATTAGGACTCCATGCTCTCACTCCCGAGGGCCTGGGTTCAACCCTGGTCAGGGAACTAAGATCCCACAAGCCTCACAGTGTGGTCCAAAAAAAAAAAAAAGTGTATGTTTGTGTGTGTGTGTGTATGTATGTGTGTGTGTGTATATTTTTATAGAAATAACCCAATAGAGGGGTTGCAGGATAAAGAAGAAAGATAAAAACATAAAGAAAATAGAGAAAAGGTAAGAAAAGTAGAGGCCACTTTAGGAAGTCCACAGTACGAAAGCAGGACGCCCAGAAAGAGGACACAGAAATGGGAGGGGCAGAGGCCAGAAGGTGACTGCCAGCATGGGAACAGGACACATCCCAGAACAAACACCGTGAGCTCCAGGCTGAAAGGGCTCCTGGCACGAAGGATAAAACAGGCTCCCCCAGGCACATATCACTCTCTGCTCTCAGAACGCTGGGAACAAACAGATCTTACAAACTTCCAGAGAGAAAAAGCAGGTCAAATATCAAGGATCAGGTATCAGAATGGCTTCAAACTTCTCAACAGCAATACTGGACACCAGGAGATGACGGAAGAAGACCTTAAAATTCTAAAGGAAGTCTATTTCCAACCTAGACTGCTATACTCATACAAGGTCACGGATAAACGTGGGCAAAGACTTTCAGACACACAACGCGTCCAAAAGTTACCTCTACAGACCCTTCTCAGGAACCGACCGGAGGATAAACTCCACCAAAAAAAAGAGACAGAAAGAGGAAGACACAGGATCCAGGAGAGAAGGGATCCAAAGCACGAGCAAGGCAAAGGGGGCCCAGGAGGACAGAGTGATCAGGCCAGAGGGCCGGCCAGAGCATCCAGGACAGATGACTCCAAGAATGGGATGGAGCCCACACGCCCAAGTGTACGGAAGGGAAACGGACACAGCTGGCAGGGAGAGCCTGGGGTTGAATGTGTAAAACACAGAAAACCAGATGGGAAAAAAGACTACGATCGAGCCCAGGGAAAACAGAGAGTCGTGTGGACAAGCAAACGGAGTGCAGTTTACTGCCCGGCTCAGCTCTGAAGGGTGTGCGCCCCATCACAGCACCGCAGCTCCCGAGGATGGAAGCAGGGAGACGGGCGCATGGCTGGGGGGACAGGCACCCTTCCCTTCCAGCAGGAGTCAACCGAAAACCTCTAGAGCTAGAAGGACAGAGACGCAGCTCCCTATGAAGTTACTCAGGGAGATGACGCCAAAAGAAAGGAGTTCTCTAGACAGGGGATGACGGGCGGGTAGACGCGTTTCCTGTAGCACACCTGTAGAACCAGCTGACGTGTAGCCTCTATAGTTACGTGTGTGACTCTGATAAAAATAAGAACCAACCAACCAAGATGCCTGAGCCCCATCCCGCTGAGCTGATCTCCAGGGGAGGGACCCCGGCCTGGACATTCTCAGCAAGTACCTCAGCCGGTCCCCAGGTGGATGTGATTCTTCACTTTACTGGTCAGGAGATGAAGGGCCAGTGAGTTTGGACAACGTGCCCAAGGTCATTTGGTCTCATATGGAAAAAAATAACTTTTAGTTCAGGTTCTTTTTTTTTTTTTTTGCGGTACGCAGGCCTCTCACTGTTGTTGTGGCCTCTCCTGTTGCGGAGCACAGGCTCTGGACGCGCAGGCCCAGCGGCCATGGCTCACGGGTCCAGCTGCTCCGCGGCATGTGGGATCCTCCCGGACCGGGGCACGAACCCGCGTCCCCTGCATCAGCAGGCGGACTCTCAACCACTGCGCCACCAGGGAAGCCCAGTTCAGGTTCTTTTGACTTCAAATAGCAGACTCTGACACTGAAGGTCCTGGCTGGCAGAGCCCCAGGGGCCGCTGTGTCCCCTGCTGCTGAGGGGGAAATGCCGCCACACCCTCCCGCCATGTCAGCGAGACCTGATGCATCAGCAACAGAGCTGGCAGGCACAACGAGGGCAGCCAGTCTCGTCACCGAGAGAAGGCCTGGACCCCAACACACACTGGCTTCCTGTGCCCCAAACATTCGGCGTCAGGGTCCCCACTCACCTGCCACCCCAGCCCTGCGTCTCACAGATGTGCACTCTGGATTCAGGGAGCCAGGCCGAAGAGTTTCACGGCTCACTGCAGGCCTTCCTCGCCTAGAGCCTGTCGGGTCCCAGCCGTCGGGGACGCCCACTGCCCCTGGGGTCAACGGCAAACTCTCCAGGCCAAGGGCCAACTCCCCCAGAACCTGAGCCCGAAGACCTCTTGAGTCTCCTGTCACACGATGCCCTTCCTGCATCCTACCCTCCCAGAGGGTCTTGCTGGGTACGACTAGGATTTAGAGCCGAGAGGCACAAGAAACTGATGTCTCACCAGGCTGAGGATGGTCCCCAAGAATGGACCCCAACAACGAACTGTCCTGCCCAAAGCACCACGGAGCAGCACTTTTCCCTACTCAGAAACACTGGGCCAAATGAATTATCTGCTGGTCACTGGAAGTGCCCACTGGGTCTGCCAGGCCCAGTTCAAGGACTACATCGTCCACAGGAGCCAGAGCTGGCAACCCTTGGTGACCTGGGTCTCCTTCCTGGCTGCTCCCCTGACCTACTGCCCCCTCTGCCTTTGGTCACCGAGCTTTCATCGCCCTCCAGGGGCGGCCTCCCTCACCCCTGCTCCCCGGCAGCGCCCAGCACAGCCCCGCGCACTCTCGCATTCCTTTACAATTTTTTACTGTCTGATACATTTTAAACAGCTCTGCAGGGGTGTGACTCACATATAATAAAACGCACACATTTAAAGCGTATGATTTGTGGGAACTCCCTGGCGGTCCAGGGGTTAGGACTCCGCATTTTCACTGCTGGGACCTGGGTTCAATCCCTGGTTGGGGAACTAAGATCCTATAAACCGCGTGGCACAGCCAAAAAGGAAAAAGGGGTACAATTTGATCCCTGTTTCCATATGCCTACACTGCTGACACCAACCCGCACCCCTCCTTCATAACCCCTTCCAATCCTGCTGCCCTCACAGGTCCCCAAGCAACCACTGCTCTCTGGAACTACAGATGAGTCAGCATTCTCTAAATGTCATGTAAATTAATCATTATAATATGTATTATTTTTCCACCTGACTTCTTCACTCAACATAATAATCTCATCAAGTTCGGGTTATTTTCAGCCATATTTCCTCAAGTATTTTTCCTGTCACCTCCCCCTCTCTCTTCTCCTTTGGAACTCTGACTATACTTCTATTAGGCCACGTGAAGCTGTCCTGTGCTCACTCATGCCCTGCATTTTGTTTCCAGTCTCTTTTCTCTCTGTTTCAGTTTGGAAGCTTTTAATCACTGTGTCTTCGAGCTCACCAATCTTTTCTCCTGCGATGTCTGCACTGCCGCTCATCACCCAGGGATTTGCCTCTCAGGGATTTTACAATTTTTATCCCTGAAAGTTTGATTTGGGTCTTTTTTACGGCTCCCATTTTTCTACCTACCGCGTGCAATCTTTCCCCAGCTTCTAGAACATAAAGGATAAAGCCATAACAACTGTTATAATGCCCTGCCTATGCATTTTATTTATTTATTTTTTGGCTGCTCTGCGTGGCTTGCAGGATCTTAGCTCCCCAACCAGGGACTGAATCCGGGCCCTCGGCAATGAAAGCACCAAGTCTTAACCCCTGGACCGCCAGGGAAGCCCCCATCCGTAATTATTATAATAACTGTCATTGTAATAATCTGCTAAGCAGACTCTTCACAAGGGCGGGTGCCACCCCTGCCTTACTGCCCTATGCAGCCTCGCTGTCTGCACTGCACACAGTCAAGCTTCCACTGTCATAAACAGCATCAAAACAAAGAGCTTTGGAAACATTTCTGATTATTTCCCAAGACTGATTCTTATTAGATTATTCAGTTATGAACTTACTCCATAAGTAATATAAGTTCATTGCAAGATATTCACAAAATAGAAGTGAATTAAAGGAAGAAAAGCAATCAGGCACAACAGCACCACACAGCTATAACCACTGCTATCATTTTGCTGTATATCTTTATAGATTTTTTTCAATGTACACACAATTTTTAAAAAATATTTATTTACTTATTTTTGGCTGTGTTGGGTCTTACTTGCGGCACATGGGATCTTCTGTTGTGGAGCATAGGCTCTTTGTTGCAGCATGCAGGATCCAGAGCACGTGGGCTCTGTAGTTGCAGCACACGGGCTCTCTAGTTGTGGCCTGCAGGCTCCATAGTTGTGGCACACAGGCCCAGTTGCCCCACGGCATGTGGGATCTTAGTTCCCTGACCAGGGATCAAACCCACGTCCCCTGCACTGGAAGGCAGATTCTTAACCATTGGACCACCACGGAAGTCCCGCACATAATTTTATTTTTTTTTAAACAAAAACAGAATCATCAGACATACTTGGTAACTGACATTTTTATTCTCCATGGGAAGAAAACCTCCTCTGGGAAGCACAGTTCAGGGGATGTCGCTGCCCATGCTGCACGCATCCTGCAGAACTCAACTTGGGCCTCAGCATGAACCCCTGGCAGCATCCTCAGGAGCAGGGACCTCCTAGACACTAAGCATGTAACTAGCAACGCTGCTCTCTTTCTCTTATTAAAAGACCGGTACTGTCAGATGCAACTGTGTCTCATGTTTGGCACGCGGAGCTCTGAGCTCCCTGTCCCAGGATGCCGTGTCGTGTCTCCGTGTGGTATCTCGCTCACTGGGATGTGAGGAGGGATTTAACCCATGGTGCCCCAAATGCAGTGAGAGGAATCTGGTTTAATTACCCCCAAGGTCTTGTACTTTTATGTCAGGAGGGAACACGAGTCTTCAGAACACCCCAAAATTCTTAGAAGCAGGCAGCTGGTTGGACCTGCAGAGCTGGGCTTTGGGGTGTGGGTGCCCCGCTCCTTCTGCCATCCCCATCCCCTCTGTTTGTGACCTATGCCAGCTGCGGAGGAAGTATGAGCAGCATCCAGTGTTGCCCAGAGCCGCCCTGGACGGGAGCAGAGAGTGAGAGCCACTCTCCCTGCGCCCCGTGCGCTCCCGGTGCCCCAAGACAAGTCAGTGGAAGGCCCAGCAGGGGTGGGGGACTGCTCTAACCCTAACGCCTCTCCAACGCAAGCCTTCCTGACGCTAGCTGTGAACTTCTCTAAAGATCTGGGCGTGTAAAGCAGCATCAAGTTCTGTGCCCACCGGCAGCATCTGCGAGCACGGCACTCTCATGGCATTACCTGTTACCATGTTTGCGTATTTATTTTGGGGTTTTTCTGTTCATATAGCTAAAAATACCCAAAGCAGCTGAGTTTAAAGTAAGTTTTTAAGTGTTCGTTTGGCCACTTACCAGTCATATTAGTCTTAGTTTTCCTAGTTTCTCTCTTTTCCAGGAAAAGCTATAATCCAGGCAGAGTAAACGACCACGGAGACCAGATGGGCCAGTCCACACAGGAAGAATCAGCTGGAGGCTCCCATAGGGGAGGCCAGGACACTGGGCGGGCTAGGGAAGAGCAGGGGCTGCTCTGGAGGCGGAGGGGGCAGAGGGAGGGCAGAGAGGGTCCTCTGAAGGAAGAGGTGGGACCAGTGCGGGTGGGGCTAGCTGGACGATCCTCTTCCCCTCGGGCATACAGTGCCCCCAGTGCAGCGAAATCACAGCATCAACTGTGCTCGCTTTACACACACCTCTACTATGGACAGAAAATTCTCCCACTGAAGCAGCAAACTCCAAAGAAAAGATGCTAAACATAACTATAAATATTTTCTCCAAATCCTTCCAAATGTTGGCAAGTCTGAAAACTGAGTCATTCGTTTTGAGTACTCTGTTAAAACTTCACCCCAAAACTCCTACAGGAGGGATGTTTTACCAGAGAAGAGAAAGGGACACAGAAATTGAGAAACCGCTGCTAATTTCAGAAGATCCCTGTGACTTCACTTCTCTGTGCCCTTTAGCATCTGTTACCGCTTCAGCTGCACACATCCTACCTGTAGACCAGGATGTGCATGCCCAAGAAGAAATAAAACAAACTAGAAAGAGGTCGAGGACTTCCCTGGCGGCGCAGTGGTGAAGAATCCACCTGCCAATACAGCAGACACGGGTTCGAGCCCTGGTCCGGGAAGATCCCACATGCCGCAGAGCAACTAAGCCCATGCGCCACAACTACTGAAGTCCGCGCTCCTCAACAAGAGAAGCCACCGCAATGAGAAACCTGCGCACTGCAACGAAGAGTAGCCCCCCACTCGCCGCAACTAGAGAAAGCCCGTGCATAGCGACGAAGACCTGAAGCAGCCAAAAACAATTAATAAATAAATTTAAAAAAAAAGAAGTCGATTATGATCAAAACATGGAAACCCCATTTACATTCTGATACTTGAATTCAACCAAACTGTCCTGATTTTCTAAATCTTTTTTTTAAAATAAATTTATTTACTTTTGGCTGCGTCGGGTCTTCGTTGCTTCACATGGGCTTTCTCTAGTTGCGGCTAGCAGGAGCTACTCTTTGTTGTGGTGCGTGGGCTTCCCATTGCGGTGGCTTCCCTTGTTGCAGAGCACGGGCTCTAGGCGCACAGGCTTCAGTAGTTGTGGCACACGGGCTCAGCAGTTGTGGCTGGCGGGTTCTAGAGCACAGGCTCAGTAGTTGTAACACACGGGCTTAGTTGCTCCGCGGCATGTGGGATCTTCCCGGACCAGGGCTCGAACCCGTGTCCCCTGCATTGGCAGGCGGATTCTTAACCACTGCGCCACCAGGGAAGCCCCTTTCTAAATCTTTTAACAAGGCCTCAACCCACCCCACTCTCACCCCGCCACTGAACTAGTCTTCTCAGGACCCTCTGCAACTTTAAGGTTAATTTGAAATTCAATTTAAAGGTAGGCTTTGTCCTAAAACACTGAGTGTGAGGCCACCGAGCATGTGACACGCTGCCTGGACACAGCGTTCCATCGCAGCTCCAGCAGACAGTGGCTGGCCCAGGCCTTGGTCCTCAGCAGGGCTTGGAAAAGTGCAGCAAAGGGCCTGTGCAAATGTAAGGCCTGTTTTTTGTCCCCACAGGAACCAACTCTCTATCTACAAATTCCACGGCCAAGTGCATTTCTTCTACAGCGCACTGAAGCTACTGAATAAGAAAATGTGGTCTCATTTAGTGGAACTACCTGAAATAGTTAATGTTTAACAGCCTATTTAGCAATCAGTACTTTATTCAAAGCACAGCTTTGAGGCCCTTTCATGTGAATTTGTTCTATTTTGGCCATTTTCCTGGGCAAAGCTGTAGATCACCACAGTCAATAGAGTACTGCAAGTAAAGCTTTCTTCCCCCAGTTTTAGCTTTGCTTCCTAGAGGTTGTTCTAGAATCTAAATGTTGAAAGGAAGAGGAATTCGCAGTTTCATGCAGTCCTTGATGTGACACCAAAAGCATAAACAACTAAAGGAAAACATAGATAAAATGGACTTCATCAAAATAAAAAACTTTTGTGCATCAAAGGACACCATAAAGAAAGTGAAAAGACAATCCAGAGAATGGGAGAAAACATTTGTAAATCATAATTCTTAAAAGGGTCTAGTATCCAGAATACATAAAGAAGTCTTACAACTCAATAATAAAAAGACAATCCAATTACAAAATGAGCAAAGTATGTGAATATTTTAGTTCTCCAAATAAGATATACAAATGACCAATAAGCACATGAAAAGATGCTCATTAGTCATTAGGGAAATGCAAATCAAAATCACAAGGACATGGGGATGTAATGTACAGTATGGTGACTATAGTTAGTACTGTATTGCATATTTGAAAGCTGCTAAGAGAGTAGATCGTCAAAGTTCTCATCACAAGAAAAAAAAAATTCGTAACTACGTATCATGACAGATGTTTACTAGACTTATTGTGGTGATTATCTTGCAAGATATACAAATACTGAATCATTATGTTGTACATGTGAAACTAATACAGTGCCATATGTCAATTATATCTAAATTTTTTAAAACCCTATTGAGGGACTTCCCTGGCGGTCCAATGGTTAAGAATCCTCCTTCCAATGCAGGGGACGCGGGTTCGAGCCCTGGTCAGGGACCTAAGATCCCACATCCCCTGTGGCCAAAAAACCAAAACATAAAACAGAAGCAGTATTGTAACAAATTCAATAAAGACTTCAAAAATGGTCCACATCAAAAAAATCTTAAAAAAACAAACAAACCATAAAAACCAAATGAATTATAACAAAAAGTGCCAAGTTGGATCAGATCAGCTTTCCTTTCTCTACAGGTCTGTTCTAATATAAATCAGAACATTCAGTAACCCACACAATATAAAAATTAATTTTTCCTGTTTCAATAAACTTTTTTACCCTGTTTTTTAAAAGAAGCCCACAATGAGATACTATTTTACAACTATTAAGGTGGCTAGAATTTAAAAACTGGGCAAGAGAAATTTTGCAGTGAGGATGTAGAGAAATTGGAATCCTCATACATTGCTGGTAGAATGTAGAATGGTGCAGCCACTGTGGCAAACAGTGTCTGGCGGTTCCTTAAGAAGTTAAACATACGATCACCATATGACCCCACAATTCCACTTAAAGTTATACACCCAGCAGAATTGAAAACGCATGTCCACATAGTCTTGTACACGAATGTTCACAGCAGCATTATTCATAGTAGCCAAAAAGTAGGAACAACCCAAATGTCAATCAACTGATGAGTGGATAAGCAAAATGTGGTCTATGCATGCAATGGAATACTATTGAGTCATAAAAAGGAATAAAGTACTGACACACGTTACAACATGGATGAACTTTGAAAACATGAAGCCAAGTGAAAGATGGCAGATGAAAAGGCCACATATTATATGATTCCATTTATATGAAAAAGGAAAATCCAGAATAGGCAAGTGCACAGAAACACAAAGTAGATTAGTGGCTGCCAGGGGCTGAGGAGACAGGGGTTCTGGAAGAAAAGGGAGTGTCTACCAATGGGTAGGGGGCTTCTTTTCGGGGTGGTGAAGAAGTTCTAGAATTGGATAGCAGTGATGGTTGCACAACTTTTCGAATACACTAAAAACCACTGAGTTGTATTGCTGTAAAATGGTGAATTACAACTCTTTAAGAAATAACATAAAGCCGTCCGAGGTTGACAGCGCCATACCACAGGAGCAGGCAACAAGAGGGCGCCTCGTCTGAGGGGGCTTCACATCAGCAATGAAACCAGCTAGAGGTCGGCTTGCCTTCACCCTCGCTGCGCACCAGCACAGCCCACAGTGCCCGCGACAACGCCTGCCCCCGTCGCCTGACCGTGGCTGTCAGCGCACCGCCGTGTGCAGACGAATGCGGAGCGGGCGTCTGCACAGCGCTTTCTAACTCACAGACGCGATTCTACTCGCTCTTCGCGGGACCCTGTGAGGAGGAGGATCCACGTGCAGCCAGCCTCCCCGTGGCCGTGAGCGCTGACCGATGACCTCAAAGAACTCGGGACCGGACTCCTGCCCAACTGTAGGGTCTCCCAGCACAGGCCGCGTGTCCCGTGGGCAGGACTGGTGGTCCTCATGACCAGCCCTGCACCTTGACCTCAGCTGCCCCATCCCTGAGGGTTCATGATGCCCAAAGTGTAGACAGTCATGAACACAGGCATTCACCCAAACACCTGATTTTCTTCTTGTCCCCGCTGAGCACTTTTTGTTCAAGGACTATCCACTCCTGCCACACTGCCACCTCTGCATATGGTAACTTCATTTTTTTCCCCAACAAAGTCACAAAGTGGGGACTAGCAACAGTTAGAGCAAATAACTCTCACTAAATCACAGCCCCCCATTTATAAATTTTAGCAGAAATATATTTAACATAGCAACCAGGCCCATCAGGTATTTAAGGGTAACTAAATAGTACACTAAAATCACACTCCCGCTTCTGATTCGAGTGGTGGAACAGTCAAAAGAAAAGGAAAAACATTTAGGATACATGGTAAACTGAAATATGGCCGGGGTCGGGCGAGGGGACGGGGCGCACGAGGAGAAGAATTTCTTCAACAAACCAGGAAAGGCACTCACAAAATAATAATACATTATCTCTATGACAAGATTTTAAAATGACTTTTACTTTCTTCTCTATACTTTTGGATATTGTTTGATGTTTTCAAAAATAATGTTCATTCTGTAAAAAGTTAGAAACGAAACACTTTGAGAAAGAAAAAAAGCAGCATTGGCTCAGATAATTGTTAATCTGTTCAGCCCTAAACTTCACAAATATCAAATTCCGGGTGTGGGTTGCCAGTGAATGAGCGTGTGTTGACCTGGGGCACACCTTAGTCCCCAGGCTCCCTGACACGCCCCTCCTCCCCCAGTTGCTGGGAGGCCACCCTAGCAGGCACGGTCCTCTCCCCAACACCAGCACCCGACCAACTTACTGACGAGCAAGTTGGTATCAGTTAACTTTTGCTTACCTGGACAGGCGGTTCAATCGTTATCCAGGCTGGAAGCATCAGACTGGGATTCAGAGGCTGGGTACCCACGCGGAAGTAAACTCCACCCCTGGAATCACAGGCCCAGACGTGCTGATTTCCACATGCCAGGCTCATCAGTTTTACAGCTCCTATAGACAAATAGAGAAAAAGTACACACGTTAATTACTCTTGTAAGATGACTCACGTTTCATTTAATCTATGAACTTTGATTTTATACTTCAAAGAAAGAGATGATGCTGCCTTTGCAGGTGAACTCTGTTGCTTGAGAACATTACAGTGCACGGGAGTCACCAACGCCTCTGGCTGCCCCGGCACCTGCCCCGCGCCACAGAGCAGCCCTTGCACACCACGGGCAAAATAATCAAGATGCCATCCGGACAGTGCCCTGAGCCACCAAGCCCAGCAATTAATATCTCAGTATGGGCCCCGTCATTAGCTTCATCAGATATGTGACTATTACCAGCAAATTCTGGATTTGGGGCAAGGGAATTCATCTTTTAGGTAATCTTTTTTTTCTTTGGCTGCGTAGGATCTTAGTGGCAACACGCGGTATCTTCATTGTGGTGCGTGGGCTTCTCTCTAGTTGCAGCGTGTGGGTTTTCTCTTTGGCTGTGGCGTGCAGGCTCCAGGGCACGCAGGGTCTCTCGCTGAGGCGCGAGAGATCAATAGTTGTGGCACGCGGGCTTAGTTGCCCCGCGGCATGTGAGATCTTAGTTCCCCAACCAGGGATCAAACCCGTGTCCCCTGCAGTGGCAGGCGGATTCTTTACCCCTGGACCACCTGGGAAGTCCCTCTTTCAGGTAATCTTGATCCTAATTAGAATTAAAATTAACTAAGCCTCCCAGGATCTTCATTTTTCTTTTTACATTTCTCCTTGTTTATTAAACCAATTTTAAGAGGAAAGGAAATGGGAGGAGTCTTCAAAGAGAAACTTGATTAATAGTTCATCTGGCAGAAAGAGCAACAGCCCATAGTTACTGACCTGCGCGACAGTGATGCACGGCTCTTGCCGCCCCAGCTCATGTGTGAGGCCGTCAGGACGCAGACCCCGGAAAAGAACGTGGAGAAGCCGGGAGGCAAAGGGCAGGCCGCGGCTTGAACCCAGGCCTGCCTGACCCTCCCCGCCAGCCACCTCTGACCTCCAGGGCCCCACATCCCGTGAACACACAGATCTTACACGGTCAGTTCCCTCGCTTTTGACAGATGAACATGCCTGGGCAACCCATGGCTTATCAAGTTATGGAATGTTTTCATTGCCCCAGAAAGTTCCCTCAAGCCCCTTCCTCAAGAAAGTTCTGCCCCTCTGCCCCAAGGCAGCCACTCTTCTGACTTCTATCGCCATGTATCTGTTCAGTCTGGTCTAGATGACTGTAAAAACAGAATCACAGGTATGCACTCCCTGGGCCTGGCTTCTTTCACTCAGCGTGATGTTCTGTTCATGACATTCATCCAGTCACTCCTTTTTACTGCTGAGTATGAGTCCACTGCATGTAAACGCCACAGTTACTGGTGTATCCTGCTGATGGGCATTTGGGCCATTTCCACTTTTTGCTATTAGGAGTAAAGCCGCTATCATCATTCCTGCAGAAGACTTTTTTTTGTGAACATGTGTTGTTTTTCTTGAATAACACCTAAGAGTGGAGCTCTGGGCTATAGGTAGATATCTGTTTAACGTGGAAAGAGACCACCAGCCTTCCCATTTTACACGCCCACCAGCGGTGTGTGCTGGTGGCTCACACCCTCACGAGCATCCACTTCTGGCACCTCTGTCAGCCATTCTAGCAGGTGTAAAGTGGCATCATGGTTTTATTTGCATTTCCCTGGTAACTAGTGATGCTGAGAATCTTTTAATGTGCTTATGGAGGGCATCTGTATACCTTCTTTTGTGAAGCATCTGTCAAGTCTTTTGCCTGTTTTTTCAAGGTGAACGGTTTGTCTTCTGATGACTAAGTTAGAGGATGACTCATTTTGACTGTAAAGCAGGGGAAAAGGCGGTGCGGCTACATTCACTGGCAGTGCTGCTCTTGGCCACCTCACACAGTTGTCACCGGTATCAGATGACAGCCCATGTGTCTACACCAAAACGTACAGGCACGGATCCTGCTATGGGGAAATCTCGTCACATGTGTTTAGCTTAAAAGTATCAACCCACTACTACTGAAAAAATTCTTAGTATCCCTTTGTACATTTCCTGAAGATGATGATTTCTCTTATACTGAAATTAGCTGTATTTTTAAAATCTTTTACAGAATGTCTTACCGGGGAGTTAAAATAGACATCCTAGAGCTCTAACATTACCCATGAAAAGATTTGTAGCGATCCAAATAAAGGACTTTCAGCAGTAAATTCCAGAAACGGCCGAGAAACAAATTCTAATTTTAAAATGCTAATTAAAAATAATGTTATGTTGGAGTCGTCAACCTGCCCTAACAGGAACTACAGGTGGTAGCTGCTCACGTGAAGAGAGTTACATGGTGACAAAAACACACTGGGTCAGCATCTCAGAATTAGCAGCGAGTAACACCACCACCAGTGAAACACGGAGTTCATATTACAAGGCAAGCGTTCTTTTAAAACAAACATAAAAGGTTGCTAGAATATACACTTCAGTGTATAAATCAGCTTATTCGGAATTGAAGAGACAGGTCAAAGAAGAAAACGTTTAATCGAGGGCTTTTCCGTAGTCTCCTACTTCACAGAGGGTCTCCCAGGCTGCCTGGGTGCAGGTGTATGAGGTCAGGGCAGGTGGCAGAGAACACTGGCCCCCCCAGCACCCCCTGGCTCGTCAGTGTCCCTTGGAGTTAAGCGGGGCCCTATCACTGGTTCTGGACGATGGGCTGTGGGCAGAAGGGATCTGTCACTTCTGAACTGAACCATAAAAGAGCTGGCAAGAGGGCCTTGCCTTTCGGCTGTCTCCTGCCACAGTGACCAGAGGGGCAGAGCCACAGAGCACCGCAGGGGGTCAGTAAGCCACCACCTGGGAACCACTACCACAACCATCGAAAGACTGACAGGTCGAGAGTCAACTTCGCGGGAGCAGAAAGCAACCTTCACTGTGTTACATGGCTGGTATTTGGGACTCGTTACTGTAACAGTATTAGTCTGACTAACACAGACATACTGCGATTTTCCTGTCTTCCCCCTATTTTGTTCTTCCCTCCCATTAAAAAGAAAAGTTTTAATTACTTTATTCAACAGATGAGACATTTTCCCTTTAGGATTACTTTTTAAACATATATTTTAGACAAAAAGTGGCATTTATTTGGTGTTTTACTATTTATAAGACACTTCTCTGCATAAATTACTATATAAGCCTATTTGTTATCTAAAGGCACGAACCGACACTGAGCGTTTCTTCATTAAATGCTGTGACCGGATGTATTCAATTACAGATTGCATTAGTTTGCTAAACATTCCAATGCCTGACGTATGCATATTTATGCGTACTGGGAAATCAAACGTTATGAGCATATTAAGTATCTGCTAAATGACACAAATTTTCTTCCAAAAACTAGGATGGTCATAAATCATAAAATTCCATATTCAGTCTCTATAACTGGGTTCAGTAGCTAAACATTTAATTGAAGAATTCTCTTAATCTAAGAAATGGAAATCAAAACTACAATGAGATACCACCTCCCACCAGTCAGAATGGCCATGATTTTTAAAAATCTACAAAAAAACCCCACAAATAACAAATACTGGAAAGGATGTAGAGAAAAGGGAACCCTCCTACACTGCCGGTGGGAATGTAAGTTGGTGCAGCCACTATGGAGAACAGTATGGAGGTTCCTCAGAAAACTAAAAATAGAGCTCATATGATCCAGCAATCCCACTTCTGGGCATATATCTGGACAAAATTATAATTCAAAAAGACACATGCACCTCTATGTTCACAGCAGCACTATTCACAATAGCCAAGACATGGAAACAACCTAAATGTCCATCGACAGATGAATGGATAAAGAAGATGCGGTACATATATATAATGGACTACTACCCAGCCATAAAAAGACAAAATAATGCCATTTGCAGCAACATGGATGCAACTAGAGATTATCATACTAAGTGAAGTTAGAAAGAGAAAGACAAATACCATATGATATCACTTATACGTGGAATCTAAAATATGACACAAATGAACCTATCTATGAAATAGAAACAGAATCACGGACGTAGAGAACAGATGGATGGAGTGGGAGGTTGGGCTAGCAGATGTAAACTATTATATATAGACTGGATGGACAACAAGGTCCTACTGGATAGCACAGAGAACTATATTCAATATCCTGTGATAAACCGTAATGGAAAAGAATATTTAAAAGAAGAACGTAGGGCTTCCCTGGTGGTGCAGTGCTTAAGAATCCACCTGCCAATGCAGGGGACACAGGTTCGAGCCCCGTGTCCATCATCAAAAAGACAACAAGGGACTTCCCTGGTGGTCCAGTGGCTAAGACTCCGAGCTCCCAATGCTGGGGGCCCAGGTTCGATCCTGGTCAGGGAACTAGATCCCACAAGCATTGCACCAACTAAAGATCCTGCATGCCACAACGAAGGTCCCACACGTGGCAACAAAGATCCTGCATGCTGCAACTAAAACCTGGTGCAGCCAAAAAAAAAAAAGATTTAAAAAGACAACAAATAACAAGTGTTGACAAGAATGTGGAGGAAAGGGAACCCTGCTGGTAGGAATGTAAACTGGTACAGCCACTACGGAAAACATTATGGAGGTTCCTCAAAAAATTAAAAATAGGACTATCATCTGATCCAGCAATTCCACTCTTGGGTATTCATCTGAAAAAAACGAAAACACTAATTTGGAAAGATACATGCCCCCCAGCATGCTGTTCACTGCAGCATTATTTACAACAGGCAAGATATGCAAGAAACACAAGTGTCCATCAACAAATGAATGGATAAAGAAGATGTGGGGTGTATGTGTGTGTGTGTGTACACACACACACAATGGAATATTACTCAGCCTTAAAAAAGAATGAAATCCTGCCATCTGCAACAATGTGGATTGATCTGAAGAGTGTTACACCTAGTGAAATGTCAGACAGAGAAAGACAAATACTGTATGTTTCACTTATATGTGGAATCTAAAAAACCAAAATAAATGAACAAATACAACAAAACAGAAATAGACTCACAGATTCAGAAAACAAACTAGTGGTTACCAGAGGGGAGTAGGAAGCGGGGGAGGGGCAAAACAGATGAAGGGGATTAAGGGATACAAACTACCATTTAAAAAGCAAATAAGGACTTCCCTGGTGGCGCAGTGGTTAAGAACCCACCTGCCAATGCAGGGGCCATGGATTCAAGCCCCAGTCCAGGAAGATCCCACATGCTGCGGAGCAACTAAGCCTGTGCGCCACAACTACTGAGCCTGTGCTCTAGAGCCCGCAAGCCACAACTACTGAGCCCGTGTGCCACAACTACTGAAGCCCACACGCCACAACTACTGAAGCCTGCGCGCCTAGAGCTCATGCTTCGCAACAAGAGAAGCCACCGCAATGAGAAGCCCACACACCGCAATGAAGAGTAGCCCCTGCTCGTCGCAACTAGAGAGAGCCCGCGCACAGCAACGAAGACCCAACGCAGCCAAAAATGAATAAATAGATTTATAAAATTTTTTTTTAATTTAAATAAAATAAAATAAAAAGCAAATTAATTACAAAGATGTAACATACAGCACAGGGAATATAAACAATAATAATAACTTTGTATGGTGTGTAATCTATAAAAATATCAAATCACTATATTGTACACCTGAAGCTAATATAATATTGTATGTCAACTATACTTCCAAAAAAAAAAGTGCATCTGGGAAAGAGAAGTTTGCTACTGCACAGAACCCTCACATGTAGAACCACAGTCTTGAAAAGGCTGTGCTTCCTTTCACTGCTGTGAGCACCACCATGGCCAACTTTTAAAAGAACAATGCAGCACCCCAGGTAACCCCAGGCAAGTAAGCAAGGCAGCATTAACGTTACCTGCGTTACTACACTCTGTTCACTACTCCCCAGTGAGTGCTGCCAGATGACAGCCTGCCATGGACACTGGCAGGGAGCACACACCTGAACTCAAAATCTGCATCCCCTAATATAAATAATACTTTTTTAAGAAACCTTGATTCACCGGTTTGTCCCACAGGCTACACAGACCATCCCTGGAAAGAGCCAAACAACAGAGTAGCTGGTGGCCCTGACCTGCCTTCCGCCGCACCCCCACCCTGGCACGTGGAAGGCCAGCACCCCTCCTGCTGTTCCCTGCACGCCTCCCCGGCCTACCAACTCTGGACTTGCTTCGTTCTCCCAGGACGTTCAGAATATCGTAAAAGAAGTCTTTATCCATCCTCTCAGCAACGGCCAGTAACCCGCATAAACAAAATCCAGAGCTCAGGGCAGGAAAAAGACTAAGCGAGGCAGAGCTTCCTGGACTCGGCCCCCGTCATGCACGGCGCCAGACCCGAGCGAGCACCACCCCTCCCCCAGCAGCTTGAGGAGCTGGGCAGCTTTCAGGCCGTCACACCTGCCTGAGACAGGTTCCGTTTGCACATGATGCTTACTTGCATCACCTCTCTGGGGCGGGGATTGCCGTTACCATCAGAAAGGTGAGGACTGATGTTTCAAGGTAACCTGGCTAGCACTGCTGCCGCTGCCGCCCTGCCTCTGCCGGGAGCCCCAGTGAGGTGGCGAGGGCCCAACCACCTCACCTGCGGTCTGTGTGAGCCACTCCAGGCCTGGCTGGACTGCGGACGATTCTGCAGGCAAGAGGCAGGGCAGCTCTGTGAAAGCCTGCCGTTCTCGGCTCCTGCAGCCCTGCCCCCAGCACGCAGGGGAAGCCAAAGCACAACCTGGACTCAGGGTGGCCCTGCCTGGCCCCTCCCACTCTGAAAGGGAGACTCAATCCCACCGAAGCCCAGTCACTCCCCTTGAAAGAACGGCCACCGACCCCAGGGAAACCCAGCCAGCCGCCTCAGAGGCCTGTAACACTCTGGCTAGCGCACCAGCGCGCCAGCGCGGGAGGACTGGACTGAACGGAAGGGAGGCGTGAGCTGTGCGCCGGAGCCCGGAGGCCAAGCCGCGCTCGAGGCCGTTCTCTCGGCACGTGCTGCAGCACAGAGGCCTCCTCTGGGCGGTGGTACCGGGCAGAGCTCTGCTTCTGCCCCAGAGGGGGCAAGGGCAGGGCCCCCAGCGCTCCCAGGATCCTGTAGCAAGGAGGACACCAACCTCGCCCTGGCCTTTTTACCTCCAGAAACTCCCAAACTGCTCTGCTTGGGGGCCAAAGGAGGATGGCTCAGGCCCACAGGATCTCTGAACCAAGGAAAGGCTCCCCGGGGCAGGCGGGAAGACGGCCCCGCACTGGCAGGCAGAGCCATGGCCAGCTGCAGCCTCTCTGGTCCATCACCGTTGACGATGGTGGCTGGCAGGCACTCTCAGAAGCTGGACTGTGACCGGCCTTGGGGCTGGGATTAGGTTCAAAACACGGTGCGAGTGAGGCCAAAAGCATGATCAAAATGACCCTGGAAAATTCCTAGCTTTGGAACAAAGCTTACTTCTTTAGTGGAGAACCAACCTGCTTCTTTAGCTAAGCTGGGTTGTATTTGGGGGCCTTGTGGGACAAAAGAATGACGATACCTCTGCACGTCATGGGATGGTGAGAGGCCGTCAGCTGGAGACGCAGCCGGGGGCTGCCAGGGCGGGAGGTGGACAAGGCGTCCTCCCTTCCCTTCTGCCTTCTTTGTCCTTTTTTTTTCAAACGAGTACATGTGGTTGAATTCTCAAATGTTAACTGCTTGTAAAATTCAATTCTACCACCTAACAAACAAAACACTGGTTATCAGTTCACCAGAACGGGAAACTGCTGGGCATGGAAGTATTCCTAAGGCTCGCACGGACTCCGGAGCTGCCTGGCGCAGCCTGCACCTTCTGACAGCCACACCTGCCCATCTGCCCAGAGGATAACCTAAGGGCGTGGGCTCATTCCATCATCGTATTCCTTGGAACAGGAATGAATTATTTATAAATGGCCTCCTGCTGCTTGGCTGCCCTGCAGCCCTGTAGGGGAGACTCAGGGAAGGGCGGCAGCGGGAGGCGGCACACACCCCTCCAGCAGAGGGAGAACTGGGCCCTCTCCAGGCTGCGGGCCGCGGACCCTGCGTCGGAAAGGGCACAAAGCAACTGCCACATTCATACAGACCAGCAGAGGCAGCTGCATCCACAGTATCATCTCGAGCGTGTCTTACAGCAGCCTTCTCTGAGTTCATGCTCCTCCTGGGTTCTGAAAACCCTGTGACGTGTAAAGCGTGGGAAAGAAAAGCTCCTCACAAGATTCTTAAGAGGCCCATTACCCTGCAAGAGCGGCTAGTTGACCTCCTGAAATCCAGCAACCGACCAAGCAGCCTACAAGAATTCACGAGGGTTGGACACAGGGCCCCGGGAAGCAGGTGAGACACCCCTCCTGATGAGGCCGGAAGGCAGGGCCCGGCGGCGGGGGTGGGCATACCTAGCTGCGAGAGGTCCAGCCTCGTCCAGTGCATGCCCGTGGGGCAGCTCGCGGACAGCGTCCGGATGAACACCTGGCCGAGGCTGTCCAGGGCCCACAGGGCGTCTTGGCAGGCGGCGTAGGCCCTCATCTCGGCGTCGGGGGGCAGCTGCACGGTGGACGGGCGTGACTGGGCGTGCTGGGCGCTGACGCGGCACAGGTCCTTGCTGCTCTGGCAGAGCCACAGGGAGCTTCCTGCGGAGAGGGCATGGCGTCACCGGCGAGCCTCTCGGGGCAGCCTTTGCCTTCAGAGGCTGGCTGCCCAGCTCCCACCCTCACTCCCCACCTCGGGGAAGGAGCAGCCAGGACTCAGGGGGACACACCGGGACCAGCCAGTTCGTAGGAAACAAGTCCGACACATTTAAAGAAATGAAAGGAAGCTGGGCTAACGAGACCTTAGGAGGCCCACAACGTTGCCTCAGAGGCCCGGACCTTGGACGTTGTATAATGGACTGGGAAGCGTTCACCTTGGTGTGTTAACTAGTGTCCTAGAGGGAGCAAGATCAGCAATGCCTCAGAAGGACAGCACCGAGGACCCTCCCCTGTCCTGGGGGCAGGATGAGGGGAGGTCTGGCGGGGTGGAGGCTGCTGGAAAAGGCCCGGAAAGCTGGAAAGCCTTTTCCTCCCATCCTCACCTCAAAATTGCATGCTTTCATTCTCTCCCCCGTTTTTAGAGTCCTTCAGGTTTAATTCACTTTAAAATGCAAACCACACTTGGGGAAATTAAAACCTCAGTCAGAATATATTATCTAAAGTATATCGAAAACTTGGGACCAGTTATGGTCTGGAATTCAAAATTACCCTGGACCTTGAAAACATAAGGTAATGGGTATGCCATACGTTTACGAAACAGCCTGGGAGCCAGGCAATACCCGCCCCCCACCTGCCCCCGCAAGAAGTGCAGCAACGTTCCTGCAACAAAACACGTCACAGTCGCAGTCAGCAGGACAGATGGAGGCAATAAGGAGCCTCCCATCAGCTCAGGTCAGGTTTTGCTGCCGAATGATTTGTGCCAAGCTTGGGAAAGAACCTATGGTTTGCAGAGCTTACTTATTGCACAACTGCGGTCAGAACGATCTGGGGAGGAAGCATTTTATTGTACTGACCAAGTTCTGCACATCCTAGTGGGACTACGAGCTCGAACTCACCAACTGCAGAGACCCCCGACATCTTCTCATCTGACTCTCAGCGTGATCCTGGGAGGCGGCTTCGGCCTCCGCTGGGGCCGCCTGACTGCCCCAGCTCTCATCTCCTGGGGTAGCTGCACTGCCTCTCCTGGCTCCAAACCCCGAGCTGTGGTCAGGGCTTTGGGAGGTCTGCCCTACCAGGGGCATGACAGTGGGACTTAGGCCAGCCAGAGGCTGTAAACCAGCCTGTGAGGAGGTGACAGAATTCACAGGGGAAATGGCCAGGCACCCAGAGAAGCCTGGTGCCTACTGGCCCTGTGCTATGGCCCTGAGACGTGTCACTGAAGTCAGCAGCTGCTGGCCTCAGAGGTCACACTGTACACTCACCTCCTTCGGAAGGACAGCTCGCCTCCAGACCCACTCAGATCACCACACCAGACCCTTCTCTCCTGGGCAGGCCTATCCAGCTTCGGGGGCCCTCAGCTCAGCCAACGAGGGCTGCTGGCCTGTGACACCACCGCATCCAGTCCCTGAGGGCCCCACGGCCATGCTCCCGCCCCAACTAGGCCACGTCAGACCACAGCTTTAACTGTTCAGCTGCCAACCTGTGCACTGCACTCCCCAACCAACCTTCCTTTGTGGGAGCAGTGGAAGCCAACACAAAGGCCCACTTTGTGGCAGAAGCTGTCCCCCGGGGAACAACATTATTCCAGTAAGTGCCTAGAAAGAATAATGGGAAGAGTACGTTAAAGAAAGAAGAAAGAAATACCATACATACCTCAGAACTTTAGTTCTAGACCAACTGGTCTTCAAAACCCCTTACAGCTGGTTCTAGACTGTCCTCAAAGTAGGAGACCCAAGCCAGCACTGCAAGAGCCAGCCCGACAAGCAGAGCACCATCTAGCCCAGGGTCGGGGGAGGCCACGCAGGGGGAGAAGAGCTGGAGAAAATTCACAAAGCAGGGTTCACTCACAGAAATGAAGCCCCAGTGGGTAAATGTGGATTTACACCTACGTTTACAGATCTGGCCAGAGCCTTGCATTTTCAACAGTGTGGTCATTTTTTCTACTAGGCTCTTTAGGAATGGGAGGATTTTTTCATTTAGCTGGAAGTTATTAACATAAAAATGAGCTCCATGTGCTCTTCTTGTAGCCTAATCGGTTCCTAATGGAAACTGATCGCACACCATCCAGACACTGGTATCCAAGTCGTAGGAATGACAGACCAAAAGGAGGGAACTGATAGAAAGCAGAGGGAATGCCTCCATTCCAGACACTTCATACCACTGGCACTAAATTATCTTTTCCACTTGAGCTCATAAGGCTTTTCCTTAAATGCTGCCTCTAAGAGGAGCTGCCTATCAAGCAGGCGTGGAAATGAAGTGATTCACCCACCGATGAGGCTTCCTCTAGAGACGTGGATTTCATTCTTGCCCGAGGAGATCCAGACGCCGCTGCTGTTGACCCCTAGGAGGCTCGGCTGGCACTGGAGCTGCTGAGACCACAACGCCATGCGCAGTTTATCCGCCACCTTCTCCACAGGCACCTGGGCTGCTGTGGCCACCGAGTGTGTGGCGTGGATTATGGTCTGGAACAAGCTGCACTGGTCAAACACCACATAGTCTGTGATGCTCGCCTGCAGGGGAGACGGGCAGACACCCTGTCTCAGCGCAGCTACAAGCGCCTTCTGTATGCTCCCTGCCTGAGAGGTAAGGGCCCGACCCCACTCGTCAAACACCCAGATACCCACGTGCACATTTGTGTGAGGACTGGAGAGGAGTGTGGCAGGACACCCCCCACTGCTGACTGTGATTACTTCCGAGGGGTGGACTCAGAGGGATGTAAGAAAATGTTCACCTTTTATTTTATACACTTTTCTATTACATGGACCTGTTACAAAGAGCATGTATTATTTTTATGATTATCACCCCCTCGCACCCTATAAGTCTTTTATTCTAATCAGTGAGAAACGATTATTTTGTTTTTAAAATTTAGGAATTTCTAATGGACAAGTGTACAATACTTAGGATCATAATACGGGTTTAAAAAGAAGCAATTCATGCCCTAACTGGGCCTGTTACTAATCAGGCCAGAAGGACAGCACAGACAGGAGCTGTCCTGGACGTGCAGAGTGCACCTGGGCTCAGACTCGAGACACGCTTCTCTCACGTTCCTGCAAGAGGTCTTTCTCCAGGGTGCCGCCCTCTAAGGAAGCCTCTCCCTTGCCGCCAGCTCCGGCTGTTAGAAAGCTCTGACTCTGCGGGACTTTCCACGCACTTCTGCCCTGCCGGGTTGGGTTACAGAGAACGTCACCGCCCTCCGCCTAGGACAGCCCCGTGCAGGCCACACTCCCAGGTCACGCACAGCGAAGTGCTGAGTGAAAGTGACACCACCTAGGATAGGGAACTTAACATATAATAAACAAAACACACAGAAAGGAAACTATCATAAAACCCAGCACTGTAGTGCATGTGCGATGCGGCCCTTCTTTTCTGTGAAAGGGCTCGCACTGACTGTGAGCTTCTGCCTGCACTGAGGCTTAAGCAAACGGTGTCAGCACGTCAACCCCGCGGCCCTGCTGCGGAGCCCGCGGCCCTGCTTCTCTTGAAGAGCAGAGCACGTGCCAGCCTGGCTAGGCGGACTCCATCAGAGCCCACAGGACGCTGGGCAGGTACCTGGGGACCAGTGCCACGCTGCCGTGTGATGGCCCAGGAGCTCTGCCCTTCCTCGGGGTGTATGATGCCAGGCCACACAGAAAGTCTGTGACAGGCTCAGTCCCAGCACCCAGCACTGGCAGATAAGCAGGATGCAAATTAACAAAAAGAAAAGAAAGGTTTAACAGCTAAACATAATGCTGGCTCTAGCACTACAGAGAAATCAATCTTATAGTAAATAAAATAACTCTGTTTCCAAACACCTCAGAGATGATTCTGTCAAATTTCTCTGAAGACAATGTTCTAAATATTATGATAAAATGATAACTAGTTTTCTTTAGGTTACTTAAAGACAGAATTTAGTACATACGCTACACTTGAGTGTGTGTGTGTGTGTGTAAAACCATATAATACGGTTACAAATACAGGGAGGATACTTTTGAATCAATTGTATAACTTTTCAAATAGTACCTGGCATATTAAATTAGAGACTGTGTATATACACACATACTCATCAAAGAGCAAACACAACTTACTTTTCCACATCCTCATGTGAAAGACCTGAGAGCGGCCACTGGAAGACCTGCCCTCGATGAGGCAAGTCTAAGGCGACAATAACACCTGAACCAATCAATGGAGACAGAACACTCGAGAGCTGCTGTGTACCCCACAGCCGCCGATGCCAGCACAGCCTTACCTGCCACGCTGGGGAACCACGGGCGCTACGTTTACACTGAATGGTACCAAAAGGGCAAAAGTTAGCTTGATTATACCTTACTACTTCTTTCTTTTTTTTTTTTTAATTTCTTTTTGTTTATTTTATTTATTTATTTTCGGCTGCACTGGGTCTTCGTTGCTGCGCGCGGGCTTTCTCTAGTTGCGGCGAGCAGGGCTATTCTTTTTTTTTTTGACAAAGAAAGTAGGGTTTATTGGTGGGCATGGGTAGGGAGGGGGCAGCGCCAAGCCTCTCACGAGTGCAGGGCCCGCCATTTGTCCAGGGGGCCACGATTAGGGATGTACTTGACCCCACAGCCATATGGGATGAGCCACTTTTCTGCCACCATGTTTTCAAATTAATCTGCATTAAACTTAGTAAATCCCCACTTCTTGGAGATGTGGATCTTCTGGCGGCCAGGGAACTTGAACTTGGCCCTGTGGAGGGCCTCAATCACATGCTCCTTGTTCTGCAGCTTGGTGCGGATGGACATTATGACCTGGCCAATGTGGACCCTGGCCACTGTGCCCTGGGGCTTTCCAAAGGCACCATGCATACCTGTCTGGAGCCTGGATTGGGGACAGCACGCCAGTCATGAATGTCCACTGGAAAGGGCTGTCTCCAGGGTCCCTTAGGGCAGCCCACACAGGCAACAGGCCGCACACACTACCAAGGAGGCTGCTGTTTGCAGCCACTGCGCACCGGGCCCCCATGGGGAAAAGAGCACAGGCGGCTTAACTGGCTGCAAAGGGCTACTCTTGGTTGCGGTGTGCGGGCTTCTCACTGCAGTGGCTTCTCTTGTTGTGGAACACGGGCTCTAGGCATGCGGGCTTCAGCAGTTGTGGGTCGCAGGCTCTAGAGCGCAGGCTCAGTAGTTGTGGCGCATGGGCTTAGCTGTTCGGCGGCATGTGGGATCTTCCCGGACCGGGGCTCGAACCCATGTCCCCTGTATTGGCAGGTGGATTCTTAACCACTGTGCCACCAGGGAAGCCCCTACCTTACTATTTCTCAAAGTGTTTACTTTTCTGGGGGCATGTAGGAAAATTCCCCTTTCTTCGTTGAAATACCATTTACTTACGAGGGCTTTTGTACAAGCAGAGATAGTGAATTTTAATTGTGGGTTGGGTTTTTCACATCTATTGTCTAATCTCTCTTCTTCTTAGTACATTCCTCCAGAATTAATCATTATTATTATCTAGGTCTTCAAATGGCTATCAATGGATTTATTTGGCATATAATGACAAATTTCTAAATAACACCAAAATTAAAAAATAAATAAACAAAGCCTACATATTTAAGCAAAAAGAGCTTCACAAGTTATGTCCTGTGATGAAATTCCTGACAATTCTTTTTTTTTACATTGAAGTATAGTTGATTTACAATGCTGTGTTAGCTACTGCTGTCCAGCAAAGTGATTCAGGTATACATATGTACACATTCTTTCTCTCTTAATATTCTTGTCCATTACGGTCCATCACAGGATACTGAACACAGCAGAGCCTTGCTGTGCCCTGGTATGTCTAGTGCGCTCAAATACAGCAAAGTGATTCAGGTATACATATGTACACATTCTTTCTCTCTTAATATTCTTGTCCATTACGGTCCATCACAGGACACTGAACACAGCAGAGCCTTGCTGTGCCCTGGTGTGTCTAGTGCGCCAAAGTCTAACTCATCCAATAGTAAAAGCGAACACCGTGTATTTACTCCAAGCCCCCCATCTCTTCAGGGAAAAGAGAGGGGCTGTAAGAGGAGAACAGAGCCCCCGACTCAGGGAGGCACCCAGGCACGTGGCCCGAGAGCTCAACACCTACTTGCCACCAGTGGTCGTCATCCCCTTGGGGCTTCTTGGAAACGACGCCAGTTCTGAACCACAGGTGTCCTCGGACGTCCAAGGCCCACAGGGTCTGTTGGTCCCCAAGAGTGATACAGACAGGTTCCAAAGCCTGCCTTTCACTGGAAACGAGGAAGAGAGCGTGGAGTCAGCACCCGCATTCATGGCCTCCAGCGCGCCTAGGATGCCGGCATCCAGCGTCCTGGGGGGCTCGGTGTGGGACAAGAGACAAGTTCCGAGGAAGGAAGCTTGAGTTTCGAGTTAAACGACTGTGCGATATATACTGTTCCGAAGCGAGGGGGCGTCTGAAGAATTCCTGAAGGCCCAGGACGGTAGGGGGAGCTCTTAAGGGAAACTAACCCAGGGAAGAAGAGAGCAGGCTCATGAGGGATTTCAGGCCCCGAGTGGCCCATCTCCCCACCCCTGCCTTCACCAATTAAGCGAACAGAAACTCTGCAGCGTGCCAGGCTGTGTTGGGCAGCTGCAGCCTGGCAGACGCTGCCCACTCTGCGGGCAACGCCCTCCTCCCACCCAGCCGGTGACGTCCCCACCAGCTTCGAGGCTGAGCTGCGGGTCCACTCTGCACGGTGCCTACCTGACCTCTGCAGGGGGAGCCGAGGCGTCCTCGGTGCTGCTCGTCCCTCTCCAGCTCGGGACCATCTACACTAACTGGCGTTGGTTGCCCCAGATGGGGAGCTCTTCGAGGGCTGGGCAGGGTCACGTTCACTCAGTGCTCACAACAGGTGCTCACTCAAATTTACTGGGTTGCTCAATTCAAACCGAGAATATCCTAATCTAATTTTTCTAAAGACTACTGATAATTTCACACCAGCAAAATGATCTGACAGTAACTCTTTAATTAAAATTTTGACGGGTAGAAAGTAACCAAATAAATTGCAATTCAGAGATTAACTTCAACTGACTAGGAGGATAATAAAGAAAAATATTTGGCCTTAAGTCATCTGAGACTCTAAACAGAAACTATCTGACAATGGGCAGTTCTCTAGAAAGACCATCACGAGAGACTTGTGACCGTGTGGGGCTTGAGATTACACATGAGGGCAGTAACATTTTTAAAACTGAGCTCTGACCCAATGCCCAGTCTGCCAGTCAGAAGGAGGCACAGAGTGTCTTCAAGGTCAGGCTGCTGAAACTGGCTCTGGCAATCCCAGAGAACACCACGACCGTGGAAACCTTCAGGGAACCAGCTCTGCCCAGGAGAGGCTCACATGGGTCCCTTAAGAAGAGTCAAGTTGACAAAGAACAGACAGTGGGACAGACAGGACGCTGAAAATGTGTCTGCTCCTCCCCCGATACCTGACGATGTCACATTTCCAGCGCTCCCCTTCGGGACAGAAGCTGCTCACACCCTCCCGGTACAGCAGTACCCTCTGCTCCGTCAGCGCCCACACCACGCTGTTTCGGGCTGCGACCTGGGACAGTGGGTATGGACAGTCAACCTTTACGGCTCTGGCACAGGGGCGATCCACGCTGAGACCTGCCGGGGAGAAGGACAGGAAGCCCCCAAAGACACACAGTCAGGACTTCACACCTCATTTTCATTCTGTTTGCTTATTTTTCTTTTTTGGTATTTTGCTATATCCTTTCATAATAAGTACTTTCTCTTTTCAAGGTCTAGTCAACATAAAATAGTTAGATTGTGCTTAAATATAATATCCATCTGAACTGTTTTCAGATGCTCTTTGAAAACTGGAGGAATAACAATTCCGAATCCTCTGGTGTCCCAAAGTAGCTAAGAATGTTCCGAAAGAACGTGAAAGCCCAGTGCAGGAGCGCAGCCAGCTCCGGAGCCAGGAGGGCCCAGGCCCAGAGGAGCCAGTACCAAGGGACGTCTCCTGTGGCCACGCCCCTCGGAGCCTCAGCTGCCACTGGACCCACAGGGATCTGAGGGCTCCAGGCAACCTCTGCAGAGCACCTCCAACAGGGTGGTTCCCCTCCGCCTGCTTTGTACGTGGTACGCGGTGTTTCCACTACTAAAATGAAAACCCCGAAATTCCTAGATGGAAGGTGAGGGCCAGAGCTCAGGGTCCCCGACTCCCCATCCAGGGCTCTTCCCCCGCCTCTTTGCAATCTCTGTCTAATGAGCTTCAAGGCCACTCGTAAGGGAGCTGGCACAACAGCTGTTACCTAAAGCCCCATATTATTCCGCAGCCTCAGCCTGCGGTCAGGGCTCGGAACTCAGCATGCTCCCTGCCCGATCACAACAGCACCCTACGGTATCACAGCCCTTGGGCTGCATTTCCTCAAACTCAGCTAGGTAGGAATCACCTCCTGGACTTCTTACACTGCAAACCTTCAGGACAACCCTGGAGACTCTAAGCCAGTAGCTCTGGGTGGTTTGAGCTTGTCTGCAACCACTGCCCAGGTGACTCCTAAGGCCCTCCTCACCCCCAGGCCAGAAGCACCCTGTTTCCCCAGCAGGAACGAAACTCAGATGCCACTGGAAGTTGGACATGCGTATGCTTTTCCAGCTATTTTTCACTTTCAAGGGAGACATAGGAACCAGGCTGGAGAGACCAGGGCCGGCATGTGGCCCAGAGCTGGCCAGGCTGCCCTCTGGGCTCAAGCAGGAGCTGCTAGGATGCCGGCTCTCCCACATCTGAGAGCGAGCCAGATGTTCAAGGGCTTTCAATCTCAGAGAATCGAATATTTGCAAACGAAGCAACCGACAAAGGATTAATCTCCAAAATCTACAAGCAGCTCATGCAGCTCAATACCAAAAAAACAAACAACCCAATCCAAAAATGGGCAGAAGACCTAAACAGACATTTCTCCAAAGAAGATATACAGACTGCCAACAAACACATGAAAGAATGCTCAACATCACTAATCATTAGAGAAATGCAAATCAAAGCTACAATGAGGTATCACCTCACACCAGTCAGAATGGCCATCATCAAAAATTCTACAAACAGTAAATGCTGGAGAGGGTGTGGAGAAAAGGGAACCCTCCTGCACTATTGGTGGGAATGTAAATTGATACAGCCACTATGGAGAACAGTATGGAGGTTCCTTAAAAAACTACAAACAGAACTACCATATGACCCAGCAATCCCACTACTGGGCATATACCCTGAGAAAACCATAACTCAAAAACAGTCATGTACCAAAATGTTCATTGCAGCTCTGTTTACAATAGCCAGGAGATGGAAACAACCTGAGTGTCCATCAACAGACGAATGGATAAAGAAGATGTGGCACATGTATACAGTGGAATATCACTCAGCCATAAAAGGAAATGAAATTGATTTATTTGTAGTGAGGTGGATGGACCTGGAGTCTGTCATACAGAGTGAAGTAAGTCAGAAGGAGAAAGACAAATACCGTATGCTAACACATATACATGGAATCTAAAAAAAACCCCAAAAGGTTCTGAAGAACCTAGGGGCAAGACAAGAATAAAGACGCAGACACAGAGAATGGACCTGAGGATGTGAGGAGGGGGAAGCATAAGCTGGGACAAAGTGAGAGTGGCATGGACATATATACACAACCAAATGTAATACAGATAGCTAGTGGGAAGCAGCCGCATGGCACAGGGAGATCAGCTCAGTGCTTGGTGACCACCTATAGGGGTGGGATAGGGAAGGTGGGAGGGAGACACAAGAGGGAGGAGATATGGGGACGTGTGTATATGTATAGCTGAGTCACTTTGTTATAAAGCAGAAATTAACACACCATTGTAAAGCAATTATACTCTAATAAAAGATGTTAAAAAAAAAATCTCAGAATCGTCCCTGGCTGACAGTTCATAACAGAGATTAAAACCTTCTCTTGGGGGGCTTCCCTGGTGGTGCAGTGGTTAAGAATCCACCCGCCAACAAAGGGGACACGGGTTCGAGCCCTGGTTCGGGAAGATCCCACATGCCACGGGGCAACTAAGCCCGTGCACCGCAACTACTGAGCCTGCGCTCTAGAGCCCATGAGCCACAACTGACTGAAGCCTGCACGCCTAGAGCCTGTACTCTGCAACAATGAGAAGCCCTCACATCCCAACCAAGAGTAGACCCCACTCGCCACAACTAGAGAAAACCTGCGTACAGCAATGAAGACCCAATGCAGCCAATAAATAAATAAATAAAATAAATCTATTTTAAAAAAAACAAACCTTTTCTTGGAATCAGCAATATTAAATGGTTAAAAGATTGATATTTACATAAATCTATTATGGCCTCTTGACATCCGAAAAAGAGCTCCTGCCCCGTAATCGTTTCCAGGTACTGGTGAATCACATTGCTTTTGGAAACCCATATCTCATTTTGCTGACAGTACGTAAACACTGACTCTCATTACAGTTTATTTTTAAAAAACAAGTCCCACTGTGTCTCTTCCAGCTGCTAAAGGTCCCCCCTCTCAGGGCAGTTTCCTAGGATGAGATAAACTCCTATTCAGAGCAAATTATCTCTCATTGTTTTTTCCTGACCCACGTGTAAATAAGCGTATAGAAGCAGGGCTTTGACCTGGCTGAAAATATCCAGCCATAAGTTAAAGGGAAAAATGATTCTAATGCCATTTCTCTGTTCTTCTTTCCTCTTCAGATCTGATACTGCAGGATAAGGGATACGCAATGGTGAGCTGTAAGGAGAATAAGATTCTGTTTCTGTGCCTCGCCAAATAATTCTATTAATTCCTGCCCTAAATTTGTCCTGGGTTGAATGTGAGTCAGTAGCAGAAAACTGCTAATAGATTCCAACAGCAAATACTCTCTTTCCAGAAGTGTTTTCATTTAAATTGACTTCTAGCTTCTTGGTCACTGTCTCTAAGCACGTCGCTACCAAAGCGCAATCACACCAGATCCCACGGGTGCTGGGGCGCCGGCTGCAGCTACCTGTCTGTAGGTACAGGTCCCCATTTGTCCTGATGATCCAGGCCGTGTCATCGCTCAGGGCCACAAACACCGCCTGGGGCAGAGCTTCGTACCAGTGACGCTTCCCCTTGATGGTCACTTTTCCACAAGCAAAGGCTCGGTTAGATTTCTGTTCAATCTTCCAGAGAAGGGCTCCTGTGGAAATAAAAATTATATTCACTGTCCAATAAATACTGAGAACTTTCACCCCCAAAAGTCCATTCTGGGTGCTGCGGGGAAGAGAGATTTCTACAACACGCCCCCCCCCTTTGCTTCTACCCCGAATGGGGAAAGAGCCTGCGGCGCCGAGGTCTGAACCCCTGCCACCACCCCCCACCGTGTGGCTTGGGGCTCATGTCTCCAAGCCTCATTTCCTCATCTGTGAAATGGGATCATCTGCCCCGTACAGGCTGCTAGGAAGGCTGCAGGTGAGGCTGTATCAAGGACACAGCACACAGAGCGGGCGCATCAGAGGCACTCATCACATGGCAGAGAGGCACCACCAGCACTGCTAGGTGTGCCAGGTGAGGGCCCTAAACGACCTTCGGGAGGCACAGTTAGTGTCCTGAGAAAGTCTGAAAGTCCTACAGGGATTCAAAGGGAGCGGGTCAATTCTGGACCAGCCAAATGGATAAGGTGCAGATGGAAAGGAAGCACTTGAGCTGGGCTGTCCCTTTTTTCACTTAGAAAGGGACAAAGAAGAAGGGGAGGGAAGGAGAAGGGCAGACAGGAAGGTGGTCTATGCAGATGCAGGTGGCGTCTAAGAAACCATCAGAGTCACCAAGAGCACAGACGGCTGGACTAGAGGGTCTGGCACGAGGTGCCAAGGGAGGTGTGGGAAGCGAGGCGGCGGCCAAGCCCGCGGCCCCCGGGGTGCCCACGCTGGACGGGGCCCTCAGCCACAGCACCAACCCTGGTGGAGACAGAGCTCCTGCTAGAGTAGCGCGAGACTGAATCGTTTGGAAACACACAGTAATTCACATAATCAGGAAAAAACCGAAGTTTATAAATGGCTGGGGAGATGGACCCAAAGGTAAATGAGAGGAGAAGAATTAAAACCCATAATTATATAAAGCCAGCTAATGGGACAGGCTATTATCTTAGTCTCTAAGGAAAAATATTTTTCAAAGAGATAAAGAGATAGAACAAAACAACCCTGAACAAACTGGTATTTTACGTAGTGACAAAGACCAGGAGAGTTAGAGGAAATCCATCTCAAAGCACAGAGGGCGAGGGGAGGTCACAGGCTCAGTGTTGTCTGCCTTGCATTCCAATGTCCTAACAGTAAACCAGCTACGATACACATACACACTTCTGTTCCACTCGCCATCCCACAAATAGGTAAAGTGGCCAACATTGTGACAAACAAGCAAATTATTCTGTATAGATGAGGGGGTAGAACCTCATCCAGGAAGCGTCTGCTCCAGCTCACTGAAAATGGCCTGATCATGGCATGAAGGAAGGAAGGCATTTTCTTTTCACAGTCAGGGAGTAGATTATTCACCCAAAGCATATATATAGCTCCTTACAGAGTAATTTCTAAGAAAGAAACCAAACGATCCAAACTTATCCAACACAACCGCGGGCCCATCTTCATTAGTTCAGCTGTTTTAAAGCAACACTAAGGGACTTCCCTGGTGGCGCAGTGGTTCAGAATCCGCCTGCCAGTGCAGGGGACACGGGTTCGAGCCCTGGCCTGGGAAGATCCCACATGCCGCGGAGCAACTAAGCCTGTGCGCCACAACTACTAAGCCTGTGCTCTAGAGCGCACGAGCCACAACTACTGAGCCCACGTGCCACAACTACTGAGGCCCGCGCACCCAGAGCCTGTGCTCCCCAACAAGAGAAGCCATTGCAAGAAGCCCGTGCACTGCAACGAAGACCCAACGTAGCCAAAAATAAATAAATAAATAAGTTATAAAACAACAACACTAAGAAATAGAAACAGATTTATTTTTATAAGGCATTTTATGTTAATATTTCTAAAAAAAAAACCCTCAAAAATGGAAGCTATTTGTCTAACTTACAAAACATGTTCATGTGTTACCACTGCAATTAATAAAAAACCAAAAACTGAACTGCAATTACACTATTTTCAGTTGACGTCAAATGCAGCAATCCGCGTTCTTTGGAGAAAACGCCTCAAACCTGCAGGGGAAAAGGCAAGTCTGCTAAATGGACTGGTCCCTGTGTGCTCGGGCCTCTACACCTGGGGCAAGAAGCAGGGAGCTGGGAGGCGAACCTGAGGGCGAGACTGCCACCTGCTGGACGGCATCTTCAAACTTCTGCCAGCGCAGCCCAGCGCCCGGCAACGCGCTGCAGAACAGGCCGCCTTTGTAGTCCAGGCACCAAATGTACTTCTCGGAGACCGCCAAGCTGAGAATGCCGTAGCCCGGCCCGGAGTAACCCATCCAGCTTTCTGCAAACTAACAAGGACAGAGCCTGCTGAGTTCTGCGGCAGAGGACACAGCTGCATGTGTCGTACTGTCGTCAATAAGAAAAGTGTGCAATCACTTAAGTCGGCCCTCTATCTCTCGACCAGCTCTAACAGAAACATTGTGAAGTGGGAGCGGCTGTCCCCTACAAAGACCCCATAACGTTCCTGGAAAACAGTCTGTCACAGATACTACAACCTCTTCCCTCACCTAGCGCTTACATTCAAAGGATCTGGTTTTATTCTACAGGGATACCTCACTTCCCACTTGTATGCAAACTGATTTTTTGTACAGCTCATCATTAGAGATGTGTTAGGAGAAATGGCACTACCACTATCTTTGTTTTTTTCACCATATTGTTTTAAGCGCTGATCCAATCATCGGACACGTGGCACATTATGTGGTTGATGGAAATCTGGCCAAGACACTGCCTGACTGAATCTTGTAGACTAAGGTTTAGATGTTAGGGTTCTTTTAAAAATCAAAGCTAAATAAAGTGTGTACTTTAACAGCTTTCCAAAACTGCAAAAGAAACCCATGTATTTGCACAATCACCCACACATGGACGTTCACTGCTTCACAGAGTTTGGCACCCAACCCCTCTCGATCTGGCCCTGACTCACCAGGACACACCTTACCCACCCCCCAACGCAACAAAATGTGGCTTTCCAGCTCTCTGGAGGGGGACAAGGCGGGGAGCAGTGAAGGCTGGGGGAGGTCCTCAAAGTACCAGGTGCTCTCTCACCTAGGACTTTTCTAAAGTTCTGGTCTAGAATGCCAACTGCCCACGCCCTCGGCTCAGCTGCTTGGCTCCTGCCATGGTTGGTGGGCGCCGCGCCCCTCCTGCACTTTGCTCATCACCATCGCCCGAGTTCCACTCAACTGGGAGGATCTGCACACGTGTCCAGGACTCTTGAGATCCACGACTGCCTGTCACGGGCACTGCAGCGTCCCCAGCGCCCGACGCAGAGCCTGGCAGCCGAAGGCACTCACGAAAGGGTGAATGCGCAGAAGACTGAGTGAAAGGGCATTCTGTCTTAAAACTAATAAGCAGGACGTTTCACTTTCGAGGTAGGACAGACAGCACAGCGGTTCGAGAGAGAGGGCCCTGGCCCCACTTGCCATGCGACCTGGTGAAAGCCATTTATCTGTCTGAGTCTCCACTTCCTCCTGTGAAACGGGAGCACCTAGTTTGTGGGTTTTGTTCTTCGAGCAGTATATGAGTTAAACTTGTAAAGTGCTTAGCACGGCACCTGGCACACGGTGAGAGCCGCCCCAATGTCACACGTCATTAGGACGTAGAGAATCCAGAGGCACATCTGGGGAAAGCACATGTGGCTGCATAAGTTCACACGCACGATCCACACCTCATCCACTTAGCAGAAAGGGTTACAGTACACAGTTAGTTCTGAACCCAAATACATCTACATAATAATTACTTGCTAAGGAAACAAGCACTTTTTAAAAGCCACTTTTTTAAATAAAATGACCAAGAACAGCTAATAATCGTCTTTTAATTGCACAGGCTAGGTAGAACCCGACCCAGGAAACTGGACGCTCGAAACCTGGTTTCTGTACAGCCTGCAGGGGAGCCCTGGCGCCGCTGCTTGGAGGTCAGGGAGACACGGCTCCTCGAGACGCTTGTCTGCGGGGCAGCGCCTTCCCCTCCACAAGTGGACGGGCCTCTTGCCACTGGTTTCTGGGAGCGGCCCCCAGGCCAATCCAGCCATCCTCTGGGATGACTAGCACTAACTGCCCATGCTGGGCCGGCCCCGCCGGAATCAACAAGGAGAGGCTGCTTTTGTTGGTAAAGTGGGTAACTGAGCAGGGGTGACAGGTCAGCAGGAGTCCAAGCCATTCTAGATCCCTGCGCTGGAAATCCCCCAAAGGCAGACTTCCAAACACCTCTGGCATACGGGTTTTACAGTAGGAATATAATTTCTTTGCATAAACAGAAAAATATAATCAGTTCGCCAATGATTTCCCTTAAGAAAGGAGCGCACATACCTCCTCTGACTTCAGCAGCCCGGGCTCGTCTGTGCCCGGCGGGTGCAGGTCCTGCAGGGAGCGGCTCCCTGCCAGCTCGGTCACGCTCGTCTCCGAGGATGAAGAGGGCAGCCCGTGGGCATAGATGTCCTCCTCGTCACTGGACGTCAACGCCTGGTCCCGTGAGGGCTGCTCATGGGCGCTGGCCACCGAGGCAGAGACCCAGCGAGGCCGTCGTCCTCCTGCACTCCCCAAGTCACATTCGGAAGCAGCCATTGCTTTCTGGCCTGTGTCATCGTCAGCAGCAGCGTGCCGGGGACTCGAGCCGAGGTGGCCTGGGGCCCCCAGGTGCCTCCGGAAGCCCTGCTCTTCACTGGGCTCCTCAGCGCTGGTCCCTGGAAGCCACCGCTCAGCACTGGGAGTCCAGCTGAGGCTGGAAGGCACCAGGGGGGAGCCCTGGAGGGGGGCCTCCGGAAAAGTGCTCTGGGGTTCAGCAGGCTCCATGCCCCCCACCTCCTGGGCCTCTGCTGAGCTGCCCCGCTCTCGGCAGGGTGACTGTGTGCTCCTTGGCCCACCGCTCACGGGACAGGGCTCCTCTTCGAGCTCCGCGATGTCATCACTCCCTTCCGCGTCCTCCCTCGGATGCCAGGGTGAACTCAACCCCCCGCTAGGCGGCTGCGTCTCGCCTGCGCCGTCACATAGTGGGATTTCGGTTCTTCCGTCACCTTCCTCATTCAGTGAGTCAGGGGCGGGGAAGGGCGCCTCCAAGACACTGAACGTTTCGGGGTCGCTGTATTCTGGCAGGACACTGCTGGCCTCACCACTGAGACTGCACTCCTGGTCCGGAGACCCTGTGCTGGACTGATCCACGGTGCTGCCCAAACTCGAGGTCGTGGACAGCAAGTCTGTGCTCAAGGACTGGGGGCTATCACCAGGACACTCCCAGCAGGGAGTCGATTCAAGGGAACTGGGGCAGGTAGTCCCGCTTCCACCTTCTGTTTAAAAGAAGAACGTTTAAGATTAGGTATGAATCTAGTAAGACACTAACTAAAAAACAAAATTTGGGCTTAAGATAAAAGCGTTTTAAATGAAGGATATCTAAATGGTGAAGAATAAATCTCTAAAGTACAAATTATCCCAACGCAGGGATGTTTTAAATGGATGCAAATACTGTACACACTGATGGGCTCTGAGGCCTTCAAGAAATGTTAACTAAGAAAAACAAAGGAACAAATGGATCACAGACCAATTTCTTTTAATTATTAAAATGCTAAGGGATCTGGTAACATTTTCCTTCAATATCGCAGTGATCTTTAGCTAGAGAGGCTCAACAGGCACCAAGAAGTGAAAAATTTTTTTAAACTCAGTGTTAAATCCCGTATCTGGGAATTCCCTGGCGGTCCAGTGCTTAGGACTTGGTGCTTCCACTGCCAAGGGCCCAGGTTCAATCCCTGGTTGGGGAACTACGATCCTGCAAGCCATGCAGTGCAGCCTAAAAAAAGAAAAGAAAAGAAAAGAGAAAAAAAAGCCCATATCTGATGACATACCCTACATTAAACATAAATCGATCCATCTGAAGATTTCCATGACCTTCCTTACAGGTTTACAGAATCTCTGGTCTAATAAATGATGTACATGAATAAACAGAAATTTTTACTTAAATATTGAAAAGTATAACACCCAGACCTGTTAAGCAGGGTGGTATGTTACATTATAGTTTAATGCTTTATGTGTGTGTATAATGTATACGTATTTCACAGTAAAACTCCTTCGAGGAGGAAAGACATTCGCTTTCTGTGCTTTCCAGCGAACGGGCAGTGCTCACTCAGCAAGCAGCAGCCTTCCCAGAGAGTTTGGTAAAAGGCCCCACGGGGGCGGAAGGAGGTCGTGTGTGCTCTGCCGTGGATGGTACCTGTCTTCTTCTTCCTCTTCTTCTTTTTCACTTTGAGAGGCTTCACAATGAGCTCTTGGTCGAAGTCCTCCGAGCTGATCACACTGAACCTCTTCGAGGTGAGCTGGCCGCTCCTGCCCAGCTCGGGAGCCGCCTGCGGCCCGGAGCTGCTGTCAGTGGAGTTGAGTGAGCTGCTCCTGCTTCTGGGCTCGCTGGCCACGGAAGAGCCTCTGAGCCTCGTCTCAGAAGGCGTGGCCCCCGGCGGCTTCTCCGCACGCTGCCCATGGACTTGCTCTGGGCATCCTGACGGCTCCAGACCGTCCCGCACTGAGAAAGAAGAGTCAGTTTTACCATGGTTACTGGAGGGAAAGATGGAGTGCTCTTATTAAGGTTTGCCAGCCCTAAATACCAGCCTGCTAAATTCAGAGAAACCAGCGAAACTAAAAGAATTGTACAACAGGTTCCAACACGTGGTTTTTGTTCTCCAGGAAGTTCATGTGTCAAAATCAGTCAAATAACTCACAGCAGCTGTCTTCTGTAAATAACTCAAAGTAAGGGACTATCATAAGGTAGAGCATTTCTCACTTCAACTCACAAAATAATAGATAAAGGTGAGATGCCTATTAAAAAAGGGCTTGGAAAAAAAATAATAATAAAAAAGAAAAAAGGGCTTAGAGGGAATTCCCCGGTGGTGCGGTGGTTAGGAGTCGGTGCTTTCACTGCTGGGGCCCCCGTGGTGCAGCCAAAACACTACTCCTCCAGGGACCTCTGAAAAACACACATGTACCTATAATAAAAATTCTCAAAGTTCAAGGAGGGAAAGGTCATTTTTCACCAGCGCAAACTCAAAACAGAGGAGTTCATTAAAGGAGTCCACGTGCGAAGAGGAGAGAGAGCAGAGCAGGACTGGCAGTGGGCTGGTGGGCCTGGCGCTCTGTCCCCACCTCCATGGACACGTCCTCCTCTCAACACGACAGTAGGAGGTTCCAGCCACAGGACCCTCAACACAGGACTGGGGGTCCATTTTGATCCATCCAGCCATCCTTCTGTTACCGAGTACCTACCGCATGCCAGATGCGTTCTAGGCATGGAGACACGGCCCTTACCCAGACAGGTGGGCATTCCTGCCTCGACCGGGGGCCACAAGTGGGGACGAGCAGGGCAGGGAAGTGACTTGCAGAAGGTCACACAAGATTACACAGGCAGATCTTGGTCTGGAGCTGCACCGTCCAGTACAGTAGCCAGCAGCCATGTAGCTACTGAAATTCAGATTCATAGACATGAAACAAAACTTAAAATCCAGTTCCTCAGTTGCACTCAGCACATTTCGAGTACTTGGCAGCCACGTGTGGGCAGTGTAGTTACAGAGCATCTTCACGCCTGCAGGAAGTCTACTGGCCTCGTGGCTCCTGGTCACTTCTCCCCTGTAAGTGGCACTGCCACTTGGTGACACTGTTAAGGCCCCCAGCTCACAGGCTCAAGAGCAGAGCTCTCTCCGTTTCTATGAAAGTTACAACCCTGGAATGATGTTCGCCCCAACCTGCCCTCTGTGACTTAAGAGGTAATTCACTCTCTTCTTGCCATCTCTTGGGAGATTATAAATTCAGGACAGTGACAGCTAGTACTTCATTTTTGTCTTTTTGAGGCTAAATATCTGGCTAAAGTGAGGCTGTTTTTTATATTCTCCCAGCAGCCAAACCTTGTATTCTAAGGTTTAAAAGACAAACGCTATAGCCATGTCCCAGGCAGGCCGCTCCCTCCCGTGCTGGAGGGAGGGAGCCCCACTTCCTGCCCAGGATCTCCGCTGCCTCTCTTGAGGTCACTCAGACATTAGCTGACACTGGTCAGAGTAGAAACACCAAGGATGGCCCTGTGGCCAAGAGACCCGAGGAAAGCAGTGGCGTGCCCACAGCCATGGCACAGGGCGGGCCCTCCTGACTAACCTGGCGAGGCAGGGGAAACAGCGGCTGAAGCGGAAATCTGGACGGTGACTTGGGGCTTGTCACGTACTACCCCAATCCTCAATTTTCTAATCTGTGAAAGGAGGACACCATTGACTAACACGCTAGGGTCTTCTTCAAACCACGTGCTGTGTTAGGGCCACAAGGTGAGTCACGAGAGCCTTGCAATCAAAAATCTATTCTTGCGTAAGGTAAGTGGTGAGGCAACGACTCCGAAGTCAAGGAGCAGCAGGAAAAGGGCCCCAGGAACGCAGTGAGGAGAGACTGACTCAACTAAGGCGACTGGAAGAAGTTATCAAAAGTGCGGCGATACCGACCGAGTCTTGAATGATAAGGGGGAGGGGTGCACAGGGCAGCACCCGAGGAGGGCAGGCCTCGTCGGAGAGACCCAGGCAGCAGTGTCAGGACAGGCGCACAGCAAGCGAGGAAGGGCCAAGGCCACTCCAGCCCCAGGGAGGAAGGTGGCCTGCTTAGGGAAAGGCGGGGGCAGGACGCCTGTGCAACTGCCCAGTGAACTTCAGAGGCCCCACGAGGCGCTGGCATCTGTGGGCACTGCCCTCACCTCGGGCATCGGGCCCTCCCGCACGAGGCTGTTCGGAGGACTGGACGAGATCGTGAACGTTAAGTGCTTAGCAGAGTCTGGAAGGTGGTGAGCACAACGCAGTGATGACAAGGCGGGGAGGGGCAGTGGGGCAGGGGCCACACAGCTGTTGTTGCGACCACCAGGAACAAATACATAAAGTACCATGGTCGTGTGCATGCACGACAACACAGAGTAAGGTTCTTTACTCATTAGAATTTGGGCTTAAATATGAATTACCCAAAAAAAGTCAAAAGCACAGAGAATAATCAATACTACAAGGAAGAACTATGTTAAAGGTAAAAAACCGTGTCCCAGGTGACAGACTGAAATGTTCTAAAATCTTACGCATCAATCCCACAGGCTGTCTCAGAGTGTCGGACGGAGATCAGTCAGGTGGGTGCCAAGTTCTCCTTCCTACTCACCCAACCTCCCTGACCTCCAGACCCGCAGAAGCAACTCCACCAAATGTGAGACCCTGGCTGATGTAAGCCTGAAAGCAGGTAACCTTCAAGAAAAGTATCACAAACCGTCTTTTCAGAATCAAAGGAAACCCTCTGAACACCTCGTTTCGAAAAAGCTACAATCATTTAACGAGCAAAAAAATGGTACGTTTTATACATCACAAACTGTAATTACATACATTTTATAACAAATTTTGTAACAAATACATTTTATAACATTTTACAAGAAATACAAACCTATTGATGCTAGTCCTTCAGGCCTGCTTGAAATTCTTATAATGTTCCTGTCTCCCTTTAAGAAAAATATTTCATTTTCTGTGCAGGAAACAGACACGATATCACCTGATCCTTCCAAACCAGCAATTGTGGCCTGTCCAAAAAAAAAAAAAAAAAAATCACAAAACCAGGCAATAGTAATAGTTCAAATCGTACAAGCATGTGTAGCAATCCAAATAAGTCAGACAACTGCTCTTCGTTGTCATGATTCTGAAACTCAGGGAAATTCAGTCAAAGTCAGGTAATACCTGACGGATGTGTGACTGAGTCACAACCCCTGCCAGTAAATTTATGAGACTGAGCGAGCAGTCTCTCCCCGCCTCTCGGCCACCCTCTGAACCGGTCCCCGCCTTGCTCCCCGCTCTCTGATCGCCCTTTTCTGGCTTCAGGTGCCTCAACTGGCCAGTCCAAACCCCAGCCCTGTTCCTCCACGACGTCACGCGCTCTGCTTGAATTCTTTTCCTGACCCTTGCTCACTGGGAGAGTTCCAACTTGATTCAGAGGCCGCCTCCTTGGGAAGCGTCCCTGACAAGCTCACCCTCCTCAGCAATGCCCAGGACTCTTCAGAGCTCACAGCACTTTACACAAACCCCCACCTGGCACGTCTCTCCTGGGCTGGAATGTGTGCTGGCAGGTCTAGGTCCCCTACCGTGCGGAGTCCTGTGGGAGAGACTAATAGGCATTGCAACCCTTGGTTTTGAATGAATAAGTGAGTGAGGGAGGATTCCCCTAACATCACCTGAAAGCAGACAGCAAACAAAACACAGGACATCCCTGACTTAAAAAAAATTCTTGCTTCTCAGTCAACAGTGCAAATAAGAGACTAGCTCATTATAGAAGAGAAAATGAGTCTCAGTCCTTTGTAAATTCTTAATAATCCTGACAGTAGTTTGAAAGCTTTTAATCATGTTGCCATGTAAAGACTCTCTGCTCATGACCAGGTCCTCTGTCTCCACTTCCCCATCTATAAGATGAAGTTAATTACACCTACTGGGGAAAGCCCTGGGGAAGTGCTCAGAAGAGAGGAACTGACGTACAATTATACCACACCTTGACCCCGCCAATTAACAGGTGCACATTAAGTTCAAACAGTACCCAGAAAAAGAAGAAAAGCTGTGTTCTCTACACCTGAGGAAGAATACAAAAATGTCTTTCAAAACGTTCCTTAAGAAAAGAAACAAACTCAGGGCTAAAAGGCATCTTGGTGATTCCCTAACCCAACTCACCAGTCCCCTCCCCATGTTCCAGGTAGGGAAACCAAGCCAGGCAGACGAGAGACTCCTGGTTATAGGTAGAACCAGACCAGAATCTCCCAGGAAGAAGAAAAAGGTCAGTTTTTCTTTCTACTAAACCAGTAGTACCAGGCATGGCTGATAACAATCATTAAGAAGCCTTGCAGACGAATTTCATTTTCTGTTCACACAACTAAGAAAACCCTTTGATTTCTACCGTGAAGTGCTGCTTATAAAGAAAAGGGCGTCTGTTAGAGGCCTGCTGACTTCAAGAAGGAAGAACGTGAGCAGGATGGGGGTGGGGGGTGGGGTGAGGAGATGACGTACAAAACAGCAAAAGCTCTGCTCTTAAGAATAAACTGAAACTACACAGCTTTGTTTTTTTTTAATTCCTAATTCCACCTCTGTTGGCAATAACCTCTTACCATCCTGATTTAAACAGAAATTGTTTCCTACCATGATTTAATAATGCTGGGGAAAAAAATAACGCTGGAAAGTTGCCCAAATACATCATTAAGTAAAGTGGGGAAAAAAATGGCAAAACAGTGTGGCTCCATTTGGGTAGGAGAAATAAGGGTAAAAGAACAGGGTGGAAAGAAAGCTAGAGAAAGAGCCCCCTGCCCAACTCAGTGTTGCCCTGCGGAGGCCTTGGGGAATGAGTCCCTATCTTACTGTTTCCGTCATGTTTGAGTTTTCATTTAATACCCTCACAGTAATTTGGTAGTCAGAAAACACGTGATTCAAAGAAATTATAAAGAACAAGTTTAATTTTGTGCTTAAATAAAACACACACAGGGCTTCCCTGGTGGCGCAGTGGTTGGGAGTCCGCCTGCCGACGCAGGGGACGCAGGTTCGTGCCCCGGTCTGGGAAGATCCCACGTGGCGCGAAGCGGCTAGGCCCGTGAGCCATGGCCGCTGAACCTGCGCGTCCAGAGCCTGTGCTCCTCAACGGGAGAGGCCACAACAGTGAGAGGCCCGCGTGCCGCAAACACACACACACACACACACACACTTTCTTAGCAGGGGACAGGACTATGAATATTTAAACCAAATATTTTTTCAAATCTACAAAAACAACCAAGCCTTCATTTGGATTCCTTGACTGGCCCAGTGGAAAAAGCAAAGCATCTGAATCAACACTGTTCCTTCTATCGTCTGAGAAATGAAGCAGAACAGTCCATAAACATTCTCTTGCCTCTAGACACCAAAGACGTGGTACAATCACTTTACTTACCTGGTTGACGGTGTCTAGAAGGTAAATACTATATTCATTCCAACTCAACACCCAGCCTTCTTGAAAGAAACATGAAACAAGCCCCAGGTGTTTCTCGGGTGAGCTGCAACTTCCCCTGTCAGAGGATTCCAGGCGCGGGTAAAGCTCGAAAGGCTTGACTCCTCCAGCAAAGACATCTTTTAAGATAAACGTGGCCTGAACGGTCCCATGGATGTCAGCCTTCCACAGCCGGAGCCCAGGCCGTGATGCGTACAAGGTTAGATCACTTTGCTTACAAAGTCCTGGTATAAAACAAGCACCAAATTTCCCAGTGCTGAAATTACAAGAAAAAAAGGAGGAAAGAAAGAAAGAGAATGGACTGATTTAAAGTGCTAGCTGTCAACCCCCGATATTAACTCTAACAAGAATTTCTGGACTAAGCCAAAACAAGATTGATTCTTTTTTGAACCCTTTTCTACAGTGTATTTTTTGGTTAACTGAACCGCCTGGCCAACACTGAGGCCACAGAGGAGCCAGTCTCTGTCTTGCACTCCCTACAGCATCCTCAGAAGTGTGCACCCCGCTAAGCACACGCAACAGTTACTGCGCACAGTGCTTTTTTTTAAAAATCATGCTGTTATAGTTTTTAATGTATGAAATCTGAAACAATTTAGATTTATCACTGACAAAGTGATAAGTACATACCTAGATCAGTTTCTTAGGTTAAGTTGTGGCTAAATTGACTTTTAAGTTCAAGGTTCTAAGTGACTGGGGGAGTCCTCTGTACCTTGAACAGCCTTCTGTCCCGATGAGATGAGCCCCTACTATAACAACCTGTGCTAATTCCATCATATTTATCACATTGTATTTTAATTATCACTTTATCAGTCTCCCATCAGATTGGGGATTCCTTCAGGGAGAGACTACCTTGTTCACTTTGTCTTGAAATAGGTACCAAATTATTTGACAAATGAGTAATGAACAACACTTCAAATGGCATGCATTTATCCATAATTATTGAGTATTAACCTACAAATATTCTATAATCCGATTTTAAATCCTCCAATTTATACCAAGGCTTTGATTTAGCTTATGCTAATTTTTAAAACGTGTAGCTTTGAGGCGTTTTATTATAAAAGCTGGTACTCATATACATCAATGAGTAAGAACTTAACATTTATCATACATTTACTTCACTTTTTAGCTTGGCCTTCTAGTAAATCTTTAGCCTCATTGATTTTGGCTGCTATATAAGGAGATCCTCCCTCATCTGGGTGATTTAAAAGCATAATTCATCGATGAGCATCTCTTATGTTTCCCTTACTGGCAGCAGGGCTTACACCTAGTATTAACGATGCTTCCCGTTTTGTCATTTTGGGTTCAAACCCACCTCTGTAATAGCCACCACTAAAGGCAGATTTCGGTAGACTTTGAACAACTTGTTTTACTTGAGGCTCCATATGCTTCATGGCCTGCGAAGCATAACCCCCTGCAAATCCCGCAGCAGCAATGGTCAGTCCAACCGCTACCGCTGTACTGGCCGTGGCTCCCGCTCAGCTCCCCGGCCCCACCTGTAGCACGGCTCATCCCACCCCACCAACTCTATGCCTCTACCCTGCACGCAGTGCTTTATCTCCACTCTCCTTTAACCCTCAACACAGCCCTGTGAGGCAAGTATCGTGACTCCCGTTTCAGAGAAGAGGAAACGGAGGCAGAGGTGACAGACCCAGGACTGACCATCCTCTCCCTGCTCTGAAATTCTGTTCCTTCTAACATTTGACTGCTGTGCTCATCCCAACATGCCAGTGAATGAGCTTTATGTCCAGAATTGGGGCAGCACTTTCAGAATTTCTCTTAAACCCATCACAGGGACCAATCTCCATTCTGATCCTCCGGCTTGGGGTTTTTTTCCTTCTATTTTTAGTATCATGAAATATCTAACACAAACAAAAGAATATATATGCTTTGAAGCCTAATAATGAAATATACACCCAGGAACCTATCCCTCAACTTTGGAAATAAATCGGTAGTCACATCGCTGATGCTCTCTGGCTCCAAGAGTCCCTGCCCACTCCGTTCTCATGTGTGAGCCCTGAATTTTGTGTTCATTATTCCCTTGCGATTATCGATAGTTTAACCACATACCTACGTACTCCTAAACACCACATAATTTAGTATTGTTTGCCTTCCATTTGTATAAAAATAATAGTACGGGGCTTCCCTGGTGGCGCAGTGGTTGGGAGTCCACCTGCCGATGCAGGGGACGCGGGTTTATGCCCCGGTCCGGGAAGATCCCACATGCCGCGGAGCGGCTGGGCCCGTGAGCCATGGCCACTGAGCCTGCGCGTCCGGAGCCTGTGCTCCGCAACGGGAGAGGCCACGACAGTGAGAGGCCCACGTACCAAAAAAAAAAAAAAAAAAAAATAGTATGATGCTATTTGCATCCTTTTGCAACTTGCTTTTAACTTAACATAATATTTCTAAGATTTATCCTTGTTGATAAAAAAAAAAAGCTGTAGCTTATTCATTTCCACTGCTATAAAGTGTTCCACAATTTATTCTCCCTCTTGTTGAAGGGCATTTGAATTATTTCCACTTCTTCGTTTTGAATAGTGCTCATTATGAACATTTCTGCAAATAACCTCCTAGTATTCAGGTCTAAGAGTTTGTCAAGGATACTTCAGAAGTGGAACTGTTGGATTGCTGGGTAACTGCTGGGCTGCTGAGTAAAAGCAGATTCAAGTTTGGAAGACAACTTCAAACTTTTTCCAATGTGTTTACACCAGCCTATACTCTCATCAGCAATCTATGAGTTCTCATTGCTCCACATCTTTGCCAAATCTCAGACGTCCACCAGAATTCAAATATTAAGAGTTTCAGTTTGGGGGCTTCCCTGGTGGCGCAATGGTTAAGAATCCGCCTGCCAATGCAGGGGACATGGGTTCGAGCCCTGGCCCAGGAAGACCCCACACACCGTGGAGCAACTAAGCCCATGCGCCACAACTACTGAGCCTGCACTCTAGAGCCCGTGAGCCACAACTACTGAGCCTGTGTGCCACAACTACTGAGCTCGTGTGCCACAACTACTGAGCCCGTGTGCCACAACTACTGAGCCTGTGCTCTAGAGCCTGTGCTCTGCAACAAGAGAAGCCACAACAATGAGAAGCCCGCGCACTGCAACGAAGAGTAGCCCCCGCTCACCACAACTAGAGAAAGCCCACACAGCAACGAAGACCCAATGCAGCCAAAAATAAATAAATTAATTAATTGATTTAAAGAAGAGTTTCAGTTTAACCCTAAGTCCTGCTGATTCTCTCTCCGAAGTATTTCTCTGATTTTGAATGGTAGAAAGAGGACTGGCTTTAGGTCGACACCTGGGCTCAATTTCCAGCCCTGACATTTAATAGCTACGTGGTATGGATCTCAGTTTCCTCGTCTATAAACCAGGGATAATAATTCCCATCTCAAAGGCTGATGTGAGAATTGAATGACAATCTATGAAAACAAAAGAAAGCAATGCTTGTGACACCGTAAGTCCCCACAAACGCTCAACTGCCTCTAATTCCACCCCTGTTACCATCGTGTGCTCCTGTGGGTGCTGGGCCCTCTCCTCACCCTCACTGCACACACAGCACACCCGACCCCCAGGGAGGCATCCACAGGGCCCATCTCACAAAGGCACGCAGATAAAGTTATCTGGGTGTTTCTCTGCACTTCAGCATCTCACTACACCCCTTTGGCACCTCAGTAACTAAATCCTTCCAGACAGGGTCTAAGGAGGACACCAAATATCGAATTCAGCTTTGAACTGAAAACTGTTAGACTAACCAAGAATCAAGATCGTTACTAACCTAACACTGTAGATCGTTCATGGACAGCTCCATAATCAGCATCATGTTCTGATGATTTTCTTTAGTACTCTGTTCTGCAAAGCTTCTCTAAAGAGACACCCAAAGAACTCTGGCACGGTAGCCTATAACCTCTTCCTCCTGCCTTTCCTATCAAATCAATTTCTATTTGGTGATCCAATTTTCAAATCTATATTTCTCCTACTAATAAAGTCCTCTTAAAAATCTCTTATCGGACTTCCCTGGTGGCTCAGTGGTTAAGAATCCGCCTGCTGGACTTCCCTGATGGCGCAGTGGTAAAGAATCCACCTGCCAACACAGGGGACACAGGTTCGAGCTCCAGTCCGAGAAGATCCCACATGCCGCGGAGCAAATAAACCCGTGCACCACAACTACTGAGCCTGCGTTCTAGAGCCTGTGAGCCACAGCTACTGAAACCCGCGCGCCTAGAGCCCACGCTCTGCAACAAGAGAAGCCACTGCAATGAGAAGCCCGCGCACTGCAACAAAGAGTAGCCCCCTCTCGCCGCAACTAGAGAAAGCATGCGTGCAGCAATGAAGACCCAACACAGCCAAAAATAAATAAATAAATAAATAAATGTATTTTTTTTTTAAAAGCTCCTGTCACTTCACCTTAGGTGACTAAAGCGTTCATTTTAACAAACATTTAGTGAGCTCCTGAACCATGTAAGAGACTCTGCGCTGCAGGCAACGTGAAAGATGCATGAGAGGAAGGTCTTGGCCCTGTCTCAACGCCCTGCAGCAGACGGGCGTCTGCGAGGTGCCATCTCTGAGGCTCAGAGGGCTGCTCGAGGACTACAGACAAGGGGGACACGTTCTGACCTGGGCATCAAAGGCTACACCTCGGTTACTGAGTGGACAATGACCAGACTGAGAAAGGGGAACGGGCACTCCAGGGAAGGGCAGGCTGAGCGGGGGCCTGGCGTGGGGCTGCCTCTGAGGCGCTGTGGAAATGTGTCGGGAGCGGGTTGGGAGAAGGCAGTGAAGTTGGGGATAACTAGCTGCAGCCGGATGCAAACCGTCCTCTACCCCAGACTCGGCCACCACCTGCCTGCAGGGCGATTCTGCAGCACTTGCTGATGTCAGTCTGAATCAGACACAACAACTCCAACTTCTAAGGTCTAAGCACTGCAGGATTCTAAAATCATAAACACATTAACTTAGTTTCTTAATTTTGGTGGAGTTGATTTCTAGGAAGACCATTGATGACTTTACAAGACACCTTAATTCCCTTTATGAGCCACATTAATATGAAAGAAGTGTTGCCGGTGATCAAATTCTAACCAGCAAATGGTGATTTCTAACTTATGTATAATAATGCTGAGCACAGACAGAGAGCCTGAAACGGGAGAACGAGTCAAAGCCGGGACAATCGTCTCCACAGCCGAATGCCCAAAGGCCACCAGACGGGCACGAGGTGGCTCTGGCGGGGGCGCAGGCTCCACACCCCACACCCGGCCTGGACTGCAACACGCAGGCGCTGCCGACCCAGGACAGTCCTCCTGACTGGACTGCAGGACACAGCGATAGGCACAGGGAGGGCGCCAGCATATACACAGAGGAGAACCGAGACGGAACACACGTCGGGGGATGGCTGGGGACTTTGAGATTTTTCTAGGAGAAACATACACGCTGTTCTGTCAACCTGAGGAGGTTCGCAGACTGGGTCAGGAGAGGACAACCTTGTCTTCCGGCACTCCCTGCGCCTGTCCCCGAGCCCGGCTTCCCCGCTGGCCCACAGCAGCCGCCCAACATGCCGCCACACGCTCCATCCAATGTCTCGCCAGCCCGCACGGTCCCCTCCAGGCACCCGCTAGTTCTGCGTTCCCATCTACACAGAAAGAGTCCTGCCTACACTCACTGCCCACTCCCCCTCCCTCAGCCCTTCCAATGCCACGGCCTGTGCCCCACGAGGGTGGGCACGCGCGGCCGCCACGTTGCCAGAGACAAAGGCCCGGCTCAGCCCGCCTCTCGGGGCCGATCAGCGGCTCCGACACGGCTCTCTCTGACACGGAAGCAATGGAGTGCCCCAGAATGCGAGGCCTCCCTGTTCCCTAGTGACACTCACTCCCCAGGTGAGCTCCTCCGTCCCAGAGCTTTGAACACTGTCTATCGGCTAACGGGCCCCCCCCCCCCCGCATGCACAGCTGCGGCCCCACCTGCTTCCTGAGATCAGCCGCGGCTCCTCCGCCAGCCTCCTCGACACCAGTAGCCGGCAGCCCCGCCTAGCCAAGTGCTCAAGCCACCATCTCCAAGGGATCATCTCCCTCACACCCCAGAGTCAACACACCCGTTGGCTCTGCCTTCAAAGCGCCCCCACCACCCCGGCCTGGCGTGAGGCCCTGCTCTCACGTGAATCGCCCGGGAGCCCCCGCCAGCCTCCCTGAGCAGCTGCCCTCACCCCCCTCACACAGCAGCAGGACTGGCTCCCCGGGTCAAGGCCGCTCATGACTCTTGATGGCAGTGGCGTAAAGCAGCCCCTGAGCAGGGCCCACAGGATGGGCCGCCCCCAGCGCCCCTGCTCCCAGCGCCTGGTCTGTGCTCCTAGACCCTCCGTACAGGCAGGGCTTCTGCCGCCCCTCCCATCCTCCCTCAGGAATCTGCTCAGGCTCCACCCACCGGCCTGCCCTAAACACACACCCGCTAAGGCAGGCATCCTCGCTAGCTCCATCCCCATTCGTTACTACTGAACATTCTAGAACACATTTAATGTCTGGCTCCCTCACAGGACATGAGCTCCTTAAGATCAGAGCTCTTGTCCCCCTTGTTCACAGCTGTCTCCCCAGACTGAGAAGGGCGCCTGGCACACAGCAGAGACTTAGTAAGGATTTTCCAATGTTGAATGAATAAACACTCTCCCTGGGTGACCTCATCCAAGGCTAGGGGTCTCAATGTCACCTGCATCTGATGACCTCATTTTCATTTCTGGCCAAAACCCCTTCCCTGAATTTCCAACCTGTGTATGTTACGCTGGACTGTGATTCCTGCTTAGTTACCTAACAGGCATCTCAGATGCAACAGCCCCAAGACAGAATTCCTGAAGCCTAGACCTTAACCTTGGTCTTCCCATCTCAGTTAAATGGCTTCACCATCTGTCTAGTTGCTTTAGCCAAGGGCACGGAAACCCTTTCTTATTGTTCCTTTCTCTCCGTTTTCCCCTACATCCGATTCACCCCATTACCCTCCATCCCCCTCCCCTCTCCTCTCCATGCCGGGTACCCAGGCGAGGTCTCCGTGCTACTCCTGGGCTCCTGCAGCAGCCTTCTCACTGTTCCCTGCCTGACCGTCTCCAAGTCTCCAGACAGATCCAGGGTAGCCCAGATAGTCCTTCTCCTGCCTGAAGCCCCCCACTGGCTTTCCGTCTCACCTAGAATAACGCGGTTGACAGCATCTCTCGCCTCACGCAGGCTCAGGCCCTCCTTTTCAGCACCCGGCCCACTGGTCTGCAGCCACCCCAGCCCCCTCCTGGCTCCTCAAACATTCTAGGCCCTGGCCCGATCCAGGGCCTTGGCATCTGCTGTCCCCTGAGACCAGAACGCTCTTCCCATGCTTTAGGCTTCAGCCCACAGATCTCTTACCCAGAGGCCTTTCCTGACCATTCTAAGAGAGGCCCTGCCCCCAGCTGACACCTCACCCTGATGTTGCCTCTATAGCACTGACCGCAGCCTAGACCTTTATCTTACTTGAGGGCAGAGGCCCGTCCCCTGGCTCACCGCTGTCCCACCGTGTGCCACCCAGAGGGACACTGTTGCATGGGGCACCACTTCCAGGAGGCAGACATGGCCGACGTCCTTTTCTAACCACAGCCTAACACAGCACACGACAGACACAAGCCTTCAGGACACAGAGGTTAAAAATGTTTCCGTTCATTCTGTCATCCCTCACTTCTCCAATACAGCTCCCTAGGAGAAACGGGACCCGTTTATCTGTTTCTATATCCTGAAACAGTGCCTGGCAAGAGTGTGCTTCTAACGCAAGCTGCCGAAAGACTTGGCTACACAACGCACCAGGAGAGGTTCATGCCAAGGTGCTCAGGTTTCACACGGGAGGTTACAAGGCCAGGTTTGAAGAGAAAGACTGTTGGGTATACGATCCCCGTGGAGGTAACTGGTTTTTAAATCTCTCTTTTTACACCCCACCTTCCTTCCAAAAAGACACAAGGCAGTAAGACACTGACAGACAAGCCAGGACGAGACGTCAAGCAGAAGAGTGGGACCCTGGCAGAGGGAAAGTCACGACCAAGCTCTGCACACCACTAAGCCCAAGCTACAGATTCTGCTGAGCGTTCCAGGGGCCGACAGGGAGATTACTGTTACAGAGACACCAGATTGTTGGTGGAATTAGGGGGGTATTCAGCGTGGAAAGTAGAAGCCAAAGGGGAAGCGCGAGTGTCTTTTAATAGCCATGGACCGCCACGCAGAAAAAGAATAAACTTGCACTGTGCTGCTGCAAAGCCCAGGACACAGCACAACAGACGCTGAGAGGACCGGAGGCTGGCACCCCCAGCACCACCAGCTGGCCCTCACTGACGCCCGCCCACCTCCTGCCCACTCTCCAGCACCACGCCACCCAGGCCCCCGCGTGCCCCCGGCCCACATGCTGTCCTGCCCCTCCGCCTCTCCCCCGGGCAGGCTGGGACTGGACCGACCCTGCTCGCCGCTGTTCGTCCAGGGAGCAGGTCAAGGGAGGGGCCCTCTCCCGGCCAGGAGCCCTGACCCCTTCCAGACCCGCCCCCTCCCTCAGGATGCCTCCCGGCCCCAGGCTGGGCTACAGCCCATGTGAACTCTTCCCGCGCCCCCCGCTCAGCTCCACAGCAGGTGACACAACTGGTAGCACCTCCCCTGCCGAGGTCACTCCATTTTCACGATGGCGCGGCACGCGGAGGGAGTGAGGGGCGAGCTCCCACCCGACCCTGAGCCTGACCCCTGACCTCCTACCCGGGCTGTGGAGGAGGGGGCCCGCAGGGAGCAGACTGCAGCAGCCACATGTGGCGGGCAGGCTGGGGACCTGCCTGGAGCCGCGTCACCACGAGCCTCGACACCAGCGATGCTCACCTTTTCCTTGGCTGTGTTCCGATTTGCTTGACAGACTTCTCCTCGGTGTAGAAAAGCAGACTTCTCTGTAAAGTCGAGACCAGCAGCACCTTCTGGCTGTAGTCCAGTTGCACGATGGAAGCCGGCTCCTCCAGTACCAGGTGGGAGTGACAGATGCCCTGCGGAGAGACGCCAGGTGAGGCTCACAGGTGAGGCACACGGCGCAGCAGGCTACAGTGACCCCACGTCAGTCTGAGAGGACTGGCCCGTGTCCCTCCTGTGCCTGACATTGACTTTGGTCAATGTCTACCTTAAAACGAATGCTTTAATTCTCACTGGATTCAATGTCAACCCACTGCAATGAAATTATTTGCAAAAGTCCTCACTAATGAGAAAACAGTCAGGGTTACCATCTATGTCAGGCTACATCAAGTTGGCCAAGAAACATTTACAAATTCTGTATAATTTTTTAAAAATGTTCTCAGTACACGGTTCAAAGAAGAATCCATAAAGCTTAAGCAGAAATATGTTGCACCATGTGTATTATTAATTCCAACAGAACACACTGGGGCTTTCTATAATGTTACTGTGACAACGGTCAAAGTCCATATCGCACTCCTCCTCCACAAAGGGTTCAAAGCAATCGTGGGGACATTATATCCTTGCCTACTGAAAGGGTCAGAAGAAACAGGTTAGAAAGAAATTAAAATGGTATTAAGTATATTGAAGAACAAAGTAAAGTTCTAGAAGGCATTTTACTGCTAACACAAACTATATTTCTTGGTGTCAAATATCTGCTGCTATAAGCCCTCTTCTCCTGAACCTGTTTCTTTAATTGTTTAGAAATACTGATGCAATGTCATAGACCTTTGCAGGGAAAGAGGGAGCAGCAATCAGATCCACTGGCAAGATGTACATACAGTAAAATTCACTCTTTTTCGATATACAATTCTATGCATTTTGACCAATGCATTCAGTTATGTAACCACCAGCACAATCAAGACGGAAATCCCCACTACCCCGCAAACATCAAGGACATCAAGCCAGATTTCCCTCCCACCTTTGCAGTTATGCAGGCTGTAGCTTTTCAATTTTTCACTTAGCTTGTAATGGAATTAAATTTATTGTACCGTATTGTGCAAAAACACACGTCTTTTTTGCAAATCTCATGAAATACCTGTGTCTCCAAAAAACAATGATCAGAACCTCAATAAAGCTGGGAAAAGAATGATCAGCACGCTAAGGATAGTGCTTTCTGCATGTGATTTTTCTCTCCATTTCCTGACATCATGCATGAGCAGTGTCCCCTCTGTGCAACTCAGGCTGGGGGAGTGACAGCAGGAAAGTACAAATATGGGGACCCTTAAAACCTTAACAAAATGTTTCCCTGGAGAGTAGCAGTTCTCAAAGTGTGGTCCACAGTCCCTGAGGGTCCCCAGGCGAGGTCAAAACCATTTTCATTATAATACTAGGTTTTATCTGCCTTTTCCACCAAGCTGTGGTTTGTACTGATGGTTGGTAGAGCTACTGAAAGCTCAAACGGGCCCAAGATGAGCAGGGCACCAAAATCCGGTAGCTGCCACGGTGCCCTTAGCCACTGTGCACTTGCAGCAAAAACATGAATTTCACTTCAGAAGGTCTTTGACGCAGGAAAATGATAATTCCATCTCATCTTGACTCTTGCGTACGCCTATCTTTGTATTCTGTGTGACAAAACAGGGCACGCACGCAGCCCTCCTGCTGATGCTGAAGCACTTCGGTTCTCAAGGAGGAAGCACTTGTGCGGTCGTATGAGCTGTGAGCTCAACCAGCTGCTTTTTTTCACAAAATACATTTTTACTTGAAATACTATAATTATTCAAACTTGGGTATTTGGTAGGCATTTTCTCAGAAAGAACAAAGTAAGCCTGTCAATTCAGGGAAAATAAGTGACAGTATTTGTTGCTGATAACAAAATGCAAGTTTACAAGTGAAGATTAGAATTTGAAAACTTGTATCCACCCTGGTGAACCTGACAGATTCCCAACAGCTGAAGACTTTTCTCATCAGAATGATGGCGATATTAACAAAGGTGCTTTCTTTGATGTTATATAATTAAATGTTTCAACATTTGGAAGATGTGCATCACTCAGTAGGTCAGTATTTTCCAAGTGATCAATGCAAGATGTTACAAAATCACACGTGGGTCAAGGAGCCATTCTAAGTGCAAGACAGACCAATAGATTTCACTGTAACAGAGCAAGAAAAATTTATCTATATGCTTTCAGATTCCACGTTGTAACCAACCTTTAAAGAAACTACCATTAGTCAATTTGGGGATGTGGTTAAAGAATGTCCACAATTCTCTGGAAGGGCTATTAAAATACTCCTCCTGTTTCCCACTACATGTCTGTGTGAGGCCAGATTTTCTTTACGTACTCTAACCAAAACAATGTATTGTGACAGACTAAATGCAGAATCCAGCTGTCTTCTATTAAGGCAGACATTAAAGAGATTTGCAAAAATGTAAACCCATGCTACTCTTGCAAACAGCAGTAGAAGTTTTGTTTTGCTTTGTTTTGTTTTTTTCAGCCGCGCCGTACGGCTTGTGGGATCTTAGTTCCCCAACGAGGGACTGAACCCAGGCCCTCGGTAGTAAGAGTGCTGAGTCCTAACCACTGGACCACCAGGGAATTCTCAGCAGTAGTTTTGAAAATAGTTATTTTCACAGAAGTATGTTATTTATGTTAACATATAATGAGTTCATTGTTTCAAAATAAAATTAATAAAAATTTTTTAATTTCTCAGTTTTAACTTCTAACATAGTACACTCAGTAGATATAAAACCCATACAAACAAAACCTCTTTGGAATCCTCTTTTTAAGAGTGTAAAGTGTAAAGGGGTCTTGGGACCAAAATGTTTGAGAACTACTGCTAGAGAATATTCGTAGAAGACAGGTCAGTCTTGGATCAGAGGGACTAAAAGTCATCCAGCTAGTAACTGCTGAATTCCTAGACACACTAGGAATGATGGCTACAAATAAGAAAACGAAAGGACCGTGCCCCCAAGGGGTTCATTCTAACTGAGCAGAGGTATGACAAGACAAAGCACAGGCAGGCAGAAAGCCACATGCGCGATGGGAGCACACCCTAGGTTTGAAGTTGAGCTCTGCCAGGCATCAGCTCATGACTGGATCCCCTGGAGCCTGGGTTCATTCTCTACTGACTGAAGATCAGCACACACAGCTTAGGGCTCTGTCGTGAGGCTTAAATAAAAGGACAAATACGAGGGTGGGGCTAGGTTCCCTGCTGCCACCAACCCTCCTCCTTTCCCACCACTCTATCCCACACAACCAGAGCTTGGCTGGGGGTGAGCTCACCACCCACTGGAAGCACTGACCTCTGTCCACAGTGTGGACAAAGAATGCTGCCCGCCATACAGACGAACAAAGGATGTTGCAGCTATCAGCCACTGCAGCCTCCCCCAACAGTGCAGCTGAAGGGGTTCAAGACGGAAAAGAACAGGATACTTACTGGCCCTAGACAGTTAAGGTGTATATCAAAGGAATGATTTCAATGAGCCCAGACTCTGGTATCTTCCCATACATAGAAAAGCGCTAAAGTCATTAACTTGAGATGTTTGTTTTTTCTTTAATTAGCAGAAATCTTGATGTTCAACTACCTGGTTTGTGCAAAACTCCTATATATCCTGGCTCTTCCCTTATCTCTTTGGAGCAGTCCCTCAGAGTCATGTGAGAGACTGTCTATCGGGCTTAAGTCCTCAGTAAGTCCGCGGAATAAAAATTCTCGACTTTTAGGTTGCGCTTTTTTTTTTTTTTTCAGTCGACAATAGTCATGACTGTAAACGCTTCACATCCTCCTACAAACTCTCCAAGGAAATACGTTTGATAGTGGCTACTTTTCTAATTGGTAGCAATAGAAAACAGGAGAATAAAAAAAGTGTATGTTCCAGAAGAAACAAAGGCCAATTCTTTAGATACAGAAGTAGAAGCTTATAAAGCATTAGAAAAGCCCTTGAAAGAAAATGTTACAAACAACAGTTGAGATTAGAAAGGGACAATGCGGAGTTCCTGGTGCCCTAGAGGTTAGGATTCCACATTTTCACTGCTGTGGCCTGGGTTCAGTCCCTGGTTGGGAAACTGAGATCCCACAAGCCAACCGGCACAGCAGACAAAAAATAAATAAGTAAATAAATAAATATTTTAAAAAGGGACAATAACCAAAAATTCAAGTTGACCAACTTCTCCAAATATAAGACAACCAATATTTCTGAAAATAATTTTACCTGATCTAGATCCAGAGAAGAATAGACTATTTTCCCTTTGTCATCTCCAGAGAACAATTTCATTCCATTGGGGCTCCAAGCCAGAGCTGTTATGCTATTCTTGTGAATACCAGTGACGTCAAACCTCCGAAGCTATGAATAAACGATGAAAATACACACAAGAAAAAGACAAGGATAAACACTGTGAGATGTGAACAAGGTGGTACGCAATCCCTCCCGTTTATGGAAAAGCTGGTGTTCCCAAGTTGCTTCCATGCAAAAACCTGCACAAGGGTCCACCTTTAAAACTGACAGAGAAGAGCCGGAGAATATTAAGCAAAATTACCCATATATGCTCTTTGCCAAGTGTCCTACCAGGAACAAAAATGTCACCTGATTATAAAGAGCACAGAGCGAGGCTTTTCTGAGCAAGTGTTTTCTTGGCACGTGAGGACTCCTCATTTTAAAAGACATGAGGAATTTGCCAAGAAGTTAAGAAATGCTAAAATGATTAGTACTTACCTGTCTATTTCTTCCTGGCAACGAGGATACAAGTTGAAAGACTGCAACCCTCCCAGAGGCTGTGCCTGCAGCCACCAGGTCATCAAAGCAGCTCAGCAGTTTCACCACCGTGATGGATTCCGTTTTCCCCTGAAAGAGGAAACATTCAAAAACAAATGGGCCATAATTCAAAGAGTCATGTACCACAATGTTCACTGCAGCACTATTTGCAATAGCCAGGACATGGAAGCAACCTAAATGTCCATCAATAGATGAATGAATAAAGAAGACGTGACACGGGCTTCCCTGGTGGCGCAGTGGTTAAGAATCCGCCTGCCAGTGCAGGGGACACGGGTTCAAGCTCTGGTCCGGGAAGATCCCACATGCCGCAGAGCAACTAAGCCCATGCGCCACAACTACTGAGCCTGTGCTCTAGAGCTTGCGAGCCACAACTACTGAGCCCATATGCCACAACTACTGAAGCCCATGCGCCTAGAGCCCATGTTCCACAACAAGAGAAGCCACCACAATGAGAAGCCCGCGCACCGCAATGAAGAGCAACCCTTGCTCGCCACAACTAGAGAAAGCCAGAGCACAGCAAAGACCCAATGCAGCCAAAAATAAATTAATTAATTAAAAAAAGATGCAAACACGATGTGGCACGTATATACAATGGAATATTACTCAGCCATAAAAATAAACGAAATTGAGTTATCTGTAGTGAGGTAGATGAAACTTGAGTCTGTCATGCAGAGTGAAGTAAGTTAGAAAGAGAAAAACAAATACCGTATGCTAACACATATGTATGGAATCCAAAAAAAAAAAAAAAAAGGTTCTGAAGAACCTAGGGACAGGACAGGAATAAAGACGCAGACGTAGAGCATGGACTTGAGGACACGGGGAGGGGGAAGGGTAAGCTGGGACGAAGTGAGAGAGTGGCATGGACATATATACACTACCAAATGTAAAACGGATAGCTAGTGGGAAGCAGCCGCATAGCACAGGCAGATCAGCTCGGTGCCTTGTGTTCCCCTAGAGGGGTGGGATAGGGAGGGTGGGAGGGAGACGCAAGAGGGAGGGGATATGGGGATATATGTGTACACATAGCTGATTCACTTTGTTATACAGCAGAAACTAACACAAAGTTGTAAAGCAATTATACTCCAATAAAGATGTTAAAAACAAACAAAAAAACAAAACAAATGGGCCTGTCACCAGGCCAGCTTTCAGACTATGAAACGTTACCTACCAATGGAATGGAAAACCTCATTGGACTGCAGCCTATATATATTCCTGATTGAAAATGTATATAATTCAGAAAGATAATTAATCTCTTTTTCTTTCTAGGTTTTTTATCTTTGAAATGACAATTGTTTTTGTGTTTTTTTCTGGCTGTGCCACACAGCATGTGGGATCTTAGTTCCCTGACCAGGATTTGAACCTGTATCCCCTGCACTGGAAGTGCAGAGTCTTAACCACTGGACCACCAAAGAAGTCCCTGAAATGACAAAATTTTAAAACTGCATTTCTGAGAAAGGAAATACTGTTCAATCAAGTATGACTACATTGAGCTCTTATCAAGAGAGTACTAAGGAACTTGGATAGGAGAGGTAGTTCCCCTCAAAACTGGAGTCTGGAGTCAGAAGAGCTATCCCAGACGCAAGCTCTCCTTTCTTCTCTCTCAACGTGGACAAGTCATCCACCGACTGTAGTCCATGGTGTGTACCTGCCACACAGGCTTGCTTGAGGATCAGTGAGACAATACATTTGGGAGTGCTTCATAAACTGATTCCTGGCGTGTTTTGGTTCTCATATCAATAATCACATTAAATAACACTAACTCAAGCTTAATACATTGGTTTATTAAAAAGCACATGTCAAGCACTGAGTACAGATATTCGGGCTTCCAGAGCATCTGAATGATCATTTTTCATTTTGAAACCACTCATTCAGAAAAATTACACAACCATTTCGACCTCGCTAAGACATATGGCAAGATCTTCCATACGCCACTTTGAGCCCTGATGCAGTAATTTAGATGGTAATCAATCTGTGCATTCAGGGGACTGAGCGGTGATACACAGTAGGGCGCAGGCCCGCCCGCTCACAGCTGAGCTGCAGCAATGAGACGTGCACTGGAAGAGCTGCCCCCCACGAGCGGGGGTGGCAGCGACTGAGCTCACTTTCACCTGCCACTTTACAGCTTGCAGCGGATGTTCACGGGCTATAAATACACTTGGTGCCACGTCGTGATACGGGGTAAGGGACCTGGATCTTAAGCTACGGGAAGGAAAAGGGGGACGCTTGAAGATGCCTGCTTTTGCAGGTGTATCAGTCAGAGGTGTTTCTGGTAACCCCATGAGGAACAGGATGGAAGGAGGAAGGCGTGGGACCAGGCAGGAGGACCAGCTGGGAGCCTCCTGCGATAGTTCAGGTGGAGGTAGTATGCGCCCGGTCAAGGGATGTGGCAAACTGAACAGGTGCAAGGGCAGAACCCTGACGAGGAAAGAAGAGTATGAAGACCCGGTCAGGAGGGCAGCAGTGATGACAGAGCACATCGACTCTCTCTGTAAGGGACGCTCTGCCAGTCGCGCGTGTCCTGTGCTGGGCACCCTGTTCAGCACTTCACAGGCATCATCTCCTGGGGTCCTCAAACCGCCAAGAGGGCAGGTGCTGGAGTTATCCTCATTTTACAAAGGTGAAGTGGTTTGTCTCAGGTCACAAAGCTAGAGAGAATCAATAGTCAGGACTCACACCCAAGTGTGACCCTACAGAGGCCCTGCTCTGCCTCGCTGCCCTATGCCTTCTGAGCAGATCCATGGCCATGGAGATGGAAGGTGTGGTCGGCTGTGGGAAAGGAGGAGAATGAAAGGAGTGCAGGAATGTGAGTGATGGTTCCATCTCTGCTTTGAGGGAACAAAGTAACATAACATGCTTTAGATGTGTATCGTCTGACATGGCAACAGAATGTTAAAAAGAGAATATTTTTCCTGGGAATTTGTAATTATAAAAACTGCTACTACAACAGGAATCAAAATCACTTATTGGAGATCTTGCCACATCATAGCACAAAATCAAAACGGTTGTGTAATTTTCCTGAATGAATGGTTTCAAAATCATTGCTCAGATGGGCTGGAAGCCTGAATATCTATATGCAATGCTTGTACACGTGCTTTTTAATAAACCAATGTACTAAACTTGACTTAAGGTTATTTAATATGATTATTAAATAGATTTGGTTCTTGACTTAAGAACCAAAACATCCGAAGAATCAGATTATCAATATCTAACTATACTTCAGACAGAAACAAAATAAGAAGTTTCAACTTCTCACAGTATAACACTCTAGCTATTCTGAAAAACATTCCTCTCCAAACACCTAGAAATGTTGAATAAGATACATAAAACATTCTTTTAAACGCATAGCTGATCTCTAGAAAAGTAAAGAAAATCTACAAGAGCCGAAAACAAAAAGAATGCTGTCAAACTAGAACGGAAGCCAGCCCTGAAGCTACAGGCTACATAGGGCAATCTGGCCAACGCCTAGACCCTTGATTTTCTGAGGTGAGGACGGTTAATGAGGACAAGGCTTCAGGCCAGGTGACGTGGGGAGTTGGAACTGACATCCCCTGCTAAAGCCAGAATCCCTGAAGACCTAACTCTCAGTGAAAGTGTAAACTAGGGGAAAATCAATTTGCTGGGAAACGAAGCTGACAAGGACCTTTGTCTTATCTCAGGCATTGACTGGAGTGAATAAAAAAGATTCTGTAATCACAAAGCTGCCGTATCCAGCACCAGAGTTTGAATTTATTCTCCCTTCCCACTGAAAAGAACCTTCAGGCCAGGCACTTCACCTGACATGCTTCCGTGTTTGTAGCACTCCAAGGCGGCTGGCAGAGTGACCATCAACCCCATCTGTGGAACAGTCTCAACCCAGGCCCCTCAGCACTCCCACATATTAGGATCAGCCACATACCTCACAATTAGACATGACCACAGGGAGACAGGTCCCCTCAAGAAGAACCAACTAAAGAAAGCAATAACAGAATTGGACAACTCCTCATCCTGACTCAAGCATTTCATGTCGAGTGAGGAGACCCAGAACATAAAAGAAATATGCTTAAGGGGAGGGAAGGATTGGGAATTGGGGATTAACAGATACTACTATACATAAAATAAACAACAAAGACCTACTATATAGCACAGGGAACTATATTCAATATTGTAATAACCCATGATGGAAAAGAATGTGAAAAAGAATATATAACTGAATCACTTTGCTATACACCTGAAACATTATAAATCAACTATGCTTCAGTAATAAAAAAGAAATATGCTTAAAAATGTTAAAGAAATGTAAAAAGAAATTGAAACATAAGACCAAACTATTATCAGAAATAACAGAAATGAAAAAGAATCAAAAGAATATAAAATCTCAGGGGTAGACTAAATAGCAGCCTAGTCACAGATGAAAGAAAATTATTGAACTAGATGACAGATCTGTGCGGCAAAGGAAAGATAAAAAATATGACAGATGGGCTTCCCTGGTGGCGCAGTGGTTGAGAATCTGTCTGCTAATGCAGGGGACATGGGTTCGAGCCCCGGTCTGGGAAGATCCCATATGCTGCGGAGCAACTAGGCCCGTGAGCCACAACTACTGAGCCTGTGCGTCTGGAGCCTGTGCTCCGCAACAAGAGGCCGCCACAGTGAGGCCCGCGCACCGCAGTGAAAAGTGGCCCCCGCTTGCCACAACTAGAGAAAGCCCTCTCACAGAAACGAAGACCCAACACAGCAAAAATAAATTAATTAATTAATAAACTCCTACCCCCAACATGTAAAATAAAATAAAATTAAAATTAAAAAATAGAGGTGGAGTCTCTTTCCAAAAAAAAAAAGAAATTGTAAATGACTTCCACCCCTAATCTAAAATATATATATATATATATATATGACAGATAAGTTAAAAGTCATAGAGAATAGAATATGAAGGTCCTACCTACATCTAATTGGGATTCCAGAAGGAAAGAAAACAGAGGATAGGAGAAGGAAACATCTTCAGAGATAAGGGCTAAAAATTATCCAAAACTGATGAAAGACCTATATCCTCAGGAGCACAAGCCTTGAACAAGACTCACGAAAAGAAATACACACATACACATTTTGTAGTGAAACAGTAAAACCTCAAAGGCAATAAGAAGATATTAATATGTCAGAGAAAAAAGGGAAATAACTAAATATGAACAATTATTAACAAAAGACATCTCAACAATGGATGTTGAGATGTATCATCCTCAAAGTGCTAAGAGGAAAAAACTGTTAGCCTTGAATAGTATACCTCTAAACAATTCAAAGACAGAGAGACATTCAGACAAACAAAAAAATCAAGAGTACTTAAACCACCAAAAGACTTCAACACAAGAACTACTAAAGGATGTACTCCAGGGCTTCCCTCGTGGCGCAGTGGTTAAGAATCCGCCTGCCAATGCAGCGGACACGGGTTCAAGCCCTGGTCCGGGAAGATCCCACATGTGGTGGAGGAGCTAATCCCGTGCACCACAACTACTGAGCCTGCGCTCTAGAGCCCGTGAGCCACAACTACTGAAGCCCGCACACCTAGAGCCCGTGCTCCGCAACCAGAGGAGCCACCATAATGAGAAGCCTGCACACCGCAATGAAGAGTAGTCCCCGCTCACCGCAACTAGAGAAAGCCCACGCACAGCAACGAACACCCAATGCAGCCAAAAATTTAAAAAATAAAGGATGTACTCCAGCAAGAAGGAGAATGGCTGCAAAGGGAAGAACTGAGATGTAACAAGGGATGGTGAGTAAAGACGTTGGCAAAAGTGTGAGGGAATCTAAACAGTGACTATAAAATATAATAATAATAATGTCCAACTTGAGTAGTTAAATATAGAATGAAAACACTAGATATGTGTATAATAAGAAAGGCCAGACAGAAACATCATAAGAAAGCTACAGACCAATATTCTTCCATGAATACAGACACAAAAAATCTGAACAAAATATTACTAAAAGGAATACAGCAAGATTAAAAAAAAAAAAAGGATAATATGGAATTCCCTGGTGGTCCAGTGGTTAGGACTTGGTGCTTTCACTGCCAGGGCCTGGGTTCAATCCCTGTTCAGGGAACTAAGATCCCACAAGCCATGCCACGAGGCCAAAAAGAAAAGGATAATATATCATGACAAAATGGGGTTTAAAAGATTAATGCACGGTTGGAATAATAACCAAAACTCAATTCATGTAACATAACACATAAATAAAGAAGGAAATAAAGAAGTAAATCATATCATCACAACAGATTCAAGTGAATATCTGACAAATTTCAATACTCATTCATGATAAAAACTCTCAGAAAACTAGGATAGAAATAAACAGAAATAAAAAGCGTCCATGAGGAATCGATAGCTAATGTGGTCTTATCCATACAATGGAATAGCATTCAGCAATAAAAAGGAATGAAGAGGGCTTCCCTGGTGGCGCAGTGGTTGAGTCCGCCTGCCGATGCAGGGGACATGGGTTCGTGCCCCGGTCCAGGAAGATCCCACATGCCGCGGAGCGGCTGGGCCCGTGAGCCATGGCCGCTGAGCCTGTGCGTCCGGAGCCTGTGCTCCACAAAGGGAGAGGCCACAGCAGTGAGAGGCCCGCGTACGGCAAAAAAAAAATGGTCATAAAGTATTGTTTGGGAAGGGCACTCAGGCCATATTCTAGCAAATCAGAAGTAAATTACCCCATCCTGGAACTCACAAGCATGTTAAACATTAGCCAGGGCTCACACATGCTCAGGTGAGGACAAGCAAGACTCACCTCGAAGTTGTACTTCTTCATCTGGTTCAAGTGCCGGCAGTACAGGTAGAGCATGCCAATGCTGCTGCCCACGGCAATGTAGTCCCCGTTGGCGTCCAGGGCCGTGAGGTAGACCACTATGGAGCGGAACCCCTTCTGGATCTTTGTGGGAATGGCATTGAGGAGATAGTACAAAGGGCAGAACTCTCTGAATGTAACAGACTCTGATACGGATGCCATGGCCAACGTTTCCACAGATGATCTTCAAGCAGGACAGGAATTTTAACGGGCATCTAGGGAAACCTGGGGGCTGAAGAACAAGGCATCATAATGCTTTCAACATCTAGTCATGCAAAGATAAGTCAGGTATAATAGTGGGAACGAGGAACTTTCAGGTGGGTATGAATTATAGTCAGAGCTGAATTAAACAGAGAAAGTAACCAAGTGCCATTAAGATCACTTTTGAGCATTTTAATTCAAAACTCACTTCAATATGTGCTGGCCCCTGTAATTTATATTGTGATAAATGCTATGGAGGGAAAGGGGTGGAAAAAATATTAAAAACAGTTCTTAATCTCAAGTAGCTTATGATCTAGTTAGGGAGGCAAAAGAAACTGTGAAGAGACATAAAACCAGATGTGATTAGGTGCTAATCTGTGGGTCTCTATCAGAAGAGGGAGAGAGCAGTGTGGACTAGAGAGTGGAGAAAGCTTCATTGGAAACATCCAAAATTCTGAAGCCCACCAGGAAGGACAGAATGTGGAGAAGAGGAATTCCCTGGCAGTTCGCCCTTCCACTGCACGGTGCACGGATTTGATCCCTGGTCAGGGAACTATGATCCCGCAAGCTGCATGGCCAAAAAAAAAAGTGTGTGGAAAAGAAACAGTAAAGACACTGTACTAGAAGAACAGTGGACCAATCCAGACGTAGGAATAAGCTCACTGTGTCGAGGTGGTGGAGAAACGTGTCCCCCGGCTGGATAGCCACAGCCTCCACAGCACTCAGAACACCAGCTACACAACACCTCCTATCTGTTCTGCACTGACACCCACACCTCTTGAAAATTTGGATTCAAAGCTTCCCTCAATAAAGGGAAGCGTGTTATATATCATCACACAGCGTGTTATACTTTATGAAGTGTTCATTCACCCATTTAATCCTTACCCTACAGACTTTTACATGGGTTTGGAAGTCCCAGCCACAGCAATCAGAGAAGAAAAAGGAATACAAATCGGAAAAGAAGTAAAACTGTCACTGTCTGCAGATGACAGGAGACTATACATAGAAAATCCTAAAGATGACACCAGAAAACTACTAGAACTAATCAATGAATTTGGTAAGGTTGCAGGATACAAAATTAATGCTCAGAAATCTCTTTCATTCCTATGCACTAACAATGAAAGATCAGAAAGAGAAATTGAGGGAAGAATCCCATTTACCATCGCAACAAAAAGAATAATATACCTGGGAATAAACCTACCTAAGGAGACAAAAGACCTGTACTCAGAAAACTATAAAACACTGATGAAAGAAATCAAAGATGACGTAAACAGATGGAGAAATACACCATGTTCTTGGATGGGAAGAATCAACATTGTGATAACGACTCTACCACCCAAAGCTATCTACAGATTCAGTGCAGTCCCTATCAAATTACCAATGGCATTCTTCACAGAACTAGAACAAAAAATTTTACAATTTGTACGGAAACAAAAAAGACCCCGAATAGCAAAGCAATCTTTTTTTTTTAAATAAATTTATTTATTATTTTATTTTTGGTTGTGTTGGGTCTTTGTTGCTGCACGTGGGCTTTCTCTAGTTGGGGCGAGTGGGGGCTACTCTACATGGTGGTGTGCGGGCTCCTCATTGCTGTGGCTTCTCTCTTTGTGGAGCACGGGCTCTAGGCGCTGGGGTTTCAGTAGTTGTGGTACGCGGGCTTCAATAGTTGTGGCTCATTGGCCCTAGAGCACAGGCTCAGTAGTTGTGGCACACGGGCTTAGTTGCTCCGTGGCATGTGGGGTCTTCCCAGACCAGGGCTCGAACCCATGTCCCTTGCACTGGCAGGCGGATTCCCAACCACTGCGCCACCAGGGAAGTCCCAGCAAAGCAATCTTGAGAAAGAAAAGCAGAGCTGGAGGAATCAGGCTCTCCAACTTCAAACTATACTACAAAGCTACAGTAATCAGGACAAGTATGGTACTGGCACAAAAACAGAAATATAGATCAATGGTACAGGATAGAAAGCCCAGAGATAAACCCACGCACATATGGTCACCTAATTTAGGACAAAGGAGGCAAGAACATACAGTGGAGAAAAGACAGCCTCTTCAATAAGTGGTGCTGGGAAAACTGCATAGCTACATGTAAAAGAATGAAATTGGAACACTACCTAACACCATACACAAAAATAAACTCCAAATGGATTAAAGACCTAAATGTAAGACCAGACACTATAAAACTCTTAGAGGAAAACATAGGAAAAACACACTTTGACATAAACCACAGCAAGATCTTTTTTGACCCACCTCCTAGAGTAAAGGAAATAAAAACAAAAATAAACAAATGAAATGGGACTTAATTAAATTTAAAAGCTTTTGCCCAGCAAAGGAAACCATAAACAAGACGAAAAGAAAACCCTCCGAGTGGGAGAAAATATTTGCAAACAAAGGAACAGACAAAAGATTAATCTCCAAAATAGACAAACAGCTCATGGAGCTCAATATCAAAAAAACAAACAACCCAATTGAAAAATGGGCAGAACTAAACAGACATCTCTCCAAGGAGGACATACAGATGGCCAAGGGGCACATGTAAGGATGCTCAACGTCACTAATTATTAGTGAAATGCAAATCAAAACTACAATGAGGGGACTTCCGTGGTGACACAGTGGCTAAGAATCCACCTGCCAATGCAGGGGACACAGGCTCGATCCCTGGTCCTGGAAGATCCCACATGCCACGGAGCAACTAAGCCCATGCTTAGTTGAGCACTGCACTCTAGAGCCCATGTGCCACAACTACTGAAGCCTGCACGCCCTAGAGCCCATGCACTGCAACTACTGAGCCGGTGTGCCTTGAGCCCGTGCTCCACAGCAAGAGAAACCACTGCAATGAGAAGCCCGCGCACCACAACAAAGAGTAGCCCCCGCTCGGCAACTAGAGAAAGCCTGTTTGCAGCAACGAAGACCCAACTCAGCCAAAAAAAACCCAACCAAACAAAAAACAACTACAATGAGGTACCACCTCACACCGGTCAGAATGGCCGTCATCAAAAAATCTACTGGGCTTCCCTAGTGGCACAGTGGTTAAGAGTCTGCCTGCCAATGCAGGGGACACGGGTTCGATCCTTGGTCCAGGAAGATCTCACATGCTGCAGAGCAACTAAGCCCATGCGCCACAACTACTGAGCCTGCGCTCTAGAGCCTGCAAGCCACAACTACTGAAGCCCGCGCACCTAGAGCCCGTGCTCCACAAGAGAAGCCACCACAATGAGAAGCCCGCGCACCGCAACAAAGAGCAGCCCCGCTCGCCGCAAACAGAGAGAGCCCGTGGGCAGCAGCAAAGACCCAACTCAGCCAAAAATAAATAAATAAAATAAATAAATTTATTTTTAAAAAGTCTACAAACAATAAATGCTGGAGAGGGTGTGGAGCAAAGGGAACCCTCTTGCACTGTTGGCGGGAATGTAAATTGATACAGCCACTGTGGATAACAGTATGGAGATTCCCTAAAAAGCTAGAAATAGAATTACCATATGACCCAGCAATCCCACTACTGAGCATATACCCTGAGAAAACCATAACTCAAAAGGACACACGTACCCCAGCTGGTTCATTGCAGCACTGTTTACAATAGCCAGGATATGGAAACAACCTAAATGTCCAAAGACAGATAAATGAATAAAGAAGATGTGGTACATACATACAATGGAATATCACTCAGCCATAAAAAGGAATGAAGTTGGGTCATTTGTAGAGATGTGGATGGACCTAGAGTCTGTTATACAGAGTGAAGTAAGCCAGAAAGAGAAAAACAAATATTGTTTATTAACGCATATACGTGGAATCTAGAAAAATGGTACAGATGAACCTATTTGCAGGGCAGGAACAGAGACGTAGACATAGAGAATGGACATGTGGACACAGGAGGGGAAGGGGTGGGTGGGACGAACTGGGAGGTGAGAATTGACATAAATACACTAACAAGCATAAAACAGATAGCTAGTGGGAACTTGCTATAAAGCACAGGAAGCTCAGCTCGGTGCTCTGTGATGACCTAGATGGGTGGGAGGGAGGTCCAAGAGGGAGGGGATATATGTATACATACAGCTGATTCACTTCATTGTACAGCAGAAACTAACACAACGTTGTAAAGCAATTATATTCTAATAAAAAAAAAACTTTTACATAAGCTACTGAGGGCCAGAGGGTCACAAGACTTGCTCAAGACCACACGGGCAAGACCTGAATCTAGGCCGTTGCCCTTCAAGTCCTCAGTCCTTTCCAAAGGACTCTCTATCACATCCCCACCCCCTGCTTCTCTTTCTCCACGCATCCTCTTCCTCTCCTGTTGATGGCCATCTCTGCCTGGTCCCCTCCACCACTGGTCTGTATGCCCAAGAGCAGAGGCCACATCCACCTCACTTACCTGTCTAGCCCCTGGAACCTAGAAAAGGGTCAGGCACATCGGAGGCACTAAGTATTAATTAATTAGTTTTTTTATAAATTTATTTATTTTATTTATTTATGTATTTTCAGCTGCATTGGGACTTCGTTGCTGTGCACGGTCTTTCTCTAACTGCGGCGAGCGGGGGCTACTCTTCATTGCAGCTTCTTCATTGCGGGCTTCTCACTGAGGTGGCTTCTTTTGTTGTGGAGCACGGCTCTAGGTGTGCGGGCTTCAGTAGGTGCAATGTGCGGGCTCAGTAGTTGTAGCTCGCGGGTTCTAGAGCACAGGCTCAGCAATTGTGGCGCATGGGATGGGCCTAGTTGCTCCGCAGCATGTGGAATCCTCCCGGACCAGGGCTCAAACCCGTGTCCCCTACATTGGCAGGCGGACTCTCAACCACTGCGCCACCAGGGAAGTCCCACACTAAGTATTTATTGAATAAATGAATGAGTTATAAAAAAAGGAAAATCTGCAAGGAAGGAGTGAGTTCAAGAATGGAAAAGAAACAAAATTTCTTCTTTTCTCCAATATGGCCCCAGTTCAATGCTGGAATAAAAATCCTCTAGATCATTTTCAGACTCCTATTTCATTTGACAGTCATGATAGACAAAACATACAGTGAAGCAGGCAGGGTAACTTACAAACACCTTTCCTAAAGGTAAGTAAACAGTAATAAGTCCCTCTGCGATGGTTAAGAACATTAATATACCCTCTTTTAGCAGAAGTTGAAGCTCTGGGAGGTTCAGAAATTTGCCCAGGGTCATATAATTTTAAGTGAAATTTTGACGGTGAATATTGATCCTGTCCATACAGCAGCATACTTCATAAATTTACAACTTTGTAAGGTCAAGACTGCCTTGGCTAAAAGATATCCATGCTCCCCAATCTTTGGTTTGTACAAGTACTCCAGAGAGGTGGGCAAAACCCACATGACCCCGAAATCAAATGAAAATGAAACGGCTATCAGGCAAACACAAGCGAGGACAGCCACAGTCAGACACCTTGGGAAAGCACGTAGATCACTTTAAGGAGGACACTAAAGCCAAAATAACAATGAAAGTAGCAACAGTGGTAACAGTAAACACTATTACTTAACAGAAACTGTTTTACACACGAACTCATTAAATCCTCACAAAAAACCTCAGGAGGTTGGCACCACTGTTATCTCCACTTTACAGGCGAGAAATGTTCTCATTTCAACAGTTCCTCTCCACCTTCAAGCAGAAGGGCATCACAGGAGCAGGAAAAGATGTATTTCCTTGATGGGTGTGTGCACACAAACACTGATGTGCCACAATTTACGTGATGTTTTTAAGATAAAATTTTATTTTTATAAAAGTTATAAATGTTCGCTATCAAAAACATAGCAATATAGAAAAGTACAAAGAATGAAATAAATGCCACTCATAATCCCATCATAGAGACATGTTACATATATAGATAGGGTATAGCTACATGTGTGTAAACACACACAGGGTTTTTCACTTAATAAATCATGAGCACTTGCCATGTCATTAAATACTTCCCTAGAATAAGATTTTTAGTGACCATATAAAAAAACTGCAGAGAACACACTATAGTCATAAACCAAGAGAACACGCTATATTCATAAACCAAGATTTTCTCAAAGTGTTTTAATTTCCACTTTAGCTGATGAGATCTCCTAGGAAGCAAGCAGAGGAGAGAAGCACTTCACAAATGTCAGCTGATATTAGTTCCTCCTTTAAAAGTCTTTTTCCTCAAAGTAGCCCTGTCAAATTATGACATTTAGATTTCAAAAACTCATTCCCTTGAACTGATACTATTCACTGAGAGTTCCATAATCTCTACACAGAGGGGGCTTTGAGGTTGCAGTCTGGTTAGAAGGGGGCAGAGGACTTGCCTTGAAACTGCACTGGTAAAGCAGGCACACTAGTCTCACTTAGAAAATATGTTTATTTGAGGTGGCGTAGGCAGTATTAGAGGAAAATATGGAAGGTCAGAGTCTCTGGAACCATCTCCTTGGCACAATCAGTGATCATACAACCAAAAGCAATTTCAAATGTGTAAGAAGGGAGTGCCGGACTCGCTGGCCAAACTCCATTAAAAACTATCATAATTCTGTAGCAGGTAACAGACAGCATAATCAAATTTTGGATCAAAATTATTTAAGCTGAAACCCTATCATTCATCCATGATTTCTCCCTCTCCCTCACCCCTACAGTAATCCCTCACCTTGTTCCATCAGCTCTATGTCCTAACCTACCTCACAGCTGGCCCCTTCTCACCAACTCTGTGGCCATGCCTGAGACAAATCCAGTACACTTCTCACGTGGACCACCGCATTGTTCTTGTAACAACTGCTCTCCTGCTTCTACACCTGTCCCTGGAATCCGGATTCATACAGAGCAGTCAGAATAAGCTCTCTGACTTCAACAAAATTAAAAACTTTTGTGCTCTGAAGGATATCATCAAGAAAAGTAAAAAGACAACCCACAGAATGAGAGAAAATACTTGTTAATCATACATCTGACAAAGGACTTGTATCCAGAATATATGAGAAATGCTTAAAACTTAATAATTAAAAGGTTTTGTTGTTGTTGTTGTTGTTGTTTTTTGTGGTACGCGGGCCTCTCACTGTTGTGGCCTCTCCCGTTGCGGAGCACAGGCTCCGGACACGCAGGCTCAGCGGCCATGGCTCATGGGTCCAGCCGCTCCACGGCATGTGGGATCTTCCCAGACCAGGGCACAAACCCGTGTCCCCTGCATCGGCAGGCGGACTCTCAACCACTGCGCCACCAGGGAAGCCCAAAAGGTAATTTTTAAGTGGGCAACAGATCTGAATAGACATTTCTCCCCGGAAGACATACAAATGGCCAATAAGCACATGAAAAGATGCTCAATATCATTAATCATCAGGGAAAATGCAAAACAAAACCACGAGATATCACTTCACACTCACTAGGATGGCTATAATCAAAAAGACAGATAAGTGTTAACAAGGATGTGGAGAAACGCATACATTGTTGGAACATTGCTGGAACCCTCATACATTGCTGGTAGAAAATAAAATGCGGCAGTCACTGGCAGTTCCTCAAAAGGTTAAACGTACAGTTACCATATGACCCAGCAATTCTACTCCTAGTTATATACCTAAGAGAAATGAAAACGTATGTCTACACAAAAACTTGTATACAGAATTTCATATTACTATTCATAAAAGCCAAAAAGTAAAACAACCCAACTGTCCATCGACTGATGAATGGATAAACAAAACATTGTATATCCATGTAACTGACTATTATTCAGTAATAAAAAGGAATGAAGTACTGATATATGCTACAATATGATGAACCTTGAAAACATTATGCTAAGTGAAAGCAGCCAGACACAAAAGACCACACATTTGCATGATTCCATTTATATGAAATAGCAAATGGCCAGAATAAGCAAATCTACAGACAGAAAGCAATGACTGCCTGAAGCTGAGAGAAGAGAGTGGGGGTGGGCATGACTGCTAAAGGACATGGTGTTTCTTTTTAGGGTGGTATGTCCTAAAACTGATTGTTGCATAACTCTGTGAATATACTAAAAAACACGGAATTGTACACCTTGAATGGTTAATATATATGGTATGTGAAATCTCAATGAAGCTATTACCCCAAAAAAACACACCCAAAAAACCCAAAAAACAAAACAAACAAGAAAAAGAAGAATCAGCTCTCCAACATGCATTCATGACAAAAATTTCAGTAAACCAGAAACAGAGGGGAACTTCCTCAACCTGATAAGGAATATCCACAAAAAAAACCTAACAACTAACATTACACTTAATGTTGAGAAACCCAGAGCTTCCCCAACTGGGCTTCCCTGGTGGCACAGTGGTTAAGAATCCACCTGCCAATGCAGGGGACACGGGTTCAAGCCTTGGTCCAGGAAGATCCCACATGCCGCAGAGCAACTAAGCCCATGCGCCCAAACTGCTGAGCCTGCGCTCTAGAGCCCACGTGCCACAACTACTGAAGTCCATGTGCCTAGAACCCGTGCTCCGCAACGAGAAGGCACTGCAATGAGAAGCCCGCGCACCGCAACGAAGAGTAGCCCCCGCTCAACGCAACTAGAGAAAGCGCGCGCGCAGCAACGAAGACCCAATGCAGCCAAAAATAAAAAATAAATATGTAAATAAATTAAAAAAAAAAAGCTTCCCCAACTGAGATCAGGTACAAAGCAAGGATGTCCCCCTCTCACCACTCCTTTTCAACATTTACTGGAAGTTCCAGCTAATGCAATAAGACAAGGAAATAAAAGGTACACAGATTGGGAAGGAAGAAATAAAACTATGTTTGTGGATGACATGTTTATCTATGTGGAAAATCTGAAAGAATCAATAAAAAACTCCTGAAACTAATAGGCAATTATAGCAAGGTTTCAGGATACAAGATTAATATACAAAAGTCAATCACTTCCCTATATACCAGCTATGAACAAGTGGAATTTGAAATTAAAAACACAGTATCATTTACATTTGCATCCCCCCAAACAAAACACTTAGGTATAAATCTAACAAAATATGTAAAGAGCTATACAAGGAAAAGTATAAAACTCACATGAACAAAATCAAAGAACAACTAAATAGAGAGATATCCCATGTTCACAGATAAGAAAATTCAATATTGTTAAGATGTCAATTCTTCCCAACTGAATGTACAGATTCAGTGTAATCCCAATAAGTTATTTTGTGGATACCAACAAAATAATTCTAAAGTTTGTATAGAAAGACAAAAGACCCAAAATAGCCAACACAATATTGAAGGAGAAAAACAAAGTTAGAGGACTGATACTACCCAACTGCAAAACTTATTATAAAGCATCAGTTATCAAGACAGTGGTACTGGCAAAAGAACAAATGGATCAACAGAACAGAAGAGAAAGCCCAGATATAGACCCACATAAATACAGCCAGCTGATCTCTGACAATGGAGCAAAGGCAATACAATGGAGCAAAGACAGCCTTTTCAACAAATGGTGCTAGAACAACTGGACATCCACATGTAAAAAAGTGAATGTAGGCATAGACTTTCACAAAAATTAACTCAAAATGGATCACAGGGGCTTCCCTGGTGGCGCAGTGGTTAAGAATCCACCAGCCAATGCAGGGGACATGGGCTCCATCCCTGGTCCGGGAAGATCCCACATGCCGCGGAGTAACTAAGCCCGTGCGCCACAACTACTGAGCCCGCGTGCCTAGAGCCCGTCCTCCACAACAGGAGAAGCCACCACAATGAGAAGCCCAGGCGCCGCAATGAAGAGTAGCCCCACTCGGAAACTAGAGAAAGCCCGCGCGCAGCAACGAAGACCCAACGCGGCCCCAAAAAGGACCACAGGCCTAGATGTACAGCACAACAGCTATGAAGCTTCCAGACGGCGACACAGGGGAGAAGCCAGACGAGCCTGGGCGCAGGCGCCACTGCAAACAGCACCACCAGAGGCACGGCCCGGAGAGCAGCGACTGACATATAAAGCTTCCAGACGGCGACACAGGGGAGAAGCCAGACGAGCCTGGGCGCAGGCGCCACTGCAAACAGTACCACCAGAGGCACGGCCCGGAGAGCAGCGACTGACAAGCTGCACTGCATTAACTTCGGCTTTACAAAAGACAGCGTCAAATGAAGGAGAAGCCAAGCCACAGATTAGGAGAAAAACTGCAGAACGGACCTATCTGATAAAGGGCTGTTATCCAAAATATACAAAGAACTTTTAAAACTCAACAACCCAATTAACATACAGGCCAGGGCTTCCCTGGTGGTGGTGCAGTGGTTGAGAGTCCGCCTGCCGATGCAGGGGACACGGGTTCGTGCCCCGGTCCGGGAGGATCCCACATGCCGCGGAGCGGCTGGGCCCGTGAGCCATGGCCGCTGAGCCTGCACGTCCGGAGCCTGTGCTCCGCAACGGGAGAGGCCACGGCAGTGAGAGGCCCGCGTACTGCAAAAAAAAAAAATACAGGCCAAAGATCTTAATAAACACCTCACCAAAGAAGACATACAGATGTCAAATAAGTCTATGAAAAGATGCTCCACATCATATATCAGGAGAATGCAAATTAAAACGAGATACCACCACACACCTAGTAGAATGGTCAAAATCTGGAACACTGACAACACCAAATGCTGGTGAGAATGTGGAGCAACAGGAACTCTCATTCATTGCTGGTGGGGATGCAAAATGGTACAGCCGCTTAGGAAGACAATTTGAAGGCTTCTTACAAAACTAAACATAATCTTACCATATGATCCAGCAGTTGCAGCCCTTGGTATTTATCTAAACGGGTTCAAAACTTATGCCCACACAAAACCTTCACCAGAATGTTTACAATATCTTTATTCATAATTGTAAAAATCTGGAAGCAACTAGCACATTAGTAAGTGAATGAATAAATAAACGTTGGTACATCCAGGCACTAGAATATTATTCAGCACTACAAAGAAATGGGCTATCAAACCATGAAAAGACGTGGAGGAACTTGAAGTGCACATTACTAAGTGAAAGAAGGCAATCTGAAAAGGCTGCACGCTGTATAATTTCAACTCTGTAACCTTCTGGAAAAGGCAAAGCTATGGAGACAGTAAAAAGATCAGTGGTTGCCAGGGTTTGTGTGGGGGAGGGAAAGGGATAAGTAGGCAGAGCACAGAGGATTTTTAGGGCAATAAAAATACTGACACCATAAAGATGGATACATGTCACTATACATTTGCCCAATGCTACAGAACGCACACCACCAATCCTAAGGTGAACGATGGACTCTGGGTGATTATGCTGTATCAGTGCAGGTTCCTCAGTTGTAACAAATGCCCCACTCTGGTGGGAGATGCTGATAAAAGGGGAGGCTATGCACACGGGTGGGGCAGGGAGTAAACGGGAAATCTCTGTAGCTTCCCCTCAGTTTTGCTGTGAACCTAAAACTGCTCTGAAAAAAAGTGTCTAAAAAAAAGAAGTTCTTTGAAAGAGAAATGGGTGGATCTCATACCACTCACCCTATTCAACATTCTACAGTGGTTCCCCAGTGCTCTGAGAATAAGCAAATACCCTTCTGTGGCCTACAGGCTGTGTGGTCTGACCCCTTCCTGGCTCCCCCATCACATCTCCACCTCTCTCCACTCATCCCCCAAGCTCTAGCTCCACTGGTCCACTCTGCCCTCCTCAGGCTTCAGAACTGACTACTCCCCCTACGATCGTTCATCTCTCTCCACACACCAGGCTTCAGAAAGGCCTTCCCTGATCAGATCACTTACAGTATCCATCAGTCCCCTCCTCCTTCTAACATATCATCTTGTTTATGTCCTTCATAATTCTCATCACAACCTTTAATTACTTTATTTGATAAACAGTTTAATGATCATCTCTCTCATGAGAATGTAAGCAACATAAACCCTCTCTTGTTTACCAATGAAAAGCCTCGTACGTTAACAATATCTTTGGCACGGAGTAGATGTTCAGTAAAGATTTGTTGAATGAATAAGTAAAATGTTAACTTCAGGTCTTACTGCAAAAAAATATTCTCAATCCAATCTTTAAAATCAATAATGCTTCCGTGGTTCTGAATATTTCCATTAAAAATATAAAACATCAAAACATTCTTCTTTGAGGCAGGATAATTCTCTCCCCCATTAACACCACAATCCCATACACCTGGAAGGTGGGAGCTGACCTTCACGCTGACTGATAGCACCCAAATGCCTGATGGGCAGTTTTATAAACTGGAGCTAGGACTAGTAACACACAGTCTAAATCATCCACTTAGTACAACGATCAGAAGTTGCCAGAGCCCCCTGACAGCTCTAATGGTTTAAGGGGTCTCTCCAAAATCTCTAGGAAGTGACAGTCACTCCCTGTTGCAGGGTCTTTTTTTTTTTTTTAACATCTTTATTGGAGTATAATTGCTTTACAATGGTGTTTCAGTTTCTGCTGTACAACAAAGTGAATCAGCTATACATATACATATGTCCCTATACCTCCTCCCTCTTGCGTCTCCCTCCCATACAGTCTATTTTTAAAGTCTGGCTACAACATCCACTGTTCTTTTAAATGTTAAAATCTTATGGCTGAACATAATGAGATGGAGGCAGTCATTTATCTTCCAGATGAGGTTTTGTCACTTTTCTGATCCCAAGCCCGCTGGCTAGCCAGTGCTCAGAGTCTAAAGCCTGATGACAGCATGAAGTTGAGCAGTTCAACAAACCAGTCCGCATCCAGCTTCATCTCAGGCCACTCTTCCAGCCACATACTCCACACTGCAGCCACAGTGAGCTTCCCACCACAGTCCCTGAACACACCATGACCTGTGTGTCTTTGCAAAGTCCCTTTCATTCCTTCCCCGTCCCCCATACGCATCTTGTAAGAACAAGTTCTCCACAGGAAGCCTTCAGCCTCCCTCTTTCACAGAACGCTATGAGGGCAGTTATCACAGGGCACCATCATGATTTGTTCTCTATCTTCCTCAATGGCTTCTTTCTAGTCTTCATCTACATCCTGTTCATCCACAAATTTGCAGTGGCTTCAAAAGACCAATAGGGAGTGTGGTACAATCAACGCTCAACACATATTTGTTGAATTAATCTCCCTCAAAACACTGTGCCAGAATTCCCCAAGTATGACAGAACAAAATATAAAGCCACTCTACCTCAGTTATGTCCATGATTATGCAAAAATTCACTGGTCTCTTATGTCTGGATCCAAAGAATACGTTCATTTAAAATTGACACACACTTGGAACAACAGCTCACTTCCACCTCAGCAGTTCACAGAGCCATCAACTACTCCCTCTGGATTCTATCAAGCTCCTTGAGCTCCACTATATCTAGAAATCTCTCCATGCTTGACTCCGAAGCTTGTCTTCATTATGTGTGCAACAGTTTCCTCATCTGTTCTTCACTTATTCTAAGTTTAATTAACTGCTCTGCCTGACGCCTGTTTCCTTCCCTTTTTCCTCATTAAGTTCTAGGAGCTATTTTGTTCAAACTACATACAAGCTAATAAGAAATGAGACCTTCCTCAAACTTGAAGTGTAATTTCTCTAAGAGAAAACTGAAAACAAATCCAGTAGGAGCCAATCTTCTATTGAAAAAGACAATGTGACAACAAAATAACTTAAACCTAACAAAAGCTGCTTACTAGTCACTCCTTCAGGAGAGGACTTTCCTTATCCCACCACCAGTCTCCAAGCCAGTCCTGAAAACTCAAATAGAGCATCCCCTGTATCTATGCCTGCTGGTTCTCAAGTTTGAAAGCTCCCTGAGGGCAGGGACTGGGTCTGTCTGGTCCACCACAGCATCCCTAGAAGCTGGTATGTGGCTGGCATACAACAGGCCCCAAATAACTATCTGCTGAATGAACCAACAAGAGATGTTGGGAAAAAAAAAAAAAAAGCAAGGTCAGAGCTTTGTCAAGGTACATTGTAGCTGGGTGAGAGAAAGTACAAAACGCCTTGCAGCTCCTTGCAGGAGTCACTGGTGACCACAAAGGCTGCAGTGGCTTTATTCCCAGATTCTGCCCATGCTGGGATCTGGGTTTGGGGATTTCCAGAACTCCTTTCCTTAAAGTTCTCAAGACCTTGGCTACAAGGAGGAAGTTAACCCCAAGGGCAACTTATCACTCCAGCAGGTAAGGCAAAGGTGCATGCATGCTGGTACCGCACACTCTGCCTACAAATGTTAACAGAAGCAACAGAACAGAATAAAATTCCTGAATCTCAGCGAGAAAGTGAGGAAGAACAAAGGGAAGGGAAGAGAAAAGGAAGTAGGGTATGTGGGTAAGGAGAGCAGGGGCTAGCCTTTATTGAAATGGACCGCGTGCCAGGCACCGTGCTGAGCAATTCACACGCACTGACCCATTTAATCCTTCCACCAAGCCAGAGCTAGAAACTATTACCATCCCTACTTTACTGATGATGAACCTGAAGTTTAGTGAGACATCACTTGCCCTGAGCACACAGCTAGGAAGGGGCAGCGCTGTGAGCCGGGTCTGACTCGAGGGTACCCCACTCTTCAACCTGCACTCACTATTCTGCCTCTGAGGCCTTAAGGCAGGACTGGGAGACGAGTCGTTCATTTATCCATTTAACGAACACTTACTGAGCACCTACTGGGTACATGCCAAGGCGTGGTGCCAGGCGCTGGTGGGCGGATGAAGGGACGGGGACTGAGAGGGTCGGGGGATAAGACGCAGCGTCAATCGTAAGACCACGGAGCTCGGCGCCTCGGGCCCGCGGCGCAAAGGGGATGCCAGGGTGCGGCACAGGGGAGGGAAAGCGCCGAAGGGGAGGGGCGAGCGAGCCGGGTCGCTTGGGGCGGAGGGCCCGCGGGAGGCGCCGGCCGACCCGCGGCGCCCAGGAGAGGTGGGCGACGACCACTCCTTCGGCGGACTGACAGCTTCTGCCGGGCACGGAGCCCGGCGCTTCGTGTGCCATGGCATTCGGCCTCGGCGGTCCGGCACGGGCGAGACGGAGTCCGGGAAAGGGAGGGAAATGGGCAATGAGACCCTGAGGCGAGGGAGAGTGGCCCAGGGGCTGCGTGAGCGGCGGCGGGAAGGCCGAGGGAGGGGCGCGGGGCCGGGCGGTGGGGCGGGCGGCGTCGCGGGCGGCGTCGCGGGACTCACCTCCCGCTGCAGCCCCTCCGGACTCTTCGGCCCGGCCGGGCCGGAGGAGGCGGGGATGAACTCCGAGCCGCGGGGACTGCCGGGAACCCGTTCCCTGGGCAACGGGGCCGGCACCGACGAGCGGCAGCTGGCTCCGCCGGCGGCTAGAGCGGCAGAGCCTCAGGAGGCGGTGGGCGGGACGGAAGTGACGTATAGGACTTCCGGCGTGCGTGGGCGGGGCTCCGGGTCTCTTTCCTGGGATCTCTGCAGCCAGCATGGAAGGTGCGTGAGAAGGGCAAGCTCCCCCAGGCAGGGAGGGTACCATTGTTATAGTTTGATCTTCGGGCTGAATGGCGGTCCGTCCCTTGCCCCAGCCCAGCCCGCTGGCCCCGATCAGGCTCTGCGGTCAGCCCGGGAGTCAGTTTTGCCGAGCCTCGATTTTTTCATGTGTAGAACGAGATGATGCAAAGGAGTGTTAGCAGATCCTGACACTCAAATTGTAATTGTCGTTATAAATTAGCACCAGCGGAGCACTTTCCCTGAACTCCCCTCAGAATTCCCGGCTACAGAGCTTTCTGCTTGTAATAAAAGCTATCATTCAGCGAGCACTCACTGTGCGCCAAGTCGTGTTCTAAGTACTTTCAGTGGATCAGCTCGTTTGAGGCGCACAGCGATCCCATGAAGTAACGTCAACAGGTGGGGAGTCGAGGCTCGGAGGGGATAAGTAACGTAGTCACTATGCTACTGCCCTGCCCTGTGATTGATAGCTGATCTCTTTCCCAGCTAGACTGTGAGTTTCTTGAAGTCAGAATATTGGTTTTGGTTCCTAAATATGTGCTGGGTATGGGTCAGACACGATGAATCACACGTGGTCCTCGCCCGCAAGGAGCCCCTACTGGCGGAGGGAAACTCTTAGAAGATTATAGTACAGGTGGTAAGAGCTTTTCTTCCGTTTAACACATTCTAGTCAGCACCTACTACGTGCTGAGATTATGAGAGGGACCAAGACAGTCTTAGTCCCTACTCTGGTGGAACTTAACAGTCTATCAAGGAATGTACTAGACATTAAACATGCAAATACACTACACTGGTGAGTGTCATGAATGAAGCTGAATGAAGTACAGCGTGTTCCAGATATATAGTGCAGTGAGTCCTTACCCAACCTGTGGATCTAGGAGGACTTCTTTGTGGAAGTGACTTTCTAAAAACCTACATCAGATCATGTCACTTCCCAACTCAAAGCTTACTGTTTGCTTTCCATTGACTTGGAATAAATCCAAACTTATTATCTTGGACTATAAGTTTCTAGCTGTCGGACTGTCTCCTCTCTCTCCATTTCATTCTAGCCACACTGGTCTTGTTCTTTTTTCACACTCACCAAGCTCATTCTCACCTTAGGACCTCTGCTGTTGACTTCTCATCATTCAGGTTTCAGCCTAAATGACAACGTCTCAGGGGTTCACGCTAACACAAGACCCTGTTTTATTTTGTGGCACTTATGATCTAAACTGACGATCATCTAATTGTCTGTTATCCACCTCATCTTTGGAAAGTAAGTTCAATGAAAATGGTCCTGGTCTATCTAATTTAGTCACTTCAGCCCCCACAGCTGGCATAATGTAGGCACTTGGCGAATATTGGTTAGTTGTATAAGTAAAGAGTGAATGAAAAATCAATATGATATTTAAAAGAGGAGCTCCTAGGTAACGTAAGGATGGGGGCTGGTTGTCAGGGGAACCAACCATGTGATTAGAGTTGGAACTTTCAGTCCCACCCCACCAAAGCCCCATCTCCAACAAGGCAAGAGAGGCTGGAGGTTAAATCAGTCACCAATGGTCAGTCATTTAATCAATCCTGCCCATGTAATGAAGCCTCCATAAAAAAACAAAAGCAAAGGGTTGTGAGAGCTTCCAGGTTGGTGAACAGGTGGAGACGCAGGGAGAGTGGCACTTGGAGAGAGCTTGTCAGCTCTGTACCCCTGCCCATGTACGTTACCCTATGCATCTCTTCCATCTGGCTCTTTCTAGTAATCTAGTAAGTAAAATGTTTTCCTGAGTTTTCTGTGAGCCACTCTAGCAAATTAATCAAACCCTAGGGAGGGGGGGTCTTTGGAACCTCCGACCTATAGCTGGTAGGTCAGGAGCACAGGTGACAACCTGGACTTGAGACAGGTGTCTAAAGTGGAGGCGGGGGAGGAGTCTTAACAGGACTGAGTCATTAACTTGTGGAATCTGATGCTGTCTCCAGATAGATAGCGTCAGAATTGAATTTACTGCTTGGTGGCAGTGGGAAAAACACGTTGGAGAGGCCCTTGTGGTAATACATCCTATGCTGGATACTTGCCATGTGCCAGGCCCTCACACCCTCACAGCTTTACACATATGTATATGTTTTATTTGGGGATTTTTTTGGCCGCGCTGTGTGGCGTGTGGGATCTTAGTTTCCCGACCAAGGATCGAACCCGCTCCCCCTGCAGTGGAAGCGTGGAGTCCTAACCACTGAACTGCCAAGGAACTCCTAGCTTCATATATATTATCTGATCTTCACATCAACTCTTTGTAGTAGATATATTTTATCCCCATTTTACAGATAGGCACTTTGAGGCTCTGAGAGGTTAACTAACTTAACCCAAGATTGTACAACTGGCAGTGACAGAGCTGGGATTCAAACCCAGTCATTCTGGTCTTCAGAGTCTAGACTCCAAACTATACTGCCATTGTGCGTCCTGGATTCCTTAAGGGGCCTCTCTCAGAATTTGGACCTTATCCTGTGGGCCATGAGACGCCTTTGAAGGATTCTGAGTAGAGAAGAAGAGAGGGCATAGGAGGGCTGGGAGGGCCAAACAGCCTGAGTGGTCTTGGTGTTGCTTCCCACAGGAGCTGGCATCTGGGTGAATCCTGGGGTATGGGCAGCGTTAGCCCGAGGAAGGAAAGAGCTTTCTAGCAGAGAGAACTGCACATGCAAAGGACTTTTCAAGAGCTGCCAGTAGTTGACTTTAGCTAGAGATCGAGGGGCTTCAAGGTCGGGGTTGAGGTGAGTGTTGAGGCAGAGAAGTAGCCGGGTCCTGAAGGACTTTGGACCTCCTCCTGCATTCCTAGCGTGGAGATCATCACCGCATCTCCGGGGTTCAGCTTGTCAGTGTGTTGGAGTGGTGAGCTCTAGTGACCCACAAAGCTCTGAGCAAACGTCAGGTATCAAAGTTCCAGAGACTGGAGAACGGGCGCGGTAAGGCAGGGGCATCGGAGCCTCGCGGCGGAAAGTCACAGTTCCACCTCCTTCCCAACCTTTGAAAGTGGTCAGAGTGTTCGGGGTAAAACTTTGTGGAGCCGTTAAGCTTCGAGAGGATTTGTATATCTGGTGAGACCTAAAAATGTAAAAACAATTCTGTTTTGTCTTGTTGCAGCGACTTTCACATTCATCCACACGTCTTCATTAACACTACGTGTTTTGTTCAGTGGATGTAGTGTTGCCGATAGTTTTACGGTTGCAAATTAGAACAGTTTGGGTTTTCCCCCCAACCGTGATCATGAATTTCATAATATTATGTTTCTTTTGCTCCCTATCAGCAAAGACTCTTGGAAGTGCAACGCCCAGAAAACCTGTCTTATCTGTCAGTGCAAGGAAAATTAAGGACAATGCAGCTGATTGGCATAATTTAATCCTGAAATGGGAAACCCTCAATGATGGAGGTTTTGCTACTGCAAATAATATTGCCAACCTGAAAATCAGTTTATTGTAAGTACCTACAAAGTGTGCTCTGTGTGCTTCACCCTTAATGATTGGGCAGAAATTTCATGGCAGTCTTTTAGAATGGGAAGGGTAGTCTCTAGGAACATGGATAAATTATATAAAGCGAAAAAGCAAGTGATAAAATAATGCATGCAACTATGAACTGTGTGTGTACATTTTAAATGCAAAATTATACTATAAATTGTCCATGGTTACATCTGTATATAAAATTATAAAAACGGATTAGAAGGATACAGACTCAATTCATGACACTGGTATCTTCTAGGAAGAAGTATCACTTCATAATGCTGCATTTTATTTCTGTGGTATTGTGATTTATAGTAAAAAAAAATATATGTTTCGTCTTTGTCCCTTCCTGACACACGGCTCTTAAAACCCTTATAATTTCCTTAGGGACATGAGCAGTGGGAGAATCTTTAGTTAGGCTGAGATTTTTTCTTTTGTTCTCCAGTTCCTGGACTAGCTCCAGAGTGGTAAAGGGGAAAGGAGTCTCTTGTTACCATAACAAACCCCTTTCTACCACACCTGAGTTCGTGTTAATGAGGGGGCTTCTGGAAAACCCTAAGGAGGGAGGCAGTAACCACGTGACTAGAGTTGGCACTATCAGCCCCACCCCCTTACCTCACCTCTAGGGAGGTGAGAAGGGCTAGAAGTTGAATTAATCACCGATGGCCAATCATTTAATCAATCATGCCTTCATAACGAAGCCTCCGTAAAAACCTAAAAGGACGGGGGTTTGGAGAGCTTCTGGGTTGGGGAACCAGAACGCTTCCATGTGCCTGAAGGGAAATGTACCCCAGACTCCTCAGGGACAGGAGCTCCTTTGCTCAACCTTCCAGACCTTGCCTTGAGTACCTCTTGTCTACAGGTATATGAATAAAGGACACGAATAAAGGATATTGGTCTCCTTTAATATCCTCTGTAATAAACCAGTAGTCCAGAAAGTAAACTGTTTTCCTGAGTCCTGTGAGCTGGTCTAGCAAATTAATTGAACCCAAGGAGGGGGTCGTGGGAACTTCCAATTGACAGCTGGTCCGTCCTAAGCACAGGTAACAACCTGAACTTGTGATTGGTGTCTGAAGTTAAGACGGGGGCAGTCTTGTGGGACAGAGCCCTTAACCTGTGGGATCTGATGCTGTCTCTGATAGATAGCATCAGGATTGCGTTACACTGTAAGACACCCAGCTGGTGTCTGGAGAACCTGAGAATTGCTTGGTGTGGAGAGGCGCCCCCCTCCCTTTGATGACCAGGTGTCGGAAGTAGAGAGGGGTATTCAGAGCAGAGGAGACACACAAGAGCATGTTTTCCCTTAGCAAGTTCTTCTAAAATGACAAAGGAGTACAGATGGCCAACAAACACATGAAAGGATGCTCAACATCATCAATCATTAGAGAAATGCAAATCAAAACTACAATGAGATCATCTCACACCGGTCAGAATGGCCATCATCAAAAAATCTATAAACAATAAATGCTGGAGAAGGTGTGGAGAAAAGGGAACCCTCTTGCACTGTTGGCAGGAATGTAAATTGATACAGCCACTATGGAGAACAGTATGGAGGTTCCTTAAAAAACTACAAATAGAACTACCATACGACCCAGCAATCCCACTACTGGGCATATACCCTGAGAAAACCATAATTCAAAAAGAGTCATGTACCACAATGTTCACTGCAGCTCTATTTACAATAGCCAGGACATGGAAGCAACCTAAGTGTCCATCAACAGATGAATGGATAAAGAAGATGTGGCACATATATACAACGGAATATTACTCAGCCATAAAAAGAAACGAAATTGAGTTAATTGTAGTGAGGTGGATGGACCTAGAGACTGTCATACAGAGTGAAGTAAGTCAGAAAGAGAAAGACAAATACCGTATGCTAACACATACATGGAATCTAAGGGAAAAAAAATGTCATGAAGAGCCTAGGGGTAGGACGGGAATAAAGACACAGACCTACTAGAGCATGGACTTGAGGATATGGGGAGGGGGAAGGGTAAGCTGTGATAAAGTAAGAGAGTGGCATGGACATATATACACGACCAAACGTAGGGTGGATAGCTAGTAGGAAGCAGCCGCATGGCACAGGGAGATCAGCTAGGTGGTTTGTGACCACCTAGAGGGGTGGGATAGGGAGGGTGGGAGGGAGGGAGACGCAAGAGGGAAGAGATATGGGAACATATGTATATGTATAACTGATTCACTTTGTTGTAAAGCAGAAACTAACACACCATTGTAAAGCAATTACTCCAATAAAGATGTTAAAAAAAAAAGAAAGGGGTTATGGAAAAAAACTGTTGACAGTTGCCAATTCTAATTGGAAGATTTGCTTTACTGTTCTTGCACTTTCCTATATATATGTTTTTGTTTTTTTAATCAGCTTTGCTTATTCAAGGCCTCAAAAAATTTAAGCAAGACTCAAGCTTGTTCCTACCCACGAGAATCTTTAGCAAAATGCGAAAGATTTATATGATCTGAAGAGAAGCATGAGTATGGATCTATATATGTGTAGTTTTAATTTCTCAAAGTTGTAATTATATATTTGTATATCTTTGTCTACTGGCCAGAGTCTAGAGTCTTAACTTTCTGGCCTGGGTCCCTGGCTCTTTCCAGTTCTTTCAAACATATCACACACGTCGGCCCTCTGCCGCCTTTTCCTGCTTAGCAAGTTCTATGAAACAGTTCTTACCTTACTGCATAAGATGCTCTCTGATATTTTCTATTCTAATGTTTAATTTTTTTCCTTAAATTTCTTTTTTTTTGGCCATGCTGCACGGCATGTGGGATCTTAGTTCCCCAACCAGGGATCCAACCCATGTCCCCTGCAGTGGAAGCGCAGAGTTTTAACCACTGAACCACCAGGGAAGTCCCTAATTTTGTTCCTTAATTGTTGATTGTGGCCCCGCTAGATTTATTTCAGGTGCTGTGGGTCACAGCCTTCCGTTTACAAAACGCATTCCTAGCTGGTGGACTCTGAGGAAATGATCCGTGTCTTACCCCCTTAGGATGCCACAGGACTGGATTGAATTGACTTGTTCTAGGGCAGAATTGAGTAGCGGATGGACATATTCGTTGTATATGTAAATAACATGTAAATGTGATGACGTGAAACGACGCCAATGGAAAAAGTCGATGATGACCTAAGTACATGGATATTGAGTTTTCGAGGGTTCATCACAACGAAATGAAGCGAGCCTGTGGAGTGTATTTTGTTCCCACTCTTTTCCATCTTGTCCAGGAGCAAAGACACGATAGGATTAGAGAGCAGCAGCCTGGCTTCTGATGAAAATGCAGAAAAGGAGCACCCAGAATACAGCAGGGAGCTCGAGATGCTGTGCGAGGGGCTGCAGACCACCCTGGATGCTTTGGTAAGGTGCAGGGATCCTCGGGTGTCGCGTGTGCACAAGCACTGTGCAGCATTCCACGTGGTTGGTCGTGCTTTCCTTCACCAAGCTTTCGTTTTTCCTTCCTCAACCTCCTCCATTTGTCTCTCTCGCTCTACGTGTCCCATAAATCTTGTTTCCCAAGAGGCTGTCCTAGACCTTGGTTCTTTTGGTTCTGCATGTTGCCAGGGCAATTTCACCCACTCCCAGGCTCCACAGGAAGTGTGTCAGGCTTTGGGGACCCGGCAGGCACTCTCACCTCTACTCATCGACAGTACAGAGGCGAGTGGGTGCGGCTGTGTTCCCATAAAACTCTATTTATGGATGCTGAACTTTGCATTTCAGATAATTTTCACGTGTCACAAAATATTCTGCTTTTGATTTTTTTTTTTCAACCACTTAAAAATGTAAAACCCATTCTTAGCTCAAGGGACACACAGAAATAGGCTTTGAGCTGCATTGGGCCTGTGAGCCTTGATCTCGCACATAAGAGATGCTCTTATATGTTTGTTTAAAGTCTGGATGTCAGTACCCACCATGCTGGCCACCACATGTGCACGAAACACCTCATCTCAACCAGACACAGGGATAAGGTTTTGCACATCTTTGAACTAACTAACTAAAGCTTCCCACAAACATAGAAAGTCTGTATAGTTTAACCTTTCTTGATGGAAATGTTTCTAATGTTTTACATGCTTCCTTGCCTTTTTAAACAGAATATGTCAAATATAATTGTATTTCTTCAAGATACCACTTATTCAAAGTTAGGGTTCCACGTATTATGAGGCAGACGATAGGTTTAAGAGTTTTTCAGGAAAGAAGCACTGCCCTTTTAAACATCACATCCATTGTAAGATGTAATGGTTTCTGAAACATTAAAATGAGAAAAATAAATAGTGCATTGAGAACATTTTGGTGATTTAGCCTTTTGTTTGCTTGAAATGCAATATTGTCTTCAAGATGTCTTGCCCTGTATGGGGCTATTTGTCTCCTCTAAATAAATGATTAGGTTTTTGTAGTTGTCCCGTCTGTTTTGTGATGCTGCCTGTGGGTTGTGCTGTGATAAGGAACACTTGCCCCCCCTGCCCAGGCTCTCCACCTGGTGCTCAGGCAGGAACAAGACAGGCCTGGGTCATCAGTCACTTTGTTTTAAGCCCCACTCACAGGAAGGCTGGAGGATAAGGTGTGTGAGCTTGGTGTTTTCTTTGTTTTATCTCCAGGTTCACAGCTGTGCCTCCAGTAGTTGAGTTCTAGACCTAGACTTCTGGACCAGTAGAGAATTAACACAGGCAGAGTAATCAATCGAAATTTCCAGAATGACCCAATTGAAAACTGACCACATGTATGTTTTTTCCCCAAATTAACCCATTTGATTATGGCAAGTGGTTTTGTTTTGACCAAGCATGGGCACACATATTGTTTGAAAGAGAAGAAACTGAATGGCTAAGTTCCTATATTGAAATATTTTATTTATTTATTTCCTGGTCACACTTAGCTTTTTTTAAAATTAATTAATTTATTTATTTTTGGCTGCTTTGGGTCTTTGTTGCTGCGCACAGGCTTTCTCTAGTTGCGGCGAGTGGGGGCTACTCTTCATTGCGGTGCGTGGGCCTCTCATTGCAGTGGCTTCTCTTGTTGCAGAGCACGGGCTCTAGGCGCGTGGGCTTCAGTAGTTGTGGCTCGTGGGCTCTAGAGCGCAGGCTCAATAGTTGTGGCACATGGGCTTAGTTGCTCCGTGGCATGTGGGATCTTTCTGGACCAGGGCTCGAACCCGTGTCCCCTGCATTGGCAGGCAGATTCTTAACAACTGCGCCACCAGGGAAGTCCCACACTTAGCTTTTAATTGTCAGTTTTTGTTGTTGTTGTTTCACTGAAGTATAGTTGATTTCCAATGTTGTGTTTCTGGTGCACAGCAAAGTGATTCAGTTAGACATATAAATACATATTCTTTCTCATATCCTTTTCCATTATGGTTTGTTACGGGATATTGAATATAGTTCCCTGTGTATACTGAAATACTTTAAATAGCCAACAAAGTTAAACACACGATGCTGGGCTCGGTCATTTGTTGTTAGATGTGGCAACACTCCCACCAGAACCTCTTCATCCTTGACCTTCCATCTTCCTTTCTGGCATAAAACACTTCACAGAGGGCTTCCCCGGTGGCACAGTGGTTGAGAGTGTGCCTGCCGTTGCAGGGGACACGGGTTCGTGCCCCAGTCCGGGAAGATCCCACATGACGCGGAGCGGCTGGGCCCGTGAGCCATGGCCGCTGAGCCTGCGCGTCTGGAGCCTGTGCGTCCGGAGCCTGTGCTCTGCAACGGGAGAGGCCACAACAGTGAAAGGCCCGCATACCGCAAAAAAAAAAAAAAACATTTCACAGAATCCCCAAACTGGGTTAAAATGAGAAACACTTTTGACATATACTAATGTGACTTTTATAAAATGTGAAAACCCTGGGAAGGATTTTGTTTCTAAATGCCATTTGGCTTTCTTTAGTTCACAAGTCCTCATTTATAACTCTGTACCTATGCACACCTCGTTAGGGAAGAGCGCCTGCGCGGGACGAGGGGGAAGAGGTATTTTGCCTTCCATTTCAGGCATGTCAGGAATGACTGACTGGTTTTACTTGGCCATCCTTGGCTCTCCCCATTCTTAAGTGGCTGTCTGGTACCACGGGACCCCTTCCTCAGTCCCGCTGACCCGCACGGAGGAGGGACGGCCTGGGAGGATGTTAGGAGGTAGAGTCAAGGTCCAGAACATCCAGCCAGTGGCTTGATGGACTGAGCAGTAACAGGTGACACGTCCTGGCCCTGGTCCCTCTACCCACAGCACGGGTCCAGGGTGAGGGGGTGTGGCCTGGCAGGGCAGCTGAAAGTGGCTGCAAGGTTTTAGGTGACTGCGTGCCCATAGTGACCTGCGTTCCCAAGGTCTTCAGACAAAGCCTGGGCTGACCACGGGTGCTAGTTGTCAGGCCCCAAAGTTCTGCTCCAGTGAATTTATTCTATTTTAAAGTGGTTTGAGGGACTTCCCTGGCAGTCCAGTGGTTAAGACTCTGCACTTTCACTGCCGGGGGTCTGGGTTCGATCCCTGGTCAGGGAACTAAGATCCCGCAAGCCGTACAGCGCGGCCAAAATATAAAGTAAAATAAAGTGATTTGAGAATTAGTTCACATTCTTAGGTTCAAAACCAATGTTGATCCTTAAGGATACTGATATTATTTTTCCTATTTTCCTCCATCCTTTAGAGAGAATGGTTTCCCGAACTTGACTTTGTCTTGAATCTGAAATTGGTAGAGGGTGGAGGCACCCTTGTCCCTAAGTTGGACGAACATCTCGAGGCGTGGGCTGTTGGCTTTGGGAGGGGACGTGGAGCTGAGAGCGTCTCCAGCTGCTGTCACTTTAGGGCTGCACGTGCGTGAGACTTTGGTATCGTCATTGATGAATGAGCCCCAGAATGCGGCTGGCACCTCTGGCCCGGTGGTGTCAAGCCTCCAGGATCTTCTTGGCTCTCCTGACCTTTATCAGCTTTTCTTAGCATTAGGTGGAGCTGCTGCAGGACAGAGGAGAGAGCTCAGGATTGGGTGTCAAGAGACTTGGGGTCGGAAAGCGTGTTATCAAGTCCTGGCCTCGTGCTTCCCTAGCTCAGCAACCTAGAGAATTTTCCCACCTGTGGTACGGAAATGATGAGTCCTGCCTCTTGGGGTTGGGTCAAGTGACATATCGAACCTGGAAAGATTTGGGAAAAGGAGTCTAGTCCTTTAAAAATTAATGTTCGCTAAATTTAGTGCACGCCTCTTCAGATGTAATTGGAGGGTGGTTGAAGGACTAAGTGCAAGGAATTAAGATTTTGACGATTTATATATCTTTGCTTATACCCCCTGGGTACATAAAGCTAACTCCATACTTAGGACCTAGACTTGTGGTCTTAGTAGACCCATGCTACTGATATCTGGAATCTCTGTTACTTCACCCATTTGTTTTACTTAACAAACCCTTACGTAGCTCTGACCAGGTGCTCCACAAGTACTAACTTAGTCCCCCGACACCCCGTGGAAGCAGCCACTTTGTGCCGCAGCACAGAGCCTGGCGTACGCTGAGGCACCGTCCACGTCACGTCCTCACCACTTCCTTCCTGTGTGAAGTGTGTAGGGCTGCCTTTCGTTATTACCATTTTATAAACAAGGAAACAAGGCTCAAAGAGGTTTCAGTAAACTGGAAACAGAGCAGGACCCTGTGGGGCTCCTGGGCACGGAAGCCTTTCCGTCCCCCGTTTCTTGTTTGTAGACAAGACTCCAGCCTCCATGACCTTCCCTGAGTTCCAAAGGGCAGGTGCAGACAGTTGCTGAGCAAAGCAAGAGCAGCCAAGAAACCACCTGAGGCGAGATTAAAGGGACCCGAGAAGCTCATCAAGATTAGGAGAGGGGCTTCCCTGGTGGCGCAGTGGTTGAGAGTCCGCCTGCCAATGCAGGGGACGTGGGTTCATGCCCCGGTCCGGGAGGATCCCACATGCCGCGGAGCGGCTGGGCCCGTGAGCCATGGCCACTGAGCCTGCGCGTCCGGAGCCTGTGCTCCGCAACAGGAGAGGCCACAACAGTGAGAGGCCCGCGTACCGGAGGGAAAAAAAAAAAAAGATTAGGAGAGGACCATTGGTGAGACCAGATTAAAGGAGTGCAGGCCCCCCACACACTCGAATCTTATCAGCAACCCCACCCTTGAACTGTTGCTATAAAACCCCTCATCAGATCCTCCCGGGTTGGGGACACATAGTTTTTCAGGGCAGGAGCCCGCTGTGTCCCCCTTTGCCTGGCAAAGCAATAAAGCTATTCTTTTCTGCTTCACCCAAAACTCCGTCTCCAAGATTTGACTCGACACTGGTGCACAGAGGCCGAGCTTTTGGCATTAAACTCAAAGGCAGTTCATAAGAGTCAGAAATGAGGGACTTCCCTGGTTGGTGCAGTGGTTAAGAATCCGCCTGCCAAGGCAGGGGACACGGGTTTGATCCCTGGTGTCCAGGAAGATCCCACATGCCACGGAGCAACTAAGCCCGTGAGCCACAACTACTGAGCCTGCGCTGTAGAGCCCGCGAGCCACAACTACAGAGCCGGTGCACCTAGAGCCCGTGCTCCACAACAAGAGAAGCAACTGCAATGAGCAGTCCGCGCACGGCAATGAAGAGTAGCCCCCACGCGCAGCCACGAAGACCCAGTGCAGCCAAAGATTAATTAATTAATTAATTTTTTAAAAAAGAGTCAGAAATGAGCTCATTTAATGCCCCTTCTCCTCTCATTCCATAAAAGCGAGAGCCTGCCTTGCCACCCCTCCAGGTCTTTGGTGCTAAAAAATTAGTGATGTTCGGAAAACTTAATGAAGCGGGACCCAGCAAGCTTCCTCTTCTCCAGCACTGGAGATGTGGGCTTTATTACTGAAGTCATCCAAATTAGTGAAATCGTAGCAACTGTCAGTCTCCTTCTCCCTGGAAATTTGCTGCACATGGAGTTAATGTTGTTGATCACTGGACTTACGATCTCAGCAGACTTACACTTCTTAGCTTTGAAATCTTAGAGTTATTGAATCTAAGAGAGGATTTCAAATAATAATCTCATATTCTAAATTAATGTCTTTTCAGACCAAAATACAGATGAAAATGGAAAAGCTGTCTTCCACTACCAAGGGGATTTGTGAACTAGAAGATTACCATTATGGGGAGGAGAGAAAACGGCCCCCCCTGTTCCACACGTGGCCCACAGCCTATTTTTGTAAGTAGTTCTTCCTGCGTTGATTTTCAAGGGTAGGTTAGGAGAGCATTTGGTGTCATTTAGATCTGGCCCTCTAAGAAGCTGACAGGCTTTGAAATTCAATTGAAGAGGATCCATTGGGAAGGAAGGAGATGAGGACATCCTAGAGGAGTGTTTCTTCTTGCCTTTAATTACCCACTAATCAGCAAAGAATATTAAATGTAATTAGAGACCCATGAAGCAAGTTGCCATTATTAGCCCTTTAAGGCCAACGGGTAGAATGCACTCTGCCTCCTCTGTAGAGGCAGAAATCGCGTTTTTGTTTTTCAAGAAGGATGGGTTTTGCTTTGTTTTATTTAAAAAGTACATGGCGGGGGGGTGGGGGTCACTTCAGCCCACCCCATGGAAGAGGACCGCTGGGAAAACAAACTCCATTACATAACTAAGCTGTGAGGTAAGGGCTGTGTTTTTGCTTTATTAGTTTAAAAGAAGGACTAAGCTATTTGATGTTGCTTTGAGGCTTAAATAAGGGAGAAAATCACCTCACGTAACGTGTTTATTGAACATTGTCAGTTTGAGGTCAATCTGCTATGTATAATGATTGCCAGTTCCTAAGAGTCGAGTGGAAAGGTAACAGGTACTTTTTAATTTCATGACACTTATTTACCATGTTATCTGATTCTAATCTGCACTGGCTGGAGCCCTTCTTCCTCTTGTGCTGTCGCTGACTCTAGCTTTTAAGGAGGAGCTTTGCAAAGTCCCTGGCTGTCCAGTGGTTAAGACTCAGTGCTTTCACTTCAGAGGGTGCGGGTTCCATCCCTGGTCTGGGAATTAAGGTCCCGCAAGCTGTGCGGTGTGGCCAAAAAAAAAAAGTGGCGGGTCGTCCCTAGTCAAGGGTACCCCCTTGAATGCCACTGTTCAAGGACGGCTCGCGTTCCTTTCAGACGAGGTCTCCCGCAAGCTCTCTGACATGTACGGCCGGGAGCTCCGCCTGAAGCGCACCGTCGTGGAGCAGCTGGCGCACACGGCCGACCGTGACCTGGCCCTGAGCTACCTGTCCATGTGGCTGCACCAGCCCTACGTGGAGGGCGACAGCAGGCTGCTTCTGGAAAGCATGCTGCTTGAAACCGGGCACCGAGCGCTGTGACCTCCCAGTGCGGCTCCGCGCTCCTCCGGGCTCTGGACCTCAGCTTCTGCAGCTCCCACGGCGGACGGTCTTTCGGGTGGGCCCTGTGCCGCACCCTGATCACGCCCCTGCCGCACCCCGGGATCACGGCCCCTGCCTTACGCCGGGGTCACGGCCCCTGCCGCACCCCGGGATCACGGCCCCTGCCTTACGCCGGGGTCACGGCCCCTGCCGCACCCCGGGATCACGGCCCCTGCCACACCCCGGGATCATGGCCCCTGCCTCACCCCAATCACGGCCCCTGCCGCACCCCGGGATCACGCCCCTGCCGCACCCCGGGATCACGGCCCCTGCCACACCCCGGGATCATGGCCCCTGCCTCACCCCAATCACGGCCCCTGCCGCACCCCGGGATCACGGCCCCTGCCTTACGCCAGGGTCACGGCCCCTGCCGCACCCCGGGATCACGCCCCTGCCGCACCCCGGGATCATGGCCCCTGCCTCACCCCAATCACGGCCCCTGCCGCACCCCGGGGTCACGGCCCCTGTCGCAACCTGGGATCTCACCTGTGCTCTGGCTCAGCCACCCACTGACCTTAGGATCTTCCAGACCTGATCATTTCACCAGCTCTCTGCGGTTATCGCTGCTGCCTGCCGTCCACCACTCAGCGTCATCTGCACCTACTGTGAATTTGTCACTATGAAGACTTCTGCCCGAAATAAATGAATTCCTCAACAGAATGACTAAGTGATCTTGTTTTTGTAAATTAGGTGTATTTTACATAGATTACATTTACTTAGAAAATCCCTGGTTTAATATTTTTGCGTATTGTTTAAACTGTGGGACCGTATTAGTTTTGTAATCACAACTAACCTTTAAAGTACCGTAGAGTCACTGAGCAAAGACCAGCATCATGGAAATGAAAACTGGCTACCAAAACATTACCCCTATTTTTGTACTGAGGCTGCGACAGGCCAAGTGAAGTGTCTTCCATGTCATTCTCTGGGCATAAATCCTATAGTTTGGCAATATTTGCAACCAGATATCCAGGGTCAGTCCTGCCATTGCTCCCCAGAAACAGAAATCTAAGAAACTTCATGCTGTGTGATACAGGTTGTAGCCTCATGGAACTGAACTTCTAGCATCCCAGGCAAAGAAAGAAAATATTCCCAAAATAAAAGACTTTATATATCATGGGAATGTATTTTGAGCGAAAGGATATCTCACTGTGTAAGTTGGCATAGCCAAAGCATTTAAAGGCAACATGTCTCAGAATTTCTCTTTCCTTTGCAGTATTTATTAAAATCTAACCATCAGAAAAGCAGCCTGTCAGATGTCCTGCTGTCTGGAAACCGCCTGGTCAGCATTCGGCAAAAGTGGCACCCTGCCCCCTGCGTCCTGCGGCTTAGACAGCAGGCTGCACTCCTGAGCCAGACAGGCGGGACGGGGCCCTCCGAGGCACGAGGTCAGTTTTATGTTTGGGGTGGGGTGTGGTTACTTAAAGAACAAATGCTCTTCAGAGGAGACCCTGAAGAATTTCTAGCCCTTTCTAGGACGTTTCCTGTGTTCGTGATGCCTCGTCCTCGGACACCCAGGTTGCCCAGAAGAACTAATGGAAACGATCAGTGCTGCTGATGCCAAAACCCCACCTCTGTGCACTAGCACTGAACTGAATCTCAGAGACAGAGTTTGGGGTGAAGAAGAAAAGAATAGCTTTATTGCTTTGCCAGGCAAAGGGGGCAGCAGCGGGCTAATGCCCTCAAAACTGTGTGTCCCAACCTGGGGTGGGCTGCTGGTAAGGATGAGAGTGTGTGCAGGCCCCCGTTCCTTCAGTCCAAGTATCTGGCATCCTCGAGCTGCGGCCTCTCTGGAATAGAGTGCTTAGTCAGGTAGTTAACGTCTTCTGTTTGTTGGGGGTTTTAGCTCTGCAGAAGAGCTCCAAGGTATTGTTCTGTGTATCCCTTGAGGAGGAACCAGGACCCTGCCCTAAGGCTGCACTATTGTTTCTTGACTACTCCTCTTGTCTCTGCATCCCCTCCGTTCCCTGATTAGCGGCTGTTTGAACCTGCCCTTTGGAACTCGGGGAAGGCCATGGAAGCTGAATGAAACCAATCTCCTACAAACAAGAAATGGGTGACATGGAAGGACTTGTGCCCAGGAGTCCCACAGGGTCCTGCTCCGTTTCACTGCAAAGGACAAACAAGTGAATGAGCCAGGTGTCCAGTGGCATTAGCCCAGGGGTCCCTCACACAGCGGAAGAGGCATCAGATGGATGGAAGAGCTCTCGGCTGTTGAGTTTGCTGAGTTCCAAAGTCATTACACAACTATAGGACAATTTCTATCTGAAAGGAACAATGAAGCCATTGGAGAACCCATATTAGACTTCTAGGCATAGTGGATTGATCACCAGATATCTCCTCTGCCTCTGGAAATCTTGCGAAATAGACAGTAAAGAAATATTAACAGGTAGAATCCACAAAAACAGAACTGGGATGGGGAAGCAGTTCAAGATGAATTCACGATAAGTACATTTAATGAAAACTAAAAAAAAATTCCCTCCCTCTCTCTTTCCAGGAAACACAAAAGCTTAGACAAACCATGAAAGGAATCACAAGGTACCGAACACAGCACAGCTGTGAACAACAGTGATAATGTGACCTCTGTTGATCAACCACTCACGCCATTCACCAAATATTCCCAGACTCCTGCCTTCCCGGCCCATGGAAAGCCTGCACTTCAGTGCCCTTGGGCTTGGGTGAGACCATGTGGCCACCGAAGTGCCTCTCGTGGTGGGTCTAACCTCTCCCGAAGCTCTCTCCCTCTGGTGGCGTCACCAGCAGTGCTTGAGATGTGGCTGCCCCTGCTGGGTCCCCTGCGACCTCTGAGTGACATGACTTGTGAGCAGGAGACGCACACCCCTTTGTTGTTTTATCAGAGCTGCTACTACCACCTCTCCAGACTGACCCGAAGCAATTTTAACCACTCTAGGGGGAGGCGTTTGGCGGGTCCTCCTTTGGTGTTGATTCTCTGCTTCATTTAAGTGTTACCTGGCTATGGCTACCAGTTTAGGAGGAGGTTTCAGAGCCTTTTTTGCAGCAAGGTGTGGCCAAGGACCAACGAGATGTGAGCAGAGGCCTTGTGTGCATCTCCCAGATCGCCACCCTCACAGGCTCCTCTCTCCGGGGGATGGAGCAGACACACGGGGCAGCAAGCCTTCTGAGACCTCTGGGAAGAGGGCCACCCTAGGTGCGGAAGCGACCTGGGTCTGGACCACCTCTGGAGCAGAGCCACTCAACTTCCTGAATGCCCACCGGCTCACATTTTTACTTGAGAGGTGCTGTGCTCTGAATGTGTCCCCCCAGGTTCGCGTGTTGAAGTCCTAACCCCCACGCTCCAGGCCCCCAGGACTGGACCCCCAGTGGTTTCGCACGGCTCTGGGTTCCCGAGAAGTGCCCGGATCCACAGGATGTGCTGAAACCAAGCGGGGCCCTGTGGGCCTCCCGGGCATGGAGGCCTTCTTGTCCCCCGTTTCTTGTAGGCAAGACTGCAGCCTCCGTGACCTCCCCTGAGTGCCAAAGGGCAGGTTTGAACAGCTGCTAATCAAGGGAGGAGCGGCCAAGGCTAGGAGGCGAGATCACAGGGACCCGAGAAGCTCAGCAAGGCCTCGAGAAGCTCATCAAGGCTAGGAGGCCCGCGCCTGAGACCCCGCGGCCCCTCATCTTGTCAGCAACCCCGCCCTTGGGAGGTATTGTTATAAAACTCCTTATCAGATCCTCCCGGGCTGGGACACATAGTTTTTCCAAGGCAGGAACCCACTGTGTCCCCCTTTGTCTGGCAGAGTAATAAAGCTGTCCTTTTCTACTTCACCCAAAACTCTGTCTCTGAGATTCGACTGGTCACCAGTGTACAGAGAAGCTGAGCTCTCGGCATCAGTGCCATGGCCTGACCCTCGAGCCCGACTCTCCTGAGCAGCTGTGGTTTACTCATTCCATCCTGCAGGGACGCCCACCCTTCTGTTCCTGTTGGACCCGCTTTGATATCAAGTTAGAGGACAGGAAGACGCCCCCAGTCACTTGAGAGGGCTGTAGGCAATGTGGCCCCCCAAGAATAAGGCCTGCCCCTCCACAGCGGGCCTGACGGGAGCACAGCACCAGGGGGTGCAGCCCACAACCCGCAGCTCCGCCTGCCCGGGGCCTCTGCGGACAGTCTCTGCCAGCGGGGGCAGAGGACAGCTGTGCCCTCTTGATGCTGTCAGCTGTGTGTGGGCAAAGGGCCCTCCCTTTCTCTCCCTGTAATAGAGCCAAGGAAAACATTCCAAAAAGAGAGAGATCTTGATAAGTGACTTTACACGTGGGACATCAAAGGACTGGGGGTCCCATCCCTGTGCCTCACTTTCCTCATCCATAAAGTGTCAGTAGAAACAACTTTCTTTCCTACTTCCCAATAAAATGCTGCCCAGATGGCAAGCTTACATATTTTTTTATTGAGCCCAAAAGAAGCTTCTAGTATGGACCAAGTCTGGTGAAAGAGCAGCATATCACCGAAGAGAAAGGGGGCGTAGTTTTTTGGAACTGGGGAGCAGGGGAGATTCAAGAAACAGTGTAGTGGTATTAACTGCAATAGTGGTCAAAAGCTCCTACCAGTTAGATGTATCGGGAATTTGTTATCAGGTAACGTATCTGCCATTATTACAATGAGAAAGATGTAGAAAAAGGTAGACAGTGGGGTAGAAAGACATTATTCTTTATAAATAAAATGTTCACTTGTGTCAGTATTCACATTAGAAAAATAAACATTCCTTGAAGTAGACCTCCAGGTAAAATACATACAAATCTAGGACTGCGGTTCTGCCTCCATTTCATGAGAGGGCTCCGTCTCCATGGTTTCCAGAGGAACTCCTTCCGGGGGCCCCGGCTGCAGGGCAGGCCCCTCTGTGTCGGTCACTATGACAATGTCCCCCTCCCCAGACACTATGGAGCCTGGATGGGACAAGATACGCCCATCAGAAGTCTGGATAAATATCTGCTCCTGTCGCTGGGATGGCAACGTGGGACCCCCACTGGCATTTTCGAAAGCCATGGCTTCCCTGACGGCAGTGATGCCCTCCAGCTCCCTCCGGTCAGCATGTGTCTCGGTCCCGCAGGGCGACGGGTCCAAGTCCCCCGCGTGGCCTGTGAGGCCCCCTTCAGGACCCAGCAATCCACCCTGGCTGGGTTGAGGCCCCGGCTCAGACGTGGTGCCGTAGGCATAGCCAGCTGGCACGACGTCCACGGACCATGCTTTCTCCTGCGGCGGGGCCGCGGCCTCCAGAAGCAGGACCTCGCCGGGGCCGGACCGCGGGCTGCTCAGGTGGGAGCCGCGCACCTCGCGGAGGCTTCCCGCCTCTGCATTTCCAGGCCGGCCAGGCAGCAGGGCCATCGAGGTGCCGCAGAGAGCCCGGCTTCCCTGGCCGTCCCCAGCATCCTGTTCTGACGAGTGTTCCTGGGCCTTCTCCCCAGAGGACGCTGCCACCTGGTCTTGGGCCAGAGACCCTGGTTCTCCTAACTGAGTATAAACCCCCAGCCCACGGGCTTCTCGAAACAAGAGAGCAGGGTCTGCAGACCCACTCCCAGCGGCTGAGTCAGCAAATGCTTTCAGCTGCGGGCCTGCCTGTGCTGTGCTGCTGTCGAGCTCAGAAACCGGCATCGTGGGACTTTCTTCAGGTAGGTGAGACGCTCCCCCATTCACTCCAGGGGCAAAACCTAAACAGTTGGGAAAAACAGACAATCATTTGTGTACTGCTATGGCCGGTCACTGTACTCACTATGCAAAACAAGCTAGTCCAAAGTAATTTTCTTGCCCAAAAAATGAAAACATAAACCCTCCTTGTTACTTGGTAGCTTCCAAGAATGGATGAAATTAAAAGAGGAAACTCAGACTAGTTAGGGGAGAGGAGCTGTGTTCCAAGCAGGTGCCAGAGGGTTTTCATGGTTCTCAATGAATAAATCTGCCCTCCCCTCCGGAAGAATTAAGTAATAAGTTCTAGAAGGGAGAATGCCTCTTTAAATTAGAGACTTTAGGATCAGGCGAGGTATCAGGCGGCCCTGATGAGATTTTAGAAAGTTGTATAACCATTCTCAGCATGCCTGCCGTACATTCGAGCTGTCTCATTGATCAGTTCTGGCGAAATAAAGCCGGAACACGTCCCATTTTCGAACGTTAACTCTCAGCTGGCACTTAGAGCCAAGTCTCACGAAAGCCAAGCCGTGGACTTGGTGTGTCCTTGGGACCTGTCCCTGGTCTCAGGTCTGCCTAACTTCTTGGGACCCCCGCCAGGTACAACCGACTCAGTACCACGAGGCAGGTCTTCGTTTCAAGAAAGCACCCAAGAAAAGCCCAAAGACCCCAGGACTCATGGGGAATAAACATGGAACCACAGTACACTGGGAGGTTGGGGTAAAACTCTTGAGAAACCAGAGGGTTCTCTGAGATGTGGCCATAGGGGCACCCACCCAAGCAGCAGGCCTCTGAGCCCCAGGGTGCACCCCGCAAAGAGTGTTTTACCCGCACTGGCAGCTGGGGCACACGAGGCCAGCCTCTGCAGGCCTCCACCGTCGGCAGAATACTCTGTGGTGTCCTGGGGCACAGTTTCTCTTCTGGTCCTTTTCACCGAAGCCAGCCTGTCCTCTGCGGTCTAGGAAGAGAAGATGCAACCAGCTAAGACTAGGGAGAAACAGGCCACCTTGCACCTTTTCTTCCTGGAAAACAGTGTTGTGAGTTGAAGAGATCCAGCCCCAACAGTGCAATGTGGAGCAGACAGTAGCCGGGCGCCCCTCACGGCCACGCCCACCTCATTCTCCCTCTTCTGCGGGCCAGCGCCCTCCAGGTCCTCCGGGTGGTCCTCTCGGCTGCTGCGCTTGGGAGGAGTGCAGTCCGTGTGTATTTCTTTTTTCCTCAGGAATTCTTCTGTGATTCCTAAGGACTCGGCAACCTGAGCAGAAAGGGGCCCATAGAGACGCTCCACTCAAAACACAAGATTCGGAATCGTGTCAACACTTAAGAACAAAGGGCTGAGTTTAAATCTATGAAGTCCCTTTGTACAGCAAGGTACCACCTAAACAGTGGGAAAAATGAAGATAAATTGTCGTCACAAGCTTCATAATGTTAGTCTGACACCATGGTAACTTTCTTGCCCATTATTCCTCCTTTGCTGAATTCTCACTGGTATCTTCAGAAAGATAATCCTGCCTATTCTGGGACCAGATCTCCTTTACCAGTTGGTGGAAAGGATGTGGGTTTGAGAGCCAGAGCTGGACCCCAGCACCTCTGCTCAGAACCTGGGTGACCTTGGAAACCACCTACCTGCTAAGTCTCCTTATCTTATGAGGGAGACCACAGTTGCCCTGAAGGGACTTTGTAAAGATTAGATTAGACTCCCTATGCAAAACCTACGTAAAGCACTGGATGTTAAGGTAATAACCAACAGCTATCATCACTGATACCTGGACAGCATAAAGAGAACACCACAGAGCAGGCAAGGGGTGGGGAAGGAAGGAAGGGCAGCAGGTCAAGGTTAAGCTAGAGAACAGGGGTCGGCAAGCTTAGTGCCCAACAACCTGACAGTGTCCCCTGCCAACAAAGCCACTGTGTTCGCTCCAAAGAGGCTGCGTCACATCCCGAACTGCCCACAAAGGGTCCCGGTGAGCGTGCACAGCGTTCGTGCACGTCCTGTCTGCTCCGTAAGGATGGTACCCACACCGGCTTAACCGACAGTTTACAAACAGGTAGGTGACCACTGCCAACTGGGGCATCTATGGGAGGCCTAGCAAAGAATCCACTGCATTTTAAAAATGTACGATTTAAGAAAATAAAACACAAGAGTTTATTAGGTTATATTAAATATTGAATTTGTATAAAACTAATGATCATGGCCAAAAAAAAAAACAAAAAACAAAACCCAAAAAACCCATGTATTATATTACAGTGTAGATTAAGACTTCTTGCTACAGAAGCAACTAACTGCTCTGTACTGAGAAAACACTCACCTTTCCAATCACAGACAGGCAGCTCCGTCGTCAGTGCAATCACATGTCAGGGGCAGTCGAAGCCAACATGGCCTAAGCAGTCTTCATTGTTGTGTGAGTGATTTTTTAGTAAACCCGACACCACTTATTTGCCTTCTGACCTACGTGCTTACGTACCTGTATTCACTAGCTGGTTGTGTTTCTTAGATCCCGCATATAATTGATGCTATACCGCATTTGTCTTCCTCTGACTTACCTCCCTCAGCATAATGCCCTCCAAGCCCATCCGTGTTGTTCAACAGTCTGGCGAAACCAGACTATCACAGCCCCGGCACGTGAGAGCCGGAAAAGCCCGTGAGCTCAGTGCTGCCCTTTGGCAGAGGGGTGGAGGGTGCAGGGACTTGCCGGGAGTCAGTGAGCTGCTCAGTGGAGGCACAGACCTGAGTCTCCGTGCTGGACACAGTGAGAGGCCCCTGGTGACCTGACCACGGGCCACACTCTGCCCAGCAAAGGGTTTGATCCGAGACAAGTAAATCCTCATCAGCTCATGACATCTTTTGGTCAAGGACCCAATAGAGCTAAAGGCAATGACACTGAAATGAGAATTCTGTCGACACAACTGCAAAAAATAACTACTGGTCCCTGTGTAACTCAGCCCTTTGCAAACACCTACACACTGAAGAAAGACACAGTCTATTCACTGTGATCATCGGTGAGTGGGAGGATTATGGGTGTTTGCAATTTTCTTTTAGCTTATCTGCATTTCCGAGTTTTCTGAAAAAAGCATGTATCACTTTTACATGAAGAAAAAAAACCTGCACTTGACAGTAGAAAAAGCTAGAAGAAGCTGACTGGGAAGATGTCACTACTAAAATAAACATCCTCCTTTTTAATGGACAGCCTTCTTTTGGCTATAAGAGCGAGTCTCTCTTGTGAGCTTGTTACCTTACTGTTGTTTATTTCCAGAGAACAGGGACCAGAGCTATGGAGGTAATCTTGACACATTTTCTTAACCATTTTATGCAACTCTTCAAATTCCTTGTACACAGCTGGGAAGAAAGGTTTTGCTAGATGACCTTTTTCAACCTTAGTGAAGATAAAGATGACAAAAAAAATGTTTAAACCCGAGGCAATGAAATGGAAAATACAGAGAGAAATCTGAAAGAGGAAGGACTCAAGCTCCTCAGCCCTCAGCAGCCATGAACACAGGCACTGCCTTCGCTCCCCAGCGAGAGCCTATGTGCCCAGCACTGTGCTCGGCAGGGCACCAGAACGGGCCTGGGAGAAGCGGCCCAGGAAACAAACCAGCCCAGATGAGGGCCACAAGAGGATGGTGGCCAGGGGAGCGGTATGGGAAGGCAGAGAGGCCCTGAGGACGAAAATGGGCACAGTCCAGGGCCTGCAGGCCAGGGAGGGCCAGGCCTCTGCTCCGCGGGGCGCCTCGGGGAGCGTGGGTGCCGGTGGTGAGGCCGCATCTCAGAGCGGGCTTATCGGGGGCAGAGCTGCAGTGGAGGAGGCTGGCAGGTGGGTGGGAGCCAGGAGAAAGGTGACTGTCGCTCCTCCCACACAAAGTGAAAACAGTCACGGGTCCACGAGCGGCCTGCCTGAGAGCCGTGTGCTGGGCATCCAGGCAGGACCGGCAGGCTCACTTTAGCTCTGTCCTGGGGCAGGGAGAGGATTTCCAAGGGCCTGGCTCCTTCTAAGTAAATATGAAGGATGCCTTTCTAAATAACTTCAAATCATCCCCTCAATCACTTAGAAACACTAAGGAGACTCACCTTCATCAGAAGAAATTCAGACACGGTCACGACCTGAGCCAGCAGAGGCAGAGCCAACTCCACTAGATCCTCCCGGTCACACTGGTGGAGAAACTACCAGAAGAAAGCGTTTGACATCTTTGACAGTATGGAAAGAATTTCCCAGCAGCCAACGAGTTGTTGTAGCAAAGAACACAGAAGGCAGAAAGTTCCCTAAATTCTCAGTGATTACGCGCCTCTCAACTGTAAACGTTCTGCCTTGTTAAGCATCGCACTTGCTCACCCGCTGACAAAGCCCCGTGGTCAACGGTGGGTTCAGAGTCTGGCTCCCGCGCGACAGCACTGAACGAGTGGTGGGCGCCAGGCCCTGGAGAAGGACACAGCGGTGGGGAAATGTGCTTCCTGCTCTCCAGGGCTCACCCTCCGCCAGGAGACCACCACCAAAGCACATGTACAGGCAGGACAGACGAGGAGACTAGGACCCAAGGTGGGGGGGGGGAGAGGATGCAGGGAGGGCACCATCCTCAGTCCTCAGGATGGGGGAGGGGTGAGTGAAGGGGGAAAAGAGGAGTCATGGGTGCCTCTGGGCACCCAGCTGAGCACCCAGGCAGCCCCCTGATAATAGGGGGTGGGGCAGGAAGCCAGCCTGTGGGCTCCGGCAGGATGTGGAGGGCTCTACAGGACAGCAGGTGGGGGTGCCTGAAATCAGCTCTGAAGCTCGGGAGCGGTCTGGACAGAGTACAGGTGTGAGAGTCAGCAGATGGAAGGTGGTTTGAGAAACCAGGAGGATGAGTGAGATCACCCAGGGAGGCAAGAATGTCAGGGCGAAACCGACACTTCCTAGAAACAGTCATACAAGGCTCAGGGAGGTCACGGGCTCAGGGCTTAGGAAGGGCCATCAATTGGGAGCTGCAAACTGGCAGGGGTTCCAAGGAAGCCACAGATGGTCATAAAACAGTCAAAAAGCAAAAGGAAAACCTTTTCATTTGCAAGATAAAAATGTCTAATCGTGACTTTCAAGAGCCCTAGAGCAAAACGACCAGCTGGTTTCCAGCACTCAGGAGGCGTGAGAAGGTGGGCGTGTGGGGCATGGCCCCTCTGCGGTCTGGCCCACGTCCGGACGTCCAGGACGCGCATCACAGCAGCAGAGAGGGCACCTCCTAGTTCCCCGCTTCCCAGCCACGCGCACCTGGCCGTGCTGCCGCTGACTGCTCTGGCCGCCAGCTCTCCCCTTGCACAGCGTTCCCGCCCAGCCAGGACAGGGCCCGTTACTGGACGGACACCCAGTTCCTGTATAAATGAATGCCCGTTTCTGGGGAGACTCCCATCTGTAAGATCAAGAGCGGTGCTGTTCGGAGCAGTCCTCGACTCTCAGTATGAGAGGTGTGGCACTGCCAGTCAAGGTGACGTGTTAGGGTCACCTCACTGGTCTCAGATCCAAATTCTGGATCCGCCACCGACCTGCGGGGGGACCTGGTACAAGTTAACAGCCCCTGTGAGGTTCAGGTTTCTCACCTAAGTGGAGCTACTATGGTCAGGGACTCAGTGAAACGAGGCACAGCAGCTGCGCCGCTGCGGTGCCTGCGGGAAGCCCGTGGTCGGAGCTGGGAGGCGGGGCTGCTGCCAGCAAGCCACTCCTTCTGGGGCCAGTTGTCTCACTAACTATCTCGTGCTCTCTCTTGCTGTTTTTCACTTCTTTTCTTTAAGATACTCATCCAGCCATTAGCAGGCAAATAAATACATCCTAGTCAAAGACAATTCGGGTAAGTTTGGGTTTCCGCTTTTCTAAGCCAATCCAACTAAATTCGATAAACTTACTTTCAAGGGGGTGGAATGGAGATTCTAGAGTTCAAAACCTGAAACATGCTTTTATACCTTGAAACGTTTTACAAAAAGATAGAAAACCATTTCTGTTGTTTTCTAAACTGCTTCCATGAAAACACAGCTTATAATTATTCTAAAACTGAAAAAGGCAAGCCGCTCTATATTTAAGGCCCTCTGGTCATTTCAAACAGGTACACCTAGGAGTTATTTCAGATAATGCTGTCTTTGAATTTATTACACACTTCGTCTAATTACACATCAGGTGAACTGCTTAGTTGACCTAAACTGGGTATTTTACTTCTAAATTCAGAAACCTAATAGTGAACTGCCACGTACCATGCCAGAGACACAGGTTTCAAGAACAGGGTTCTAAGAGCGACGCACCTCCAGGAGCCTGGCTCTGCTCCTTGCCGGGCCCTGTGCACACGCTGCCCCAACGCCCACCTGCGGGCCAACCGCTCCACTCTGCTCCAGGACGGCTGCGCTGGGCTCTGGGAGGGCCACGGAGTAGCCGCTTCTTCTAGGTCCGGGGTGTCTCTCTGATCCCAAAAGGGCTGAAAAACTTCCATTTTTTGGTTCAGACACCAGCGCCTCTTCAACGTCTACAGACTGACCATTCTAGATAGGGTTGCACACCCAAACAAAAATAAAATAATCATGCTTTATACACCATGATGAAAACCTTAAAGCAGAAAAACGTCAAGTCAAAAGCAAGGAACTTGCTAAATTCTTCTTCTTTGCATAATTAAGACACATAAACTATAATCAATGCATCTTACAGGTAAACCACGTATCCCTTTAAGACACCAGAGGAATACTACCCTGCAGGTCAGGGCTGACAAACCCTAACCCTGGGGTGTTGCCCAAAATGAAACAAAAGACTTTTCTGATGTCACTACCATCTTAAAAATTGACCTGAATTTTGTTAATTCATAATTTACCCATGATTTTTAGATTTTTTAAATTATTTTTTATTGGATATATTTCAAATACCATAAAGTTCATCCTTTGGAAATATACAATTAGGTGGATTTTAGGATATTCACAAGGTTGTGTAACCATCACCACTATCTAATCCCAAAACAGTTTCATCATCCCCCAAAGAAACCCTACACATTATCACACATTCCTCCCTCCCCCCAGACCCAGCAGCCACTAATCTACTTTCTGTCTCCATGGATTTGCACAGCTTTGTGAAAAGAATCGGGATCTAACACTATCTAGCTATTTCCTCATTCTGTGCCAATTCCCTCCTCCTCTGAAAATAGGAATAATACACCTACATCTCCCAGGACTGGTGGAAGGTTAAATACAAGGAAAGGTAGCACAAAGTGTGTCCTCTTAAAGAATTTTCCCTCCAAATCTTCATTAAAATGGAGCCTCAGGAGGAACGCCAGGTCCGCCTGTGGCTAAGCACCACGTGGCCATCCACGGCCGACTCAGAAGAGGAGACGAGACATAGTTCTGGCTGGAGGGAGCCGCTCTGGGACCCCACGGCCTCAAAGCCGTCTGGAGCAAGGCTAGGTGCCTCAATTCCAGAAGTCAGATATCCAAAAGCTGCTTTTGCTGTGGTGTAAGATTTCATTACTGAAGGAAATGGAAGTGCCAGCCGACCTGTTCCTCCAGTTTGTCTGAGGCAGTCCTGGCTGTGCCTGCTGTCCCTTGGAATGATTAATAGTGCCCCTTTCATTCTCAGAATGTCCGGGTTTGGGTGACAAACTACATGGTCATGCCGGTCCTACTACAACTTAAGAAAAGTTAGAGGTCTCTCAAAAGTCGCGCTCTTGCCAGCTGTGAGATGCGTAGAAACTCCTAGCAGAGGCAGCCGGGCCTAGAGTGCAGGCTTTGAGGTCAAAAGACCTGGGTCTAACCCCAGCCTGGACAGAGTCCTAGGCGTGCCTCGACGGGGAGCCCGTCCTCCCCTCTGAGCCCCATGCGCCTCGTCTCCAGCAGGGACTCCTGCCCGTGCCTTTAGGGCTCTCACAGGATGAGGAAACGTGTGTGATGCTCCTGCCCAAAGCAGGCGAGCAATGAACGGTATTACTGTTATTACTGTTATTACTGAGGCTGCAAAGGTGAGGCAATGAATCCTGTGAGCCCTAACACAGGGCTGTCCCATGGTTCTACCACTAGGCCTCACTCGCTACAGATCTCCTGGGCCCAGGAGGTGTCTGTTCAGGCCCCAAGGAGCGGATGTGAAAGCGGAAGCAGCCGCCGGCCTCAGCCCTCCCGCAGGAACCCTGTCCGCTGCTGGGAATGAGGTCGCCACGAGCAGGCAAACATGCATTTTCAACAGCTTCCAGGTCCCTAAAGTCACAAACTCCCATCAAGTAGTCACATCAATTCCAACGCCGGGTTCTCTATTTAATGTCTGAAAACTACAAATAACGAACAACAGCTAACACAAGTCAAAGGAAAAGGAAGGAAGCTTAAGACAAAGAGGGATGAGGGCGACCACAGAGGCCTGCCACTTGTTAACGTGATCCACCTGCTGTTTTTTAAATAACTGACCTACTGTACATGGCACACAAATGCTCACCACACATGTTGGGTAAGTTAAAATTTCAGTAAATAAACGTTGACGTGGTGATGCAAACTCATGGTGACTCGTATCTGCTTTGTCCGATTGAGTTTCGGAAGGGGCAAAGCAAGGAGAGAACACGGCAAGCAGACGTCTTACTGCGGACGCCCCAGGCAGCAGCCCTGTGGACTGGCGCCCCCCACTTGGACCTTTCCCAGGCCCACAGTCATGTCAGCATGAGCCGAGAGTGGTTGCGATTAGTTTTACTGACCGGATCTACAGGACTGGTGCCTGCGTTCCCGTCAGTAAACCGTCGGCACTGGACGGAAGACACACTTCTCCTCGATTATCTGGCAGCAGTGCAGACAACGTAAAGTTAATTTAAGGATGATGGGCAGGGGACTTCCCTGGCGGTCCAGTGGTTAAGGCTCCATGCTGCCAATACAGGGGGCGTGGGTTCGATCCCTGGTCGGGGAACTAAGATCCCACATGCCGTGCGGCATGGCCAAAAAAAGATTAAAAAAAAAAAAAAAAAAAGGATGGGCAGGAATCCGGACGCTATCACCAGACAGAAACGTTACCTGCAGGCCACCCCGTGCTGAGCAGGCCCCTTCCTCACTTAGAAGCGCTGGCGTGGACAGCTCCCGGGATGCCAGGCTGGTGGTCCTGCCCTCCGTGGGGCCCAGGATCATGCTCCCATTGGCTTTCTTAGACAGCAACGTCTCAAGCTCCAGGTGGCCATGGCCTGGATTCAGCTTAAAGTGCCGGGCGAGCCCCCCCTTTCCTATATATGACTTTTCACAGGTCTGACACTTAAAAGTTTTGGGCCTCAGAGAGCAGCTCGATAAATCAAAGAGCGCCTGCCTTCCGCTGTGGTCTTCATCTTCCTCCACGCTCAGTTCTGAATAGTCGTCAGAGTCTGAGGGGTGCCCACCGGCCAAATCCTCTGTTTTTATGAATTTATAATCTTTAGCTTTATACTTGGGAGGTCGAGATATCCGTCCAGAACGTGTTTTCACTTTTAAAGATTTTTTTAGTTTCTTGGTGCATTTTGTTTGCGAGTTGGAAATAAATAAATTTGCTGGACTGGATGAAACAGATGTTCCTGCTGGTGGGTCAGAGGCTGACAGAGGGGACAACGTGGTGCCTTGTCCACTCAGGGCCTCAGAGGCCAAGACTCTCTTCACAGGGTCTGGTCGGAGGGCGAGCAGTGGCCTCTGGACGAACACCTGAACAGGAGGCTGAGGTGAGTGACTCAGGAAACGCGGCTGTGGCCCGGTGCTCAGGAGGGGCTGCGCCCCGAGCAGCTGCGAGCTGGTGACGCTGAGCCCCAGCGCGCTGCAGTGTCTCCCGAGCGGCTGGCTCGGCCTGGCTGTCTTGGGCTGGATGGTGGCCAGTGCAGGCATCGGCTTTTCCTGACCTTTCGTCCCTCCAGATGTAACCTTGACACAGATGGCTTCCAATTGCTTAAACACAGAAAGAGAAAAGAAGGACTATGCTTACCAACATTTCTACAATTTTACTCTCATCTTAAATCCACTGTTGAGATTTTTTTCTAACTTATACATCTTACATAGAAAAGAGTCTATATAATGTATCTGTAGTGTTTACAGTGGTGCTTCTCAACCCTTCTGCCCAGTCCACAGTAATCCATTTTACGTCACACCCCTCGTGCTTACAGAAACATTTGCATATACATAACAAAATAAAACGTTCACGCCCTTACCACTCCTGCAGAAAGGCCTCTGACAGCATCTACTCTACATCACTTTAAAAAAAAAATACCAGTCAAGATCCAGTAATGAGCTCATGAATATCCTTCTTTATAGTTTTACCATATGTGTGTTAACCTGGAGTTCTTAGTACTCTAAACTGGACTCAACTCAACATGTGGCCTCTTTTTCAAAAGTTTTCAGTGAAATTCCGGAAACCAAAAATGCCATAAAGAACTGTGTATTCAGGTCGCTACCACCTACCTTACAACATGCAACATTGCTACCCGGGGAAAGCCCTCTGCTGTGCCCCCAAGCCGCATGCCTTTTTCTTCACCCTGTCCTGAATCTGCTCTTTACCATTCGCATGCATTCTTTATATTACACTTGTAGATATCCCTAAAGATACGCAGTTCTGTTTTGATGTGTTTTTAAGCTATAGGTAAGTGAATATCATCTCCGGTATCTTGTTGGGGCTTTTTCCTCCCTATCTTGTTTGTGAAATTCATCCATATTGAGGTGTGCAGCTCTCAGGCGTTCATTTGCTCTGCAGCATGAGATCAATGTTCTCTTGTCAGAGGACAGGTGGTCACCAACCCTGCGCTCTCTGGTCTGCTCTGCGCTGTGATGTACGTGTGTGTATACACGTGTGAGTTCCTCCAGGGCACACACCTAGGAGCGGGGCTGCATTTCTTCACCAACTTTTTTTTTTGACATCTAATGAAGTTTTAAATGCATGTGCTTTTTTTTTTTTTTTTTTTGCGATACGCGGGCCTCTCACTGCTGTGGCCTCTCCCGTTGCAGAGCACAGGCTCCGGCCGCACAGGCTCAGCGGCCACGGCTCACGGGCCCAGCTGCTCCGCGGCATGTGGGATCCTCCAGGACCAGGGCACGAACCCGTGTCCCCTGCATCAGCAAGCGGACTCTCAACCACTGCGCCACCAGGGAAGCCCCACATGTGCTTTTTGATCCCCAGCAATCCTGCTTCTTGGATCCCAGAAGAAACACTGGCACAGGCACAAAGATGTATGTCTGGGAGGTTCAAGGCAGCACTGTCTGTAACAGCAAAACACCCACCAAAGGGAAGGAATGCTGCCAACAAGGTTCCACAAATACTGAGCAGTGACCGGATGCCCGACACAGCGCTTTACGGAGACTAAATGCTGTCATGGGCTCGGGGGAGGGGCAGCAAAACAAGGCTCCTGCCCTCACCAAGCAGAAACAATGAGCATCTTTCTCCAGGGAGAAAAGACAGACAAACCTCATCACCCAGAGCCGCCTTTCTCAACTGCAGCACAACTGACATTTCGGACCAGTAAGTGTGTCGTGGCAGGTGTGCTATGCACTGTTGAGCACCATCCCAGCCTCTACCCACCAGATGCCAGTAGCACTCCCCAAGCTGTGACAATCAAAAATGTCTCCAGACAGCGCCAAACGCCCCCCCGGGGCAAAATTGCCCCCAGTTGAGAGCCACCAATTTGGGGTCACCAACAGGCCCTCTTTGGACTCAACCCTCTACCAAGTAGAGGGTCAACAAAAATATCACACAGGACAGAATGGAAACCCTTGAAATCAAGCTGGGGTGTATCTGTCTGAGTGCATGTTATACACTTACTACAAACAGCAGAGACAAGTCAACATATTGGTTTTTGAGGAAGGGTACAGAGCTGGTCCTGGGCTACTGTGAATCCAATGACAACTAGATTTACTTGCACATCTTTTAAGAATCACATTTGTTTCACTTTACTACCAATCACTTCGAAAGTGTCTCTAAGCTCTTGGGGTATTACCAGATAATGCCATTAAAGACAGACAGAACCCCCCCACCCCCCAGGCCAAATCCTATTGTTTTAGAATTACCACAAGTGGCCAAGGTGGTCTAATTCTTTCATCTGCTTTCCAGACCAGTTTACCAAGTGGGTACTATACTTGATACTTTGTTATATGTCTATTTCATTCAACAGAGTTTTACTAAGTATCTCTGGGTGCCAATACACAAACAAAAGTTAAGTCCCAGCCTCACCCTTGCGGAGGGGGTGTTTCCCCTGCCCCACCTCAGTCACCTACAAACTTGCTGACTCAGGATATCCTGCCTCAAAATCTGTACTTTCAAAACGCCACTGATGATTCTGAAGGCAGAGTAGGTTTCCTAAGGAACACCGATAGGAAAGCAACACCAAGGTGCAACGGGTGCAGTAAGAGGGGCAGGAACAGTTCAGGCCTGGTAGGCTTCCCAGAAGCGGTGACCTCCGCGGGGGGCCTTGAAAGCTGAGTAGAATTTTTGCCAGATGGAACACATATTTTAGGTGTAAGGAAAAACGTGTGAACGCAGGGATGCATGAAAAAGGGCACGTCGTGTGGTAGGAAACTGGAAATGTTTCTGTGGGGCAGGAACGGGAAGGATGGGAGGGATAGGGGCTGACCTGTGGGAGTGTGTTCACTTGGTCTGTGCCTTCTAATCCACACCACCCCCGACAGAGAACCACAAGGCCTGGGATCTCCAAAGGCACACCCTGCCCCACCTCCAGCACTGCCTCTCCTCTCCTGTATTTTCAACTTGGACCCACCCTGCAGATCTAGTTCAAATGCCACCTCTTCTGACCCCCTCAGCCAGAAATAACCTTTCCCTTTCTCTCAATGCATTTAGTTCTTTATCGTACCTCTAGCTTTCTGGCCTTGATCAGAAGTTATCCTGAGTCATGTTTTACCTGCCTCATAACATCATAACCTCCCTAGGGGCAAGGTACACATGGGATTTGTCTTTGTGGCCTCCATGGCACAGCTTGGGGTGGGGGGGGGCGCGCGGGCAAAGAATATTAGCTGAACAGACTTTAAAATTACATCGTCGTGAATGCAGGTAGAATTTATAGCATTCCAACTAGATTAGCTACCGAACACGATCATGCTACCTAAGTTTGCTTTCATTTTCTGGAATACGTCATTTTTGGACTCTTTCCTAAGCTACCAAACCCAAAAAGCTGTAGCCACATTCAACAGGCCCTGGAGAGTAGCCACACCTAGGGGACCCCGGGCAAAAATCACTCAACCCCTCTGAGCTAGTTCTTCATCTGTAAAACGCTGATAAAAGCACTTCTGTGTGGCTGCTGAGAACCAAGCGGCTCAGCACAGTGCCAGGCACGGAGCAGAGGCCAGCAAGTGAGCCACTGGCACCCTTCTGACTCCACAGACCTGCTGTGCCGGGCTTATGTGAGAGGCATCTGTTTCAACAGCAGAGTACGAGCTGGAAAGCCAAAACCTCCCACAAATAAGGAAACTAAAGCCCAAAGAGGTCGCGTTACCCAAGGTCACACCTCTAAGAAGTATGGCATTTGAGCAGGATCATACTTGTCTTCCCAAACTTTAGTGAGACAACCTTTCCAGTCTTGATGACCAACTGGATATGACCCTAAACTGTCAAAATCACTCAGTCAAAAACAAAACCGGGGCTTCCCTGGTGGCGCAGTGGTTGAGAGTCCGCCTGCCGATGCAAGGGACACGGGTTCGTGCCCTGGTCCGGGAAGATCCCACATGCCGCGGAGCGGCTGGGCCCGTGAGCCATGGCCGCTAGGACTGCGCGTCCGGAGCCTGTATTCCTAACTGTAGAGGTCACAACAGTGAGAGGCCCGCGTACCGCAAAAAAAAAAAAAAAAAAAAAAACCGTTAAGTGAAACCCCGTGAAGATCGCTGATTCTATTCTCTACCTATTTATTCTAGTGGAAGAAAAATCTATGGCAATTTTGAAGTGAGAAGCATTGTCCTTTACAAGCCCAGTGCTGAAAGGGGATGCCTTTACACGTAATGGGAAGGACCTCAGGCTTCAGGTGCTACACCGGACCCTCTGGGCTCGGAAGACCATGTTCTAGATCCAGCTTCCCTAGCAGCCAAGAGCTGTGTGACGGGAAAATAGCGCCGCTGAGAAGGGATGTTGGCTAGTATACAGAGTGCTTTCACGTGTCTCATTCATTAAGCGAATGTCGGGCACGTGCTGGGCCATTTGTAACTGGGGTTACAAACACAGGCACTGCCACAAGCCCTGCACCAAGTTAGTGTAATGTACTTAATTCTGTCCCGAGTCTCGCCCGTGCCACTTGCAGCACCTTCCACATGGAAAATTCTCCTCTTAATGTCCTTCTAACCCATTCTGGTCTCCACTCCGGTGTCAGCCTAAGGACTGCTCACTCTCCAGCAGCCCCCGTGTCAGGCCCACAACATGCCTCACATCCTCCAGGGCTGTGGTCGACGCTGCGCCTCGGGCAGGGCCCGGAACACCGTGAGTGATCGAGGCGGAATGAACGGACGAAGGCCTGGGAGAGGAGCCAGGCGGCACGGGGGAGCCCTGAGCAGGGCTGGGTCCCAGGCAGGGGCCGCCATGGGCACAGGCTCCGAGAGCCCGGAGCGGGGGAGGAGTTGAAAACGCTGGGGCGGTGACAGGTGCGGGTGGCCTGCGGTCCCCATGGAGCTGGGTGTGGGGACGCCCTGAATTGTAACGCGGGCGGACACCGGTCTCTCGGGCTGGGCAGCTCTAAGGCCTAAGGGGGGAAGCGCGGGGGCGGGCTCCGGCCTGCCCGCCGCGAGACCTCGTCCCACTCCGGGCCTCAGTTTCCCCGGAGGTCCCTCCCGGCGCCTCACCTGCGGCGGTAGCAGGCGCCGCGGGCGCGGGGGCTCGGCCCCGGGGCCCCGCTGCAGGGCGGCCTGCTGGGCCGCGTCCCGCAGCCGCCGCGCCGCGTCCTGCAGCACGAAGGGCGGCGGCGGCGGCTTCGCGGGTGGCTGCGCCTTCGTCACCTGCTCCAGGACCCGCCGCAGCTGCTCGGGGCCCAGCGGGGCCACGCGCGCGGCGCTGCCTCTCTGGCCTGCGGGAGCCCGGCGGCCGCCGCCGCCGCCGCCATCCTCACTGCCGTCCTCAGCCTCAGGCTCCGCGTCCGCCATAACGGCCGACGCGGGGACTCGAACCCCGGTCACTGAGCGCCGACCGCTCAAATGTGCGTCACCTGGGAAAGGGGGGCAGCTACGAGTGCCCCGCAGGCCAAGACACCTCGGAAGGCGAATGCACCTGACCGAGCAGATCGGTAGGCGGGGCCTGAGCCGGCCCGGCTCTGCCACCGCTTCACCAACAACAGGACCCGGCCGAATTTTCTTATGGCTTGTCGTAGACGTATCTATCGTTCACATATCACCTCCTCCAGGAGCTGTCCGGGAACTCTCAGGCAAAGGTCCTCGAGGTTCCAGAGCCCCGGCCCTAACATCACCCTGGCCAAATGTTCTCAACGTCACGTGAAGACCCTGCCTGGACGTAGACTCCTAGGCCCCACCTCCAGACCTTCCGATTTAATATACCCGAGAGGTGGTTCAAAGTGTGAATTTTTTTTATAAATTTATTTTATTTTATTTATTTATTTTTGACTGCGTTGGGTATTCTTTGCTGCACGCAGGCTTTCTCTAGTTGTGGTGTGTGGGGGGGCTATTCTTCGTTGCCGTGCGCGGTCTTCTCATTGCGGTGGCTTCTCTTGTTGCAGAGCACGAGCTCTAGGCGCACGGACTTCAGTAGTTGTGGTTCGCGGCCTCAGTAGTTGTGGCGCACGGGCTTAGTTGCTCCGCGGCATGTGGGATCTTCCCGGACCAGAGCTGGAACCCGTGTCCCCTGCCTTGGCAGGAGGATTCTTAACCACTGCGCCACCAGGGAAGTCCCTCAAAGTGTGCATTTTTAACAAGTGTGCTCCCCAACCCCGAAATTGTTTCCATGCCGGCCCCCTCCTCCTACCCACTCACCCAGGCGGGGCGCACCTCGAGGGTGTAGTTTTACTCATTCAGTGTCCAGCGGTGCACGCTCAGGCAATGAATGATGGACGAATATGAATGAATGAACAAACGAGCGAATGAACAGCCCCACCCCTCTTCACAGCTCAGTCCGCAGCTCTACCGCCCCCACTTCTTCGGCCCATCCTTTCCCAATCTCCCCTCCTTTTACTCTCCTGATTCCGCGTGTCTTGTAGCCGCTAGTGCGTGCACCTGTCTCAAGGGGGCAGTAGAGCCATTGGTCAACAAACACTAAGAGCTTGTTGGGTGAGTCATCATCGCTGCCCTCTGTATAGAGTCTAGGCTGGAAGAAGGAAGACAAAACCAGCATTTGCTGTATGATATGATGAATGCCATGATGCTCATGGTGGGGGCAGCTGGGGGCCAGGCTGGTGTCTGAGAAGTTTCCAGTGAACTTGCTGATCATTTTTCTCTCCACAGGACCACCATCGCATCGTCATCATAGTCAATCTTGCGTTCGCTATGCTCCCTGCAGTGTCTATCATTAGTGGCCTCACTAAGGATTGGCCAGAGGGGAGATTAGATTTGTGGAATTTGTTTCAATTTCTTTCTTTCTTTTTTTTTTCCCCCTCAATATTTATGTATTTGGCTGCGCCGGGTCTTAGTTGCGGCACTCAGGATCTAGGATCTTTATTGCAGCGTGCAGGATCTTCCTTGAGGCATGCGGGATCTTTAAGTTGCAGCAAGTGGGATCTATTTCCCCTACCAGGGATCGAACCGGGGGCCCCCTGCATTTGGAGCGCAGAGTCTTAGCCCCTGGACCACCAGGGAAGTCCCTGTTTCAATTTCTTATTCCTTCTGTTTTCTTTCTTTCTGTCTGTCTTTCTCTTTTCTTTTCTTCCTTCCTTCCTTTCTTTCTTTCTTCTTTTTTTTTTAAACTTTTGAAAGAAAGATCTTGTCATCCTTCCATCCTCAGATGTCAGAAAGATCCTCTCTGATCCCTAAGCCAAGTGCCCCTCATCTAGAACACAGTATCCCATTTATCTTTCTGAGCCTGGAAGGGAGGAAAAACTTTTCCTCTATCCTCTCAGGTTCAGTCTCTGGGGGAGTGTGAATTAAACTGACAAAAGACAGATTAACAAGAAAAAAGACCATTTTTAATAATGTATTTTTATTCATGTACCTACAGGAATTCACAGAAAAATGTGACTCCAAGAGGCAGTTAGAATGTGGGGCTTATACAGTATTATCTTAACAGGGGAGGGGATGGGTGGAGAGGGCACTTACCGGACAACAAACAACTTAGGAAAGAGAAATAGGCTCTTACCTAGAGTAGATGGGAGATAAGATAGTTTTATGACAATGCCTGTTTAGGTGATGCCAGCCTCTCCTCTCCAGTGATAAAAGTCAGTCTTGCCTGCTTGTTTCCTGGGGTTTTATGACAATTGAATTCCTCTGAGTCCTTTTGGAAGGCTCTGCTTTAGGCAGATGAGGCTTTCCAGGAACTCAAATGGCTTCTGCTCAAAATAATTTTTATGCCACAGAGGTGTATTCTGGACCCCTTCAAGCCCTTGTTTAGGAAAGTATGGGCTCTGAGGGCAGCAACCTCGGCTGGCTCCTCCTCTGCAAGGTCCCCGCATCTAACAGGGTGCCTGTAACACACATCCAAGGTGTGAAATGCAACCAGTGTACAGGTGTCTATTCTAGAGGTCAGCAGCCCTAGGTTCTCCTTCTAACTGTTCATAATAACAACGGTCCCATAGCTGGCATTTAGTGGGCACTTTTAGTACACACTGAGCACTTGCCAACGGCTTTAAGCCTGTGGTCTGTGGCTTTAAGCCTTGAGCCGTTACAGATTTAAGTCAGAACTTAAGACCTATTTGAGAAAAGAATGAATGATTGCCCCCATGGCCCCATGACAAGCTGAGAACAGCGCCCTCAGGGTCCAGTGGTTAGGACTCGGTGCTCTCACTGCTGGGCGGGGTTCAATCCCTCGTCTGAGAACTAAGATCGAGCAAGCTGCAGGGCTTGGGAAAAAGAAAAAAAAGAATGAATGATCTAGTAGATGTTCTCACTGGAGATTTTTCAAGCATGGTTGTGAAATGGAGCAGGACTGTATGGTCTTTCCCCGCCATGTCCTCCACCTGCCTTTTGTCTGTAGAAAAACTTTAGCCAAAGAATGAGAGTAACCAGAGAAGTGAGAAAATACAGAAGAAAGGAAAACAGTCAAACAGGACAAAACAATAATAATTTAGTCAGAAAGCAAAGTCAAGGAGATTTAGTTCCTCCTCAAGGGCTATACATAGTATTCTGAGCCGTATCCTGGGAGCTGTCTTGTAGGTACTGAAATCCCCACCAGGTGGAAGAAAGTAACTCCATGATGACCAGACCGTAGCCATGACATAAGCTGCCACAACTCCGAGAATCGGCCTCAAAGAAATGGGAACAAACCGACCCTGGAACTGAAGATTAACTGTACTGAAAACAATCAAGATGATGCTATCAGAGCACCGCACAACAAATTTCAAGATGACTGTCAGAGCTGACTGTGCTGTTTCTGCATGTAGCCCCCTCCCTCTGTCTATAAAAGCTCTTGCCCACTGGCTGTCAGTGGTGGGGAGTTGGCCTTTGGACAGGACTCCAGCCTCACTCCCCGCCACACCCCTCCCCTCACCGTCGGCATCTGAAATAAAGCAAACTTTCCTCTCCACCAACCTTGCCTCTTTATTGGCTTTTGAGCAGCGAGCAGCCAGACCCCACTTTCGGTTACAGCTGGACCCTCATATAATATTGCATTCACCCTTAAAAGCTAGACTTTGTTAAACTAAAAATGCCTGACTTGGACTATGAGTGAGAAATTCATCCAGCTGCCCCTCTGGCTACACACTGCAGAACCGGGAAGAAGAAACGTGAAGTCTTAGAGCTCTCTGAAAAACAAAAAAGCAGCAAGAGGTTTCCAGATGCTTCTGTTACCCAAAAACTGGGTTCGCCTCTTGGTGGGTGTGGAGCCAAAAGACAACCAAGCCAAAAATTGAGAGAAGGAAGGATGTATTACTTGCAGAGAGTATGGAGAACACCAGGGAGCTCTCTCAAAGCGGTGTCAATCCAAACAGCAAAGTTGTGGAAGGGGCTTGGGTGGTATATGTATATTCATGAAGGGTCTTGGGTGGTATATGCATATTCATGAAGGGGCTTGAGCAGAGGAGAATTCTGCCTAGAATTGGGGCAGAGTTGTTGATTGAAATCACGAGGGTCAGAAAAGGTCAACATCATGAATCTTTAGGTTCCAGTAGATCTGGTGAAGAAAGTTTAAATTCTGCAAAACAGCTCAAGAAAGTGCTTCCGGCTAATCTTTACCACTGAAACAGAACTGGGAATCTTTACAACTGATTTATTATCTTTGGTATTGTTACTTCTCTAGCCCAATAACAGTTTGTTCTTTCGTTCCCTTAAGATCGTTGTTACTGAGACCTGTTCAAGGGCAAGCATTGTGGCCAGGCTTAGATCACAAAATGACTTAGGCCTGAAAGGGCTTCTCTCATGTCAAGAAAGCCATGCCCAGTTCTCTTCCTCACGCCTGCTGCCCAATCTGCTTACACTTCCACAACCAGAAGGGCCTCACTAAAAACATGGCAGTCATTGGCTGGTCACTGTCTCCATGTGGGTTGGAATTTGTGTCTCTCATTTACTGCTCCCTGCCTAGACTAGGTGCTGGACATGCAGAAGGCTCTCCATTAACATGTGTGGAATGGTGCTCTCTTTGGCAGCACATATACTAAAATAGGAAGGATACAGAGAAGATTAGCATGGCCCTCGCGCAAGCATGACACTCAAATTCTTGAAGCGTTCCATATTCAAAAAACAAAAAACAAAACAACAGTAAAAAAAAAAAAAAAAAAAAAGATGTGTGGAATGAATGAATTCCAACCCTGGATTTTCAATTTTAAGAACTCCAGAAAACTGAGGTTTCCCCGCGAGGGCCCTCAGAAGCTCTGCATTAGGTAGCAACCGGCGGTGGCAACTGAGAGCATCCTAAAAAAAGACCCAAAGTGGGCTGCAGGCTTGCAACGCGCGGGGACTTCGGGTAACCAGTCAAAGCCCGAGCCCGCGCGGGATCCTGCCCTCCCTCCCTCCCTACCCGGCAGCCTGCCCCAACTTCCGGGCCGAGTCCAGAATGATTCCGCGACTCCCTCCTGTTTGCACGCGGCTCATAGCACTCAAAAGGCATACTTTTCAAAGCCAGTTACAGTTGTAAAACAAACCCATAACATGGCGGAGGGAAAACGAAACCGACACCTGTGGCCCGTACGGGGATCGAACCCGCGACCTTGGCGTTATTAGCACCACGCTCTAACCAACTGAGCTAACCGGCCACTGAGCGCACCAGCGCCGCCGGCATACCTATGAGATTTCTCCGCCTGCTCCAGGCCGTGAGCTGGCCAAGCGCCTCTAGGCGGAGTCAGCCGTGCTGACTCCCAGCCGGCTCCCGCGAAGGGCTGTTGTCATCCCCATTGGCCAGATGAAACAACTGAGACCCGGGGCCTTTAAGGAGAAGGGAAGTGACTTCTTACAGCGAATCGGAGGCTTTCGCAGGGGAAATGCAAGCTGATCTTAAAACTTAACTCGGGAGCAGGATTTTCCAATACTGCAACTCAGTGCAATTTTTATTCATCTCTGAGAATCCTTGCAGCATGGAAACTTCGTGTATCAAGAGCATTTGGCGAGGCTAAATACAGCTTGGAAAATGCAGAAAACCAGAGAAAGGACAAAAGAACCACCGAATTCCCCACCGCCCCGAAACAACGGCTACTGGAGACTTGGCATCCTTCTGGCCAATCTTTTTTCACTGTACGGTGCATTAAAAAAATTATATATATATATATATGATTCAATTCAACCTTGTTCAAAAGAATATGATTTTTTTTTTTTGCGGTACGCGGGCCTCCCACTGTTGTGGCCTCTCCCGTTGCGGAGCACAGGCTCCGGACGCGCAGGCTCAGCGGCCATGGCTCACGGGCCCAGCCGCTCCGCGGCATGTGGGATCTTCGCGGAACGGGGAACGAACCCGTGCGCCCTTCATCGGCAGGCGGACTCTCAACCACTGCACCACCAGGGAAACCCTGAGAATATAATTTTTATGTTGCTTTTTGTACTTAATATTCTATTACAAGCATATCGTTCAGTAATTGAAAATGTCATTTTAAATGGTTCCTCAGTGTTTCTTCAACTAGGTAAGGCATAGTTCTTCCTTCCCCCTCCTTCTGGAATGTCTGGAAATTCTTGTCATTTTGTCCTCTCTTGCTATACAGCACATGAATAAATCATAAAATAGGGGCAGAATGGGCAATATGACAGCCACTGCAAAGGGATAGGGTCTGTACGCAAAAAGAAAGGAGAAAAAATGCTGGAAAGACAAAACTCAAAGATGTCCATTCCCCCACTTGTATGTCCCAGGGATCTCTTGGCCTCTGAGAGGCCCTAGCCGCCTGTGCTGCCGGGGCAGATGCTCCAGGAGTACAGGAGAGAAACACCAGCTTTTCACACTGTCCACGGCTCTGGTCTGATTACTCCAAAAAACTGTAACCATCTCCCATGGCAGATGTCTCATCAAGGTTCCCTGTTGCGAGCAGCAGAAGCCGACTCTAGCTAATCTTAACAGAAGAGATTTAACTGAAAAGATGTGAAGTAGCTCATCCCACCACCAGGAAGGCTGGAGAACCAAGTGCAGACAAAGAGCCACTCGGTCAAAATATACTCATTCACCCTGGCAATGCCCTAACCCCAGGGAATCAGCTGTGAGCAGAACAGGCCGAATCCTGTCCTCACGGAGCTCAGTTTAGCAAAGACAGGTGTTAGAGTGAGTGGAGAGGTTTAGGTGCTGTGCTGTAAGTAAACTGTGCTGGTGGTGGAGGGTCCTGGAGACTGGGACACTTGACTGGGACAGATAAATGTAGGCCAAGGTGGTAGAGTGAGCTGCCCGTGACGGAAGCCATCCTGTCCATTTTGCTTATAGCTGAATGCCCAGAGCCTAGCACTCTGTCTGCAATAATATGTGTTTAATAAATAGGAATCAGATTGTTACCGAACCAAACTTGGGTCCCCTCGCCCGTTCACTGTAAAGCCCATCTACTGACCCCCAGTTGTGGTGAAGGAAAGTGCAGCATTTATTGTAGGGCACCGAGCAAGGAATTCAGGAGTGCGAGTGCTCAAAATACCCCAACTCCCCGATGGGTTTCAGCAAAGCCTTTTTAAAGGCCAGGTGAGGGAGAGGCGTCCCAGGGTACGTGATCAGCTTGTGCACAATTCTCTGGTTGGTGGATGGTGGTAACAGGATGGTGTCACAGGGCTTAACATTATCCATCCTTAGGCACCAGTAGGTCTGGGGGCTTCATGCTCATGGTCATCAAGTAATTAATTTCTTCCATTTGGTGGTGGTTTTTAGCATCTGTAAAACAACTCAGGAAATGTGCATCGGATACTATTATCTAGGTACTTCTGAGAGGAGCTGGAGCAGAAGATATGGGGGAGGGGTCTGTTCCGGGAAGGCCCCATAGGGTTGTGCTCAGTTACAAAATGGATGAAATAGCTAATTCCAAAATTACCTTACACTTTAAAGCAAGGTCAGATAGGGACTTCCCCTGGTGGTCCAGTGGTTAAGACTTCACCCTCCAGTGCAGTGGGTGCAGGTTCAGGGAGCTAAGAACCCACATGCCTTGGGGCCAAAAAGCAAAACATAAAACAAAAGCAATAGTGTAACAAATTCAATAAAGACTTTTAAAATGGTCCACATCAAAAACGACAACAAAAAAGCAAGTCAGATAAAGTTATCGTATTCTGTTCACACCTTCCCCTTCTGGCCCAGCCCCGATAGGGTTGCCAGATTTAGCAACTAATTTAGCATAGTAAGTATGTCCCATGCAATATTTGGGACATACTTGTTAGTTGTTGATCAGGAATTCAACTTCAACTGGGCATCCTGTACCGTATCTGTCCATCCCGCAGCCACGGTAACAGCCGTTTGAAAGTCCCCACCTAACCAGCTCCTTTCCCCCACTCCCTCTGCCACCATCACCCTCCTTCCTGGTGTTCCAGCCGCGTGTCCTGAGTAGGCGGGGCGCTCCTGGCCAAGTCTATATTCCAAGGCCAAGACCCGAGGTTGGGGAGACACAGTGACTGAATACAGACGGCAGGGGGCACCCTAGATCTACGTAGTCAGCTCCGCACCTGGGCGCCCGGGCTCCTCGGAGCCCAGTGCTGACGGAGGACTGGGCCTTAACCCACCGCTGTTCTCCAAAAGTCTCTGAACTTGTCCGGCTATTCTCACTCCATCTTACAGGACTTCCAAGACAAACAAGCCCTAATTTTCATTCTTTGAGTTAGGAAAACGCAAACATACATGATCAGAATTAAACGGTATTGAGTATCATTACTCGGGTTTTTAAATGTCCGGGGTGGGGGACTTTGGCTCATGCCGCTACCTTGGATTTTAAATAGTCATTTGCTTTAAATTCAACTTATAAAACTTGTCATTCTGCTTATAAGTTGGATCCTTTGGTATGAAAATAAAGGCACACTGTAGTCGTTTCCTAGAGCTAACCATAGTAAAATACCACGAACTGGGTGACTTAAACAACAGAATTATTCTCTCACGGTTTTGGAGGCCAGAAGTCCAAGATCAAGGTGTCCTTGGGGTTGGTTCCCTCTGAAGGTTCTGAGGAAGCATCTGGTCCATGCCCCTTCCCCAGCTTCTGGTGGTTTGCTGGCAATCTTTGATGTCCCTCCGCTTGTAGAAGTATCAGTCTGATCTCTGCCTCCATTCATGGATCCCAACTTCCTACAACAGTGCCAGGCACGTAGGACGTGTTCAATAAGTATTTGTTGAATGAATGTTAAATTCATTGTGCTGAGCATCCCACGGGACTTTTCAAGTTGGAAACATGTCCTTTCATCCTGGCAACATTTCTGATGAAGAATGTTCCTGAAGGAGATTTGACCATCTCCTTCACTTCATATGCTCTCTTTTCTTTTTCTGGAACACCATTCTTCAGAGGTCAGACCTTCTGGGTTGATTCTCTAATTTTCTTCTCTCTTTTGTCTGTCTCCTGGACAATTTCCTTGAATTTTTTTTCAACCTTCTTCTTACATTTTTATTTTGACTCGGGGCCCTGGTATACACAGACAAGGAGAAAGCAAAACACTTTCATTATTGAAGCTCACTTCCTGCCAGTTGATTCTGGAAAAAAAGGAAAGAAAGGGGGGGAAGAGAAATGAAATGCTTCATTGTACAATATGTACTATGTCAAAGCTGTTATACAATACAAAACAAAAATAGACAAAAAATAGAAGGGTTTTTCAGATGTTGCTTCTAATTTGCTACAACAAATCAGTTGGTTCCGGGGACTTTAAAAAATGCACTTCTGGGACTTCCCTGGTGGCACAGTGGTTAGGAACCCACCTGCCAATGCAGGGGACACCAGTTCAATCCCTGGTTTGGGAAGATCCCACACCCTGTGGAGCAACTAAGCCCGTGCACCACAACTACTGAACCAGCATGCTGCAACTACTGAATCCCGCACGCCTAGAGCCCATGCTCCGCAATAAGAGAAGCCACCACAATGAGAAGCCCGTGCACCACAACGAAGAGTAGCCCCTGCTCACCTCAACTAGAGAAAGCCCGCGTGCAGCAATGGCCAACGCAACCAAAAAAAAAAAAAGGATAAATAAAATAAATTAATTTTTAAAAATGTACTTCCTTAGAGTATGTACAGTCATTGCAAAGCTTTTACAAAGGTCTCTTTTAGACACAAGAGACAGCTATAGAGACACAGGGAGCTGGAAGCCGCAGACTCGGGTCAGAGCCCCGGGTGGCCACCAGCAAGTGGGTGATCTTGGCAAAGCCCTTCCCCTCTCTGGGTCCCCAACAACAGGCCACATGGCTTCTGCACCCTGTCAGTCTGCCTGTTTCATTCTTCCCTATCAATGATTAAAGTTTGTCCTAGATGCTCAATTATCAGTGAAAATCCCCTTGCCCCTGTCATAGAGGAATGACAGAGCACGTGACAGCTGATGATGTTTCTTGATTAGTCAACAACATCTATTGAACATTTGCTCTGTGCCAGGCCTGTGTTAGACGTGCTGTCGAATCTGGCCTCTGTACACCGATACCAAATTAAACCTCGTAGACAGAGTTTTGGGTGAAGTAGAAAAGAATAACTTTATTGCTTTGCCAGGCAAAGGGAGCCACAGTAGGCTAATGCCCTCAAAACTGTGTGTCCCAACCTGGAGAGGGGAGTTTTCTAGTAACGGTTCACAGAGGGCGTGATCAGCTAGTGGACAATCTTCTGATTGGTTGGTGGTGAGGTAAGTGGGTGTCGGCATCATCAACCTTCTGGTTCCAACTGGTCTGGGGTCTCCGTGCTTGCGGGCAGCAGACATTTAACTTCTCCCGGCTGGTGGGGGTTTCAGTATCTGCAAAACGGCTCAAGATATTGTTATGTGTGTCCCTTGAGGGGGAACCAGGACTCCGCCCCAAGGCTGCACTATTGTTTCTTTTTTTTAATTTATTTTTTATTGAAGTATAGTTGAATTACAATGTTGTGTTAATTACTGCTGTACAGCAAAGTGACTCAGTTATACACATATACACATTATTTTTCATATTCTTTTCCATTATGGCTTATCACAGGATATTGAATATAGTTCCCTGTGCTGTACAGTAGGACCTTGTTTATCCATCCTATATGTACCGGTTTGCACCTGCTAGTCCCAAACTCCCAGACCACCCCGCACCATCTGCCCCTTGGCTTGACTGTTCCTCCCTTTTCTCCGAGTCCCCTCCCTTCCTGATTAGCAACTGTTTGAACCTCCCCTTTGTAATTCAGGGAAGGTCGTGGAGGCTGAGTGAAGCGTATTTCCTGCAAACAAGAAATGGGGTACACAGAAAGACTTTTGTGCCCTGGAGCCCCACAGGGTCCTAGTCAGTTTCAGACTATGGGCAAAAATCAAACAGTATTGTATAGTGCACCACGGACATGGTATTTAATCTTCACCACCACTGTGTGGAGACTGTATTTTCATCCTCATTGTACATGGAATGAAGAAACAGTGGTCCTGTCACTTGGCTGGGGTTACCCAGTGCGATCCTCACTCCCCCAGCACTTTAAGAACTTTTCTTTTCTTTGGCTCCACCCTGCAGCATGCAGAACGTCCCTGCCCAGGGATAGAACCTGCGCCCCAGCAGTGGAAGGGCTGAGCCTTAACCATTGTACCACCAGGAAAGTCCACATTTTAAGAACTTTTCTATTCTCCTTCTAGGAAAACTTTTCTTGCATTAAAAAAAAAATCTATTGTTCCATGTGCCTTTTGGTAAGAAAAGTGCGTAGACGTCTCTCTAGCCTGACATTGGGCCTCTTTTGCATCCACACTAGACCACAATCTCATTCATAGTGTTTGGTTGACCACGATTCTTCGTGTTAATTTGAATGTTTAATGTTCTTCTTGCTCTTATTTCATATTCCTGCTCATGCTTAGTTTCCTCTGAGATACATTTATTATTATTATTACTATTATTTTGGCTGTGTGGCGTGGCTTGGGGGATCTCAGTTCCCCGACCAGGGATTGAACCCGGGCCTCATCAGTGAAAGCCCAGAATCCTAACCAGTAGGCCACCAGAGAACCCCCTATTATTTTCTAAAATGAATCTAATTTCTAATATCTATAGGTAGATTTGCATTTTACCCACCTTACCAAGGTTAACATGTTTGAAATTTCTGTCCTTCCTAATTTTTCTTTCTAACTTCTGCCCATTTCCTGGTTTGAACGTAATTAAGATGCTCAGCAGAAACAGATTGTCTGCTGAACATAGCCTAATGGCTGAATCTCTTGACATCGGAAATTAGGGAAAAGCTAATGCTAGGATACAGGATGAACTGTCTGAGGAACAGTTTTAGAATGAGTCAAAAGTGCAAGTGGATATAATTAGGTAGTGTTCAGGCAGAGTTTTAAAAGCAGAGCTCCTAGGATGCAGGCTGGCTCCATTTCACAAGCATCTTTTGAGCACGTAATATATGCCTGGCTGCTGGCACTGTGTGCGCTGGGCGGGCAAGGGGCTCAGGGCAGGGCCCTCCCTGGAGGAGCTCACAGCCTGTTATTTCTCATCTGTCACTTTTTCTTTTGTCATTTAGGGCATGAGTGGTCTAAGGAAGCAGGTTAACCAGGCCACACAGCTGAAACCCGAGAAGGCTGACCCCTCTGTCTATGAACTATAGGGAGAGACCTTCTTCAGCAATTGCTTTTCGAAGTAACATTTCCTAGTCTATTTAGAATTAAAGAAAGAATAAGGCTGGGAATTCCTTGGTGGTCCAGGGATTAGGACTCAGCACTTTCACTGCCGTGGCCCAGGTTCAATCCCTGGTCGAGGAACTAAGATCCCGCAAGCCACTCAGTGCGGCAAAAAAAAAAAAAAAAGTGCAGCAGCAGCATCACCTGGGATTCTGTTAGAGACGGGAAATTTCAAACCCCACCCCAGAATGACAGACTCAGAAGCTTTGGGTGTGGGGCCCTGCAGAATCCAGAGTCCCCTGAAGGCAGGTGATTTCGGTGCAGGCTAAAGATTGAAAACCACTGCTCTGGGCAAAATCTCACACCAATTCCCTTTTTGTCTTCCTGCTAAGGTCCCTGTTTGTATCCTTTGATCTTCCATTCTGGAGGCCCTTCCACGCTCCCTCTCCCAGGGCCTCCAGGTACGAAGTGCAGGTTGTGGACCAGGGTGCAGTCTGCGTGGCCCTTGAGGGCTGAAGTCCACTAGCCCCTGCTCACCTGGGGAGGCACACCAACGCTGCGTCTACTTACAGGGGGCGCCTTGCGCTAACACCTCCTCAGGATCAGGACCCACCTGGTCTTCTTTAGGATTTCACTACTACTTGTCCACAGTGAAGGTGAACAGAAAATGCACGTTGGAATCGATGAGGCAGGGGCTCACCTGCTAACTGCATTCGCCTGTTTAACAGGTAGTCAATGAATATCCAGAAACTGGCTCTGCCTCCAGAAGAGATGAAAGACAGGTGGGTGGGCTGCCCAAGGAGCTTAGAACCTACCTGGGTGGCAGAAAGGAACATGAAAGAGACACTGAGAGAAAGATAAATGTGACTTAAAGACAAGTCCCCACATAAGGGGAAAGACCACAAGGAAGTAAGAAGAGAGAAATCAAATTGCAGTGATCTGGAGAGATTAGATGTGGCTTTTCAGAGCCAACAAAGACAGTACCATCAACAATAATAATACCAGCAATAACCACCCTTTGTTTTTTTCAATTTACTTGATAAAATTCACATAACATACCATTCTATTTGATATGTACAATTCAGCGGCTTTTAGTAGACTTACAAAGTTGTGCAACTATCTAATTCCAGAACATTGTCAACACCACAAAAAGAAACCCCGCACCTGTTAGCATTCACACCCATTCCCCCAGCCCCTGGCAGCCATTAATCTACTTTCTGTCTCTATGGATTTGTCTAGTCTGAGAATATCCTGTAAATGAAATCATACAATAGGGTGGCCTTTAGTGTCTGGCTTCTTTCACTTAGCATCATGTTTTTGAGGCTGATTAATGGGTTTAGGGTTTCATTTTGGGGTGATGAAAGTGTTTTGGAGCTAGATAAAGGTGATCATTCCACAACATTGTGGATGTACTAAATGTCACACTTTAAAATGGTTGATTCTACATTATGTGAATTTTGACTCACATTTTTTTTTTATAATTTTTATTTTTATTTATTTATTTTTGGCTGTGTTGGGTCTTCGTTGCTGCACACAGGCTTTCTCTAGTTGCGGCGAGCGGGGGCTACTCTTTGTTGTGGTGCATGGGGTTCTCATTCTGGTGGCTTCTCGTGTTGCGGAGCACGGGCCCTAGGCACGCGAGCTTCAGTAGTTGTGGCACACGGGCTCAGTAGTTGTGGCTTGCTGGCTCCAGAGCACAAGCTCAGTAGTTGTGGAGCACGGCTTAGTTGCTCCACAGCATGTGGGATCTTCCCGGACCAGGGATTGAACCCGTGTGCCCTGCATTGGCGGGCAGATTCTTATCCACTGCGCCACCAGGGAAGCCCTTGACTCACAAGAAGTGAAAAAAAAAAAAAAAAACCAAGGTAGATATGCATTGACTCAGCAGCTCCACTTTAGGAATTTCTCTTATGGGTACACATAAACGTATAGGAAATGATGCATATTCAGGGCTGGTCACTGCAGCAGTGTTTGAAAGATCAGGCTATTAGAAACAACCTAGGGCTTCCCTGGTGGCGCAGTGGTTAAGAATCTGCCTGCCAATGCAGGGGATACGGGTTCGAGCCCTGGTCAGGGAAGATCCCACATGCCACGGAGCAGCTAAGCCAGCGAGCCACAACTACTGAGCCTGGATGCCACATCTACTGAAGCCCGCGCGCCTAGAGCCTATGCTCCGCAACCGGAGAAGCCACTGCAATGAGAAGCCCGTGCACCACAAGGAAGAGTAGCCCCCATTCTCCGCAACTAGAGAAAGCCCGCGCGCAGCAACAAAGACCCAACACAGCCAAAGATAAATAAAATTTAAATTAATAAATTTAAAAAGAAGAAGCAATCTAGATGACCATCAGTAGGGGACAAGTTAAATAAGGGATGGTACAATCATGAACTAATATAGCCATTAAATAAAATAATAAAGCTCTTTGGGTACTGGTAGGGGAAAATCTCCAAGTTAAAGGGTCAAGTAAAAAATACAAAACAGAGCAGAGTCTATACTATGCTACCGTTGGTGTAAGAAAAAGGGAATAAAAGAATAAAAGATCTCATATAACATGAGATCTTTGGGGAGATCTACCCTATGGGGAGAGGAACTTCGGACAGAGGGGTGGGAGGGAGGATTTCCACTTTGTTGGCTCTGTTTTTGTTATTTTTGAATCTTGAATCATGTGAATGTATTACCTATTTTATATTAATATATTAAAGTTAGTGGATGTTCAATAGTAAGATGAGAACAATACCTGCAAAGAACAGGTATCAGCTGAAAATTATTTAGTGTGTCCCAGCCCAGTTAAAGCTCAAGGCTGTTGTCCAGGCGTTAGGTCCCAAATCGCTAAATTCTCAGGACCGCTGGGGTGAGCGATCCCGGGGAAGGCCGTCTACACAATAATTCAGGCAGGGAACTGCCTGAAGCTGCCGGAGATTGCTTAGCAACTAGAGTGAGGAGGCGGGCCGCAGTGCGCACGCGTACACGTAGGGCTGGCGGGCGCGGACAGGGCGTTTTGCGCACGCGCGGGCTAACGGACTCGAGGAGTTCAGGGCCAGACGGTTGCTAGGGTGACAGGAATACAACATGGCGGCCGGATCCTAACGCTCTCCATCTAGGGACCACGGCGGAGGTCCTAGTTCAGGACCCTGCCCCAAAGGAGTGGAAGCCAGGGGCCACCCTTTCTGTCCCTTTCTTCTCCTTCCACTATCGGCAAAGGGTTGTCGCCGGCTTGCGCATCCATGATGAAGAGTTGAGTGGGGCTGGGGAGGGGCGGGACGAGAGGGAGAGTGGCGGCGGGACGGGGGCCGGCTTCCGCAGCCGCTCAGAGGGCGGTGGGAGGCACCGAGGGTGGGGACCCCAAACCTCCCTGGGCTGTTCGAAACCCCAGCCTGCTGGGGTAGCCCGAGGGGTTCGGGGCTGCTCTGGGGGCCGTGAGGGGTCCCACAGCGCCGACCCGAGTCCAGATGAGACTTATTTTGATGCGAGGTTATGTTAGAGTTTGGGGAGCTGACTGAAAAAAAATTTTTTTTTAATTTTTTAAAAGACTGGATTGAACCCGAGATTCTTTTCTTGAACATTCGGCAGTAATGTAGTGAGCGGTTACTGTGTGGCTTCCTGCCTTTTATTGACATTGGTTTAGTGGACAATTGAGAGGAAAGCTGGGCTGTGTATTTTCTTTTATTATTATTTTTGGGTCAAGCAGTAGTGTTTTTATCGGAACTTCCTTATAGAAATTTTGAAACAACTCTTTAGTGAAAGAGTGTACTGGGAAGTTGTGAAATGAGGTAGGGGTAAGACATTTACCTGTGCTTCGATTTGTGGATTATGGACAATCCCAAGTGTAACAACTAGAATGGTCTTCTTTTTTTTTACATTACTTGACAGATATAATTGTCATTTACGCTTGTGAGCCAGAGGTGCAGAAAAATTCCGACCTCTCTTGCTGTGAAAAGATTAAATTATGTGAGGTGTAGTTATAATGTTTAATTTGCATAGTATTCTAATTGTCAGTTGGTAGTTGGTATATGGCATATACCAACATAAAGTGTGGACTTATATACACATATTTTTTACGGTATTCCTTTTTTCCTTCCCAACTATTTATTTTGAAAAATTTCGAATCTACAGAAAAGATGCAAGAAGAGTACACTGCATATTCATACACCCTTCACCTTGATGCACCATTTTGCCTTATGTTTGTGTGCCATCTCACTTGTGCTCTGGCATTTTCTTTCTCTCTGTCTCTCTCAATTATGTGTTTATTTATTTTCGCTGAACCTGTTGAGAATAGTTGTAGACATCATTTCATTTCACCATTAATAATTCAGCAAGTATCCCCTAAGAAGAAGAACATTCTCCTACATAATCACAGTACAAATAACACGTTGATACAATGCTGTTATGTAATATGCAGTCTATATCTCACATTTTCCCAGTTATCCCAATAATATCCTTTACAGGTGTTTTTATTTTTTCCAGGATCCCAGTCAAAAATCACAAATTGCACTTTGTTGCCATCTTTTTGGTGTCCTTTAGCTGGCACAGTGTCTTGCCTTTTGTGTCTTTGATGACAACATTTTTCCAGAATCCAGGCCATGTGTTTTGCAGAATGTCCCACAATTTGGATTTGTGTGATAATTTCCTCATGATTAGCTTTATTTTTTTTCTTTTTTCCTTTAACATCTTTATTGGAGTATAATTGCTTTACAATGTTGTGTTAGTTTCTGCTGAATAACAAAGTGAATCAGCTATATGCATACGTATATCCCCATATCCCCTCCCTCTTGCGTCTCCATCCCACCCTCCTTATCCCACTCCTCTAGGTGGTCGCAAAGCACGGAGCTGATCACCCTGTGCTATGCAGCTGCTTCCCGCTAGCTATCTGTTTTGCATTTGGTAGTGTATATATGTCAGTGTTACTCTCTCACTTCGTCCCAGCTTACCCTTCCCCCTCCCCATGTCCCATTCTCTACGTCTGCGTCTTTATTCCTGTCCTGCCCCTAGGTTCTTCAGAACCTTTTTTTTTTTTTTTTGCGGTAGGCGGGCCTCTCACTGCTGTGGCCCCTCCGGGCCATGGCTCACGGGCGCACGGGCGCAGCCGCTCCGCGGCATGTGGGATCTTCCCGGACCGGGGCACGAACCCATGTCCCCTGCATCGGCAGGCGGACTCTCAACCACTGCGCCACCAGGGAAGCCCCCTTTTGTTTTTTTTTTCAGATTCCATATGTATGTGTTAGCATACGGTATTTGTTTTTCTCTTTCTGACTTACTTCACTCTGTATAACAAACTCTAGGTACATCCACCTCACTACAAAATAAATCAATTTCATTTCCTTTTATGGCTGAGTAATATTCCATTGTATATATGTGCCACATCTTCTTTATCCATTCATCTGTTGATGGACACTTGGGTTGCTTCCATGTCCTGCCTATTGTAAATAGAGCTGCAGTGAACATTGTGGTACATGACTCTTTTTGAATTATGGTTTTCTGGGTCATATGGTAGTCCTATTTTTAGTTTTTTAAGGAACCTCCATACTGTTCTCCATAGTGGCTGTATCAATTTGCATTCCCACCAACAGTGCAAGAGGGTTCCCTTTTCTCCACACCCTCTCCAGCATTTATTGTTTCTAGATTTTTTGATGATGGCCATTCTGACTGGAATGAGGTGATATCTCATTGTAGTTTTGATTTGCATTTCTCTAATGATTATTGATGTTGAGCATCCTTTCATGTGTTTGTTGGCAGTTTGTATATCTTCTTTGGAGAAATGTCTATTTAGGTCTTCTGCCCATTTTTGGATTGGGTTGTTTGCTTGTTTGTTTGTTTGATATTGACCTGCATGAGCTGCTTGTATATTTTGGAGATTAATCCTTTGTCAATTGCTTCATTTGCAAATATTTTCTCCTATTCTGAGGTTTTCTTTTTGTCCTGTTTATGGTTTCCTTTGCTGTGCAAAAGCTTTTAAGTTTCATTAGGTCCCATTTGTTTGTTTTTATTTCCATTTCTCTAGGAGGTGGTTCAAAAAGGATCTTGCTGTGATTTATGTCATAGAGTGTTCTGCCTACGTTTTCCTCTAAGAGTTTTATAGTGTCTGGCCCTACATTTAGGTCTTTAATCTATTTTGAGTTTATTTTTGTGTATGGTGTTAGGAAGTGTTCTAATTTCATTCTTTTACATGTAGCTGTCCAGTTTTCCCAGCACCACGTATTGAAAAGGCAGTCTTTCCTCCATTGTATACTCTTGCATCCTTTATCAAAGATAAGGTGACCATCTGTGTGTGGGTTTATCTCTGGGCTTTCTATCCTGTTCCACTGATCTATATTTCTGTTTTTGTGCCAATACCATACTGTCTTGATTACTGTAGCTTTGTAGTGTAGTCTGAAGTCCAGGAGCGTGATTCCTCCAGCTCCGTCTTTCTTTCTCAAGACTGCTTTGGCTATTCGGGGTCTTTTGTATTTCCATACAAATTGTGAAATTTTTTGTTCTAGTTCTGTGAAAAATGCCATTGGTAGTTTGATAGGGATTGTGTAGATTGCTTTGGGTAGTATAGTCATTTTCACAATGTTGATTCTTCCAATCCAAGAACATGGTATATCTCTCCATCTGTTTGTATCATCTTTAATTTCTTTCATCAGTGTCTTATAGTTTTCTGCTAACAGGTCTTTTATCTCCTTAGGTGGGTTTATTCCTAGGTATTTTATTCTTGTTGCAGAGGTAAATGGGAGTGTTTCCTTAATTTCTCTTTCAGATTTTTCCTCGTTAATGTATAGGAATGCAAGAGATTTCTATGCATTAATTTTGTATCCTGCTACTCTACCAGATTCATTGATTAGCTCTAGTAGTTTTCTGGTAGCATCTTCAGGATTCTCTATGTATAGTATCATACCATCTGCAAACAGTGACAGCTTTACTTCTTCTTTTCTGATTTGGATTCCTTTTATTCCTTTTTCTTCTCTGACTGCTGTGGCTAAAACTTCCAAAACTATGTTGAGTAATAGTGGTGAGAGTGGGCAACCTTGTCTTGTTCCTGATCTTAGAGGAAATGGCTTCCGTTTTTCACCATTGAGAACGATGTTGGTTGTGGGTTTGTCATATATGGTCTTTATTATGTTGAAGTAGGTTCCCTCTATGCCTACTTTCTGGAGAGTTTTTTTTTTTAATACATTTATTTATTTATTTATGGCTGCATTGGGTCTTCGTTGCTGGGCATGGGCTTTCTCTAGTTGTGGCAGGTGGGGGTGACTCTTCATCACAGTGCACGGACTTCTCACTGCAGTGGCTTCTATTATTGCAGAGCACGGGATCTAGGTGCACAGGCTTCAGTAGTTGTGGCACACAGACTCAGTAGTTTGGCTCATGGGCTCTAGAGTGCAGGCTCAATAGTTCTGGCACATGGGCTTAGTTGCTCCACTGCATGTGGGATCTTCCTGGACCAGGGCTCGAACCTGTGTCCCGTGTGTTGGCAGGCGGATTCTTCACCACTGTGCCACCAGGGAAGTCCCTGGAGAGTTTTCATCATAAATGGGTGTTGAATTTTGTCAAAAGCTTTTTCTGCATCTATTGAGATGATGGTATGGTTTTTATCCTTCATTTTGTTAATATGGTGTATCACATTGATTGATTTGCATATATTGAAGAATCCTTGCATTCCTGGGATAAACCCCACTTGATCATGGTGTATGATCCTTTTAATGTGCTGTTGGATTCTGTTTGCTAGTATTTTGTTGAGGATTTTTGCATCTGTGTTCATCAGAGATATTGGCCTGTAGTTTTCTTTTTTTGCGACGTCTTTGTCTGTTTTTGGTATCAGGGTGATGGTGGCCTCCTAGAATGAGTTTAGGAGTGTTCCTCCCTGTGCTATATTTTGGAAGAGTTTGAGAAGGATAGGTGTTAACTCTTCTCTAAATGTTTGATAGAATTCGCCTGTGAAGCCATCTGGTCCTGGGCTTTTGTTTGTTGGAAGATTTTTTTTTTTTTTTTTTTTTTTGTGGTACGCGGGCCTCTCACTGTTGTGGCCTCTCCTGTTGCAGAGCACAGGCTCCGGACGCGCAGGCTCAGCGGCCATGGCTCATGGGCATAGCCACTCCACGGCATGTGGGGTCTTCCCGGACCGGGGCACGAACCCGTGTCCCCTGCATCGGCAGGAGGACTCTCAACCACTGCGCCACCAGGGAAGCCCTGTTGGAAGATTTTTAGTCACATTTTCAATTTCAGTGCTTGTGATTGGTCTGTTTATATTTTCTATTTCTTCCTGGTTCAGTCTCGGAAGGTTGTGCTTTTCTAAGAATTTGTCCATTTCTTCCAGGTTGTCCATTTTATTGACATAGAGTTGCTTGTAGTAATCTCTCATGACCCTTTGTATTTCTTCAGTGTCAGTTGTTACTTCTCCTTTTTTATTTCTAATTCTGTTGATTTGAGTCTTCTCCCTCTTTTTCTTGATGAGTCTGGCTAATGGTTTATCAATTTTGTTTATCTTCTCAAAGAACCAGCTTTTAGTTTTATTGATCTTTGCTATTTTTTCCTTCATTTCTTTTTCATTTATTTCTGATCTGATCTTTATAATTTCTTTTCTTCTGCTAACCTTGGGTGTTTTTGGTCTTCTTTCTCTACTTGCTTTAGGTGCTTTAGGTGTTGTTTATGTGAGATTTTTCTTGTTTCTTGAGGTAGGATTGTATTGCTATAAACTTCCCTCTTAGAACTGCTTTTGCTGCATCCCATAGGTTTTGGGTCGTTGTGGTTTCATTGTCATTTGTTTCTAGGTATTTTTTTATTCCCGCAGTGATCTCTTGATTATTTAGTAGCATATTGTTTAGCTTCCATGTGTTTGTATTTTTTACAGTTTTTCTTCTGTAAGTGATATCTAGTCTCATAGTGTTGTGGTCAGAAAAGATACTTGATATGATTTCAATTTTCTTAAATTTATGAAGGCTTGCTTTGTGACCCAAAATATGGTCTATCCTGGAGAATGTTCCATGAGCACTTGAGAAGAAGGTGTACTCTGTTGTTTTTGGATGGAATGTCCTATAACTATCAATTAAGTCCATCTTGTTCAATGTGTCATTTAAAGTTTTTGTTTCCTTATTTACTTTCATTTTGGATGATCTGTCCGTTGGTGAAAGTGGGGTGTTAAAGTCCCCTACTATTATTGTGTTACTGTCGCTTTCCCCTTTTATGGCTATTAGCATTTGCTTTATGTGTTGAGGTGCTCCTGTGTTGGGTGCATAAATATTTACAATTGTTATATCTTTTTCTTGGATTGATCCCTTGATCATTATGTAGTGTTCTTCTTTGTCTCTTGTAATAGTCTTTTTTTGTTTGTTTGTTTGTTTGTTTTTTGTGGTACACGGGCCTCTCACTGTTGTGGCCTCTCCCATTGCAGAGCACAGGCTCCGGACGCACAGACTCAGTGGCCATGGCTCATGGGCCTAGCCGATCCGTGGCATGTGGGATCTTCCCAGACTGGGGCACGAACCCGTGTCCCCTGCATTGGCAGGCAGACTCTCAACCACTGCGCCACCAGGGAAGCCCTAGTCTTTGTTTTAAAGTCTATTTTGTCTGATACGAGGCTTGCTACTCCAGCTTTCTTTTGATTTCCATTTGCATGAAATATCTTTTTCCATCCCCTCACTTTCAGTCTGTATGTGCCCTAGGTCTGAAGTGAGTCTCTTGTAGACAGCATATGTACGGGTCTTGTTTTTGTATGCATTCAGCCAGTCTGTCTTTTGGTTGGAGCATTTACATTTAAGGTAATTATCGATATGTATGTTCCTATTACCACTTTCTTACTTGTTTTGGGTTTGTTATTGTAGGTCTTTTCCTTCTCTTGTGTTTCCTGCCTAGAGAAGTTCCTTTAGCATTGTTGTAAAGCTGGTTTGGTGGTGCGAAGTTCTCTTAACTTTTGCTTATCTGTAAAGGTTTTAATTTCTCCATTGAATCTGAATAAGATCCTTGCTGCGTAGAGTAATCTTGGTTGTACGTTTTTCCCTTTCATCACTTTAAATATGTCCTGCCACTCCCTTCTGGCTTGCAGAGTGTCTGCTGAAAAATCAGCTGTTAACCTTATGGGGCTTCCCTTGTATGTTATTTTTTGCTTTTCCCTTGCTGCTTTTAATATTTTTTCTTTGCATTTAATTTTTGATAGTTTTATTAATATGTGTCTCGGTGTGTTTCTCTTTGGGCTTATCCTGTATGGTACTCTCTGTGCATCGTGGACTTGATTGACTATTTCCTTTTCCATGTTAGGGAAGTTTTCAACTATAATCTCTTCAAATAGTTTCTCAGGCCCTTTCTTTTTCTTTTCTTCTTCTGGGACCCCTATAATTCAAATATTGGTGCTTTTAATGTTGTCCCAGAGGTCTCTTAGGCTGTCTTCATTTCTTTTCATTCTTTTTTCTTTTTTCTGTTCCACAGCAGTGAATCCCACTGTTCTGTCTTCCAGGTCACTTATCCGTTCTTCTGCCTGAGTTATTCTGCTATTGATTCCTTCTAGAGTATTTTTAATTTCAGTAATTGTGTTGTTCATCATTGTTTGCTCTTTAGTTCTTCTAGATCCTTGTTAAATGTTTCTTGTATTTTCTCCATTCTGTTTCCGAGATTTTGGATCATCTTTACTATCAGTACTCTGAATTCTTTTTCAGGTAGGTTGCCTATTTCATTTTCATTTATTTGGTTTTGCTCCTTCGTTTGTAACACATTTTTTTGTCATTTCATTTTATTTTTCTTCTCTTTTTGATGGGTGGCACTCTCTTCCTGTCTTACTGGTTGTTTGCCCTGAGACGTCCAGCACTGGAGTTTGCAGGCAGTTGGTTAGAGCCAGGTCTTGGTGCTGAGATGAGGACCTCCGGGAGGCCTCACTCTGTTTAATATTCCCTGGGGTCTGAGGTTCTCTGTTAGTCCAGCGGTTTGGACTTGGAGGTCCCACCACAGGAGCTCAGGCCTGATGTCTGGCCTGGGAACCAGGATCTCACAAGCATGTTAATAAGGCATATATAACACATATTAATATGTTAATAAGGTTCGAAGGTAGCAGCGACGGTCCTTGTGCCCTAGGAAGCAAACAGCTAGTGGTTGTGACTCGTGCTAGGCTCAGAGGACAAGGTTTGCACGACAGCCATGGGCACTTCCAGTGTTCTAAACCTCATGATTAGCTTTAGCTTAAATATTTTTGTCAGGAATATGTCAGAGATGAAGTCGTGTCCCTGTCACTGTGTCTCATCTAGAGTGTCTGATGTCAGAGTGTCTTAGTTTTGTTGAAGCTAGGTTTGATCATTTGATCGTTCCGTTTATTCACCTTTGCCTCTTAGACCCTTCGTGCTTCTCTTCCTAGAGTCAACCACTCTTACCAGTTTCCTGTGCGTCTATATATATGTATGTATGCGTAAATTATTGTGTATCTAGCCTCTTTTAAAAATACTGATGTTAGCATTTATATATATACACACACGTATATATACACATTGATATATATGTTAACATTTGCATTTTATGATTTATATCCTTTAAACTTCTGGGGTTTTACAAATCTATATTACGTGTTATTTGATATGTTATTTGAGATGTGGCCATTTTGGTGGCTTTAATTACTTGGTTTAGTGGTGCATCCTTATTCTCCCTTCTTTCTACCTTAAAATCCAGTCTGAGAACTGGTGTAACCTATTGTCCTTCAGGTTTAAGTCCTGATCATTAAATACTGAACAAATAGTCAACAGTGGAGAGAATATTCCAGAAAAGAACGTCACAGACACAGAGTCTTGGAATTAGAATGAACAGGAAGAGTGTGTAATGGTGAAATTGGACTTGTAGCTTGAGGTCATTGAGTGGGACTGGGAGTGCTAGATTATCATGCTCGTCTTTATTTTGCAGTTTTCTAGATGTATTTTCTTTTTTTTTAATTTTAATTTTATTTATTTTTTTTACTGTGTTGGGTCTTTGTTGCTGCACACAGGTTTTTCTCTAGTTGTGGAGAGCAGGGGCTACTCTTCGTTGTGTTCCACGGGCTTCTCATTGCAGTGGCTTCTCTTGTTGTGGAGCATAGGCTGTAGGCGCACGGGCTTCAGTAGTTGTGGCACATGGGCTCAGTAGTTGGGGTTTGTGGGCTCTAGAGCACAGGCTCAGTAGTTGTGCTGCGTGGGCTTAGTTGCCCCACGGCATGTGGGATCTTCCCAGACCATGGTTCAAACCGGTGTCCCCTGCATTGGCAGGTGGATTCTTAACCACTGCATCACCAGTGAAGCCCCTAGATGTATTTTCTTATTTGTTTTCCAGACAATGACCAAGTGCTTGGGGATATATTGATCATTCTGTGGATTATTCCTGACCACCTCCTTTTTGCTTTGCATCATTTTCAGTAGTAGGGACCAAGGAGTAACACAGCTTAGTTGCTAAGAGTGTGGGCTTTGGAGCCAGGCAGACAAGGTATCCTCTGGCAGGTTACCGACCTTTCTTGTCTTTTCTTTTTTTTTTTTTTTTTTTTTTAATGGTACATGGGCCTCTCACTGCTGTGGCCTCTCCCGCCGCGGAGCACAGGCTCCGGACGCGCAGGATCAGCGGCCATGGCTCATGGGCCCAGCCGCTCCGCGGCATGTGGGATCTTCCCAGACTGGGGCACGAACCCGTGTCCCCTGCATTGGCAGGCAGACTCTCAACCACTGCGCCACCAGGGAAGCCCCCGACCTTTCTTTTCTTATGCTGGTTTTTCTTCATCATTCCGGTTTTCTGCTGCTGTGTAACAAATTACCCCAACTTGGTGGCTTACAATAACAATCATTATTCTCTCCTATGGTTCTGTGAGTTGCCTGGACCCAACGAGGCAGGTTTCACTTGGAGTCTCTCATGTGGTTGCAGTTAGATGGTGGCTGGAGCTGGAGTCATCTCAAAAGTTTCCTCACTCAAGTGTCTGGTGGTTGATGCTAGCTGTCAGCTGGGACCTCAGCATGGGCTGTCAGCCAGAACATAACACTCAGAGTCTCCACGTGTCTTGGGCCTCCTCACAATATGGCAGCTAGGTTCTGAGAATGAGCATCCCGAGAGTTTGAGGTGGAAGCAGCATACGTTCTCTGATCTAGCCTCAGAAGTGGCATAATGTTACTTCTGCATCCCTCAGATTTGAGAGGAGAGAACATAGATCCCACCTCTTGATGGAGGAGTGACAAAGACACATAGTAAGATGAGCATGTGGGATGGGATATCTAGAGGCTGCCATCTTTGGAAAATAAAACCTTCCACACTCATCTTTAAACAGGCATAATAATACTTATTTTATAGGATTGTTTCAAAGTTAAATGAGATAATCTACGTAAAACTTACAGCATAGTGTCTGGTACATGGTAAAATGTGAATGAGTTATCATTTGCTATCCCAGTGGATGGCAGGCAAGGATGTAAAAGGGGAAAGAATGGCAAACATCAGTCAGATCCTTACTTTGAAAAAATTTACCCTTACCTAATCTAATGCGAGTATCAATTTTTTTCCTGTCTGTACTTTTTAATGGATTATTCAAAACGTATCTATAAAAAGAGAAAAAACTACATATTCTGAAGGCAGTAACCGTTTGCTATTATATCACAGAGAGAGTTTAAAAAATCATCTGTTGTAATTGCAGTGAGGTTTAAGCTTTCTGTCCCTCATAATGTAACTGAGCAGGACCCTATGGGGCCTTCCCAGAACAGACCCCTCCCCCATGTCCTCTGCTGTAGCTCCGCTCTGAAGTACCCAGATAATAGTATCTGATGCACATTTCCTGAGTTGTTTTACAGGTGCTAAAACCACCACCAAATGGGAGAAATTACCTACTTGATGACCATAAACAAATAGCTCCCAGACCTACTGGCGCCTAAGGATTGATAATGTTAACCCCTGTGACATCACCCTGTTACATCACCATCAACCAATCAGAGAATTGTGCATGAGCTGATCACATACCCTGGGACGCCTCTCCCTAACTGGGCCTTTAAAAATGCTTTGCTGAGGGACTTCCCTGGTGGTCCAGTGATTGGGACTCCACGTTCCCAATGCAGGGGGCTCGGGTTTTATCCCTGAAGGGAACTAGATCCCACATGCTGCAACTAAGAGCCTGCATGCCGCAACTAAAAATACCACACATGGCAAGGAAGATCCCGCATGCTGCAACTAAGACCCAGTGCAGACAAATCAAAATAAATAAATAATATATATATAGAAATTAAAAAAAAATTTTTTTTTAAATGCTTTGCTATGCATTTAAACCCATTGGGGAGTTCGGGTATTTTAAGCACTAGCTCTCCTGGGCTCCTTATCTAGCGCCCTACAATAAATGCTGTGCTTTCCTTCACCACAACCTGGTGTCAATAGACTGGCTTTACTGCGAACTGGCGAGCGGACCCAAGTTTGGTTCGGTAACAATTTATGTCAGTATTTTTATAGAATCAAAGTTGCAAGGTACTTCACATAATGTTGTTCCATGCTCTCCTTCCTAGTGTGCATATCACCTTCTGTTTTATAAATAGATGCATCAACTAGCAACTTTTTCTCTTTAAATAAAACAAAATTAAGGAAAAATAATCGTAGCTTTGTGATAAATTCAAGCAGTGAAAGGTTTTCAATTAGTCTCAGGACCCTTCCCTCCTGGGCAGAGTCCGTCCTGGTTAACATTTTCTTAGATACGTCCATAAATTTTCTGTGCATATTGTGTGTGTGTGTGTGTGTGTGTGTGTGTGTGTGTGTGTGTAGGTATTTGTTCTAAAATTAGATGTGATTATATTAAATATGTTGTACTGTAGCCTGTTAGGATGATGCTTCAATGAAGATGTTTGAACATAGATCTTTGAGTAATTCATGTTTATCAGTGGCATACATTGATTGGGTTAAAGGGTGCAGTTTAAATTTTAAAGTCTAAGTTTTTTTTTTTTTAAGTATAATTGACCTACAACACTATGCTAGTTCCAGATGCACAGCACAGTGATTCAGTGTTTCTGCACATTACAAAATGATCACCATTTTTATGAATTTATGAATACTTTTACGTCCTTTTGTGTTTTCACTATGTTTGGTAGTTCAGGTCACAATTTTCCACACTACAGCAAGTCATTAATTGGGCACAGCCTTCTTTATTGAAGGTTCCTGACCTTGTTTTAGTGATTTGGTTTGAATTACTTAATCTCTCAGGGAGAGTGGGAATTACAAGCTGAATCCTCTTCCTTTTAAACTCTAGTTGAGGGTTATACTCACTAATTAACCTCCCTCAATTCTTTTCACCCCTCCGCTGGTGAAGCCCCATCGTTCTGATGCTTATCACCTGCCTTGATTCAAATCTTTAGAAGCAGTGTTTGAATACAAATATTTGGATTTGGGTGTGACAGGTTTAGAATTTCACAAAAAATGAATCTGAACTCCATTTTCACGCTTTAAATAAGGCTTAAATTCCACTTAAACAAGCCTTGGTTTGGTAAAAATGAATAGAATCTTAATTAATATGAACGGACTTACTTATCCTCCTTGTTCTATCTACCCTGTTTTAAAAAGTATTAATTTTATTAAGTCTTGACCCTTGAGTTTGTCTTTTATTATTAGTTTTTTAATATTTACTTGTTTGGCCACACTGGGTCTTAGTTGCGGCATGCGGGATCTAGTTCCCTAACCAGAGATTGAACCTGGGCGCCTTGCATTGGGAGCACGGAGTCTTAACCACTGGACCACAAGGGAAGTCCCTCTCTACCCTTGTCATATAGCTATGTTATTTACACTTTTCTTTGTCCTTGAGTCTGGGTGCTTTTTTGGTTGGTTTGTTTTTTAGTGATTGTTTACTCTCTCTATTCCCATTAATGTGGGGCAGGGTTTTTTTTTGCTAGCATAGCTCTGTATCCTTCACAGCTTTGTGTTGTGCTTTGTGTTCATCTTAACGTTTCTTATCTAACAGTAAAGGCCTGTGAAAACATGCGACATCCTGTTGGAGAGAATAGGAAGATACTTTTCCTAAGTAAGTGTTTTCTCATAGGGGTGTTTCTCTTTTTCTCTCCCCTGCCTTTCATCCTTGTTACACCCAGACCCTTTGTCTATTGGAAGAGCCATGGAGGAAACAAGTAATTCTTTATCCCCCGCGGCTATCTCCAGGGCCATGGGTTCCATTTATTGCTGGCTGGTCATGAGGGTCTGGAGCCAGCTTGGAATGCTGGCAGACACGTGGAGTTTGTACTTAAACCACTTTAAAATGCAGAGTTGGGAATTCCCTGGTGGTCCAGTGGTCAGGACTCGGCACTTTCACTGCTGTGGCCCGGGTTCAATCCCTGGTCGGTGACTAAGATCCTGCAAGCTGTGGGGCTTGGCCTAAATAAATAAATAAAGTGCAGAGTTGACTTTTTTTTTTAAAGCAAGTCTGCATGTATATGTATTCGTATGATCACCGCCGTCCTTTTTTCACTTAGTATTAAATTATGGATGAACAATTTCTTATATTGTTAAATGTTATTTGAAAGCATCATTAAAAAAATTTATTTTTTGAAGTATAGTTGATTTACAATGTTGTGTTAATTTTTACTGTACAGCAAAGTGATTCAGTTATACATGTATATTCTTTTTTTTTTTGGTTGCGGGGGTGCGCGGGCCTCTCACTGCTGTGGCCTCTCCCGCTGCGGAGCACGGACTCCGGACGCGCAGGCTCAGCGGCCATGGCTCACGGGCCCAGCCGCTCTGCGGCATGTGGGATCTTCCCGGACCGGGGCACGAACCCATGTCCCCTGCATCGGCAGGCGGACTCTCAACCGCTGCGCCACCAGGGAAGCCCACATGTATATTCTTTTTCATATTCTTTACCATTATGGTTTATCACAGGATATTGAATATAGTTCCCTGTGCTATACAGTAGGACCTTGCTAATCCCAAATTCCCCATCCATCTCTCCCCCACCCCCTCCCCTTGGTAACCACAAATCTGTTTCCTATGTCTGTGAGCCTTTTTTTTTAGAGAGTATGGAGAATTTGTTAGAGTAGCTGCAGGTTTTTTTTTTTTTTTAAGATGTTGGGGGTAGGAATTTATTAATTTACTTATTTATTTTTTTTGGCTGTGTTGGGTCTTCGTTTCTGTGCGAGGGCTTTCTCTAGTTGTGGCAAGTGGGGGCCACTCTTCATTGCGGTGCGTGGGCCTCTCACTATCGCGGCCTTTCTTGTTGCGGAGCATAGGCTCCAGACGCGCAGGCTCAGTAGTTGTGCCTCACGGGCCCAGTTGCTCTGCAGCACGTGGGATCCTCCCAGACCAGGGCTTGAACCCGTGTCCCCTGCATTAGCAGGCAGATTCTCAACCACTGCGCCACCAGGAAAGCCCGAGCCTTTTTTTTTTATAGATAATTTCATTGTGTCATATTTTAGATTCCACATATAAGTGAAATCATATGGTATTTGTATTTCCCTTTCTGACTTACTTCACTTAGTATGATAATCTCTAGGTCCATCCATTTGCTGCAAATGGCATTATTTTGTTCTTTTTTTATGGCTGAGTAGTATTCCATTGTTTATAGGTACCACGTCTTCTTTATCCATTCATCTGTCGATGGACATTTAGGTTGTTTCCATGTCTTGGCTATTGTGAATAGTGCTGCTGTGAACATAGGAGTGCATGTATATTTTCGAGTTAACGTTTTCCCCAGATATATGCATGGGAGTGGGATTGCTGGATCACATGGTAACTCTATTTTTAGTTCTTTGAGGAACCTCCAAACTGTTCTCCATGGTGGCTGCACCAACTTACATTCCCACCAGCAGTGTTGGAGGGTTCCTTTTTCTCCACACCCTCCCCAGCATTTATTATTATTATTATTTTAAATATTTATTTATTTAGTTTATTTATTTGGCTGCTCCGAGTCTTAGTTGCGGCATGTGGGATCTTTTAGTTGCGGCAGGCAGCATCCCTGACCAGGGATCGAACCTGGGCCCCCTGCATTGGGAGCGTGGAGTCTTAACCACTGGACCACCAGGGAATTCTCATTTACCAATTTTTAAGTGTATTGTGGAATAAGGATCTAACTTGAATTTTTAAATGTGAAATCTCCAGCTTAATCAGCTTTATTGAGGTATAATTTGCACCCAATAAAATTCACCTATTTTAAGAGTATAGTTTGATGAAATTTGGCAAATATAGACAGTAGTGTCTCCACAGTCAAGATATAGAACCTTTGGGAATTCCCTGGCGGTCCAGTGGTTAGGGCTCTGTGCTTTCACTGCCGAGGGCCCAGGTTCAAATCCTGATCAGGAACCTGAGATCTAGCAAGCTGCATGGTGTGGCCAAAAAAAAAAAAACCCAGAAAAACAAAAACAAGATATAGAACCTTTCTGTCACCCCCAGAAGTTGTCTTGTGCTCCTTTGCAGTCAGCCCCCTTTCCCTACTCCTGACTCCAGAGATCATTATTCCACTCCCAGCTGGAGCTGTGCTTTCTCTGCTCCTCACACCGAAGAATGTGTCCCTATGCCATTGGCAGTTGGGGTTCCCAGATTCTGCTTTTGTCATGGACCTTGTCAGCTGAGCCAGTTACTTTGGAAAGGATCTGTTACCGTGGTCACTGCTCTTATAAGTACATTTGTGTGACTTTATCTGTGTCTCCTGGGCAGTGTTCTGCTCAGGGAAGACAGCAGTGGCAGCGTGGTTGGGAAATGCTTCTGGGGTCAGACTCCCTGTGTTTAAAGCCTACTGCTTATTGAGGTGACCTTGGGCAGGCTACCTAACCTCTCAGTGCCTTAGTTCCTCATTTGTAAGATGGATTAATGGGATACCTACTGCATGGGATTTTTGAGATGATTAAGTGAAAAATGGTGCCTGGTACCTAGTGTTCAGATCTTGGTGTTTAATAAATATCTTTTTCCGATAGAAGGAGCCAGGGCTCCTTGGTGAAGCGGCTTATCCTAGGACGGAAGCAGGAAATGCATAAGATTTTGTAGTGCTAGAAAGTAAGAAAGTACTGAAAAAGAAACAAACCCCTTATTGATGGGAGCATGTCAAAGGGACAAAGGAGCCAACTGAAAGAGCTCCCTAAGGCCAAAGCTGGAACAATTTGAAGCAACAAGATAAAGTAGTATTAGATTATCCCGAAGGATAAAATAAATATCCATGGAGCCATACTAATATTAATGAAAACATATCCTAAAGACAGTTTGGAGACTTCCCTCGTGGCGCAGTGGTTAAGAATCCGCCTGCCAATGCAGGGGACACGGGTTCGAGCCCTGGTCCAGGAAGATCCCACATGCCGCGTAACAACTAAGCCCATGCACCACAACTACTGAGCCTGCGCTCTAGAGCCCATGAGCCACAACTACTGAAGCCCGTGCACCTAGAGCCCGTGCTCCACAGCAAGAGAAGCCACCGCAGTGAGAAGCCTGCGCACCGCAACGAAAGAGTAGCCCCCGCTCGCCGCAACTAGAGAAAAGCCCGCGCGCAGCAACGAAGATCCAACGCAGCCAAAAATAAATAAATAAATTTATAAAAGACAGTTTGATTGCAGGACTATGAAGTTAATTTAAATAGCATCCTTCCAGTCATTTTATTCTTCTTACCCTTCTAATCTCACTGTTGCATTTATGTGGCTGGTCTGACCTGGGAAAGGAGGTAACCTAAGGAACAAGAGTTCTCTCTCACTGTGATCAGAAATACCCAATATTTAAAGACAGATGAATAAAAAAGTGTTGGTTGCCAATTAGTCAATAGTAATAATTTTGTGATTCAGTTATCAGCAAAGTTCCCCCTGCAGTATATGTACGGGGTATTATAGGAATATTAGATTATGGGGCATGTGACCTGACATTTCCTCTTTGATTCATTTGTTGAGTATGTACAGGGCACGAAAGAGAATAGATAGTAGGCTTTGCCTTTAAGAGGCTTATGGCCCTATGGAGAGAAGGTGCAAAGCGGACCACGAGCAGGTCTGTGACAGAGGACAGGGTACGTACAGAAGGTGGAAAAACATCTGCTCTAACGCCTACCTACCGGGTTGGTCCTGGGGGATTAGAATCTACAGCACCAGGTACTCAATTTTGGACACCGTGTACTCATTAATTTGGCCTTTAATATTATCTAAACAGGAGCGTGGCTCTCTCCCCTGCCTCTCTCTTTTTTTAAAAAATATTTATTTATTTATTTACTTATTTTTGGCTGTGTTGGGTCTTCGTTTCTGTGCAAGGGCTTTCTCTACTTGCGGCAAGCGGGGGCCACTCTTCATTGTGGTGCGCGGGCCTCTCACTATCACGGCCTCTCTTGTTGCGGAGCACAGGCTCCAGACGCGCAGGCTCAGTAGTTGTGGCTCACGGGCCTAGTTGCTCCGCGGCATATGGGATCTTCCCAGACCAGGGCTCGAACCCGTGTCCCCTGCATTGGCAGGCGGATTCTCAACCACTGCGCCACCAGGGAAGCCCCTCCGCTGCCTCTCTGGGGGCCTGGGAACACACTCTAAGTCCTCAGTGTGAGGGATTGTGTCTTACTGATCTTTGTGTCTTCAGTGCATGGCACAGTGCATAGCTGATGCTAATAAATCTTTATTGGCACCCACAGTGATGTAGTCATACCACCAGGGATGTTTAATTCATTTAGGCTGAAGTACAGCATAAATTGCGTTGGGGGGGGAGCGGGTCCCAAGATGACCCGTTGGTTCCGTGATTTGCTCGGAGGACTCACAGGACTCAGGATATGCTCATACTCATGGCTGCGACGTACTCCAGTGAGAGGGTACAGAGCGAGATGCGCAGAGAAAGGGACATGGGGCAAAGTCTGGAGGAAGCGCATCGCAAGCTGCCAAGAGTCCTCTCCCAGCAGAGTCACACAGGACGGACGCGCTTAGTTCTTCCAACAGCAAACTGACAACACGTGTGAAATATTTTCTATAAGGGAAGCTCATTAGAGCCCCAGTGCCCAGGATTTTTATTGGACGCTGATAACGTAGGCACCCTCTGCCCAGAACATAGCAAATCCCAGCTCCCAGGAGGAAAGCAGATTCAGCGTAAACCCCATTGCTCGCTCCGACGGTGTGAGTCGGAGTGAGTCACTCTTATTGTGTAGGGGCTGGTGGAAACCCTGCCCAAGGGCCAACCTTGCAAGCAGACGGAGAGCGGTCTTAGGCCTGCCATGTGAGCTCTTTTCTGCACAGTAATAGACTGTGTCTCCTTTCAGGGGAATTTCTGGGCATTCTAGTCTAGTCCATCCAAGAGAAGGGAAAGGGTTGGTGGTGTTTTAACAAGCAGCAGCTATTCCTGGCTATTGCTTGACGAGTGAGCAAGCAGGCAGCTCAGGGTGGGTCTTCTCGAGGGCAGGAGGATGTATGACTCAGTAAAAGGGTCCAGCTGGTTGAATTTTCCCACAGAATTTCAAGTTTGGAGGCTCCTTGAGAAATTGGTCAAAGTTGTTTTATAAAGTTCCAAACTGGACAGATCAGTGGTAAGCCACAGAGCCTGTATTTTGTTCAGTTTGTTTTGAAGAAGCTTTTCGGGAGATTCACCCAAGAATCTTACATGTCTTGTTTCCAGGACTTACTGCGCAGGTTACCTGTTTTAGAGAGGCTCTGGGATTCAGTTTAAGCTGTGGTTGTCAAGCAAGTTACAGCTTCTGAGTTTTATCAGCAGGGATCTGACACTTCAGTCCTGAAGACTCCACCAGGGCTGAGCCCTGCCTTGCTCTAGCCAACTTCTCTTAGAGGGCGAGCGGGGAGGACTGTAAAACTGGCAGAATAGCTCTGAAATCCTGCCTTGCTGGGAACTAGACCAGTTAATTTTTTATTCAGGGAAGACGTGGTTAAGAGGGATTCTGCTAGCTTAGTTTAAAGGTCTTCAGTTTGCGGGCATAGAGCGGCGCCGGGGTACTAGCTGGTATTCTTGGGAGACATGCCTGCTTGCACGCAGCACACCCCTCCTGTGTGCTGCTTGGTGCCCTGGAGACACACTGCCTTTTCAGAGAGAAGTACTGAGGTCTGTAGTCAAACGTGTTTCTCTTTAGTTAGCCCTGCATTTCCTAGATCTATTTGCTCATAGGACCCCCTTTTGTGGAATACCCATTAGTGTTTGGGGGTACTAGTGTTTTGAGGAACTCAATTCAGAAAATGCTAGTCTAGAGATTCAGCACCCTCAGGTGGTTTTCCCTGCTGATGACGTGCAGGGAGGCCCCTCCGGGCGTGATGGCCCACCCTCTTCTCACACAAAGCACAGGCTTGGCTTCCATCACGAGGCTTGGCTTCCATCGCAGTGTTTGCTGAGGGCTGTGGCTTGTAGTGTACAGATTTCCTTAGTTATGAATGGAATGGTCTTAGTACTAAAATCATATTCCATTGCCCCAAGCATTCTTTGTTTCTGCTGTTGTTTTTAATGTGTTTCTTTGTCTTGGTGCAATGTAGTTTATCTCCAACTCTTGTTAGTTGCCAGGACTAAGAAATGTTAGTGCTGGGGCTGGCAGTCCTTCGCAGAGGGTTTTCACTTAGGACAAAGGAGCCACCTGGGAAATAGGATGGAGACCTGTTGCAGGGAACCAGAAGAGGCTCTCTGAAGCTAACCATGGCAGAGGATAACCAGTCTCCCTGTTGGGGGGGGGGTCTGTTGAAGAATATACGTGGCCCCTAAACTTTGTTCTCATTCAAGAGGTTGTTTTAGTCTGCTTCAGTTGTGAAGACCAGTAAGTCAGACTACAGTTCCCAATATGGAAGCGTATTATAATTATAACAGTCAATTAAGGGTGAGCTTGAGAACAGGAACACTCTAGAGCAGGAAGGCCTGGCCCTCCTGGGAACCAGAACCGTGGTGAAAGCACCTCCTTGTTGGGTCTCAGCAGTGGGAATTTGTGGATGTGGTTATTCCGACACTAATATGATCTGAATCTGTTTTTCTTTGGGCCTTTCCTTGAATATATTCTTTATTGTATATCTTTTCTGTTCCTCCTACTTCCTGCTTATTCCTAACTTTGGCTTGCTTTTTTTCTTCCGATTTTTAAATATTGGAGTATAACATACATCCAGAAAACTGCACGAATTACAAGTACAGGTTGGTGAATTTTCAGAAAGTGAACCTGCTTGTGTAACCTGCTCCAAGATCAAGGAACAGAGCGTTACCCGTGGCCTGGAAATCCCCAGGGTAACCGCTGCGCTGACTCAGGCACCACGGATTTGTTTGTTTTAACAGCTTTATTGAGATACAATTTACATACTGTAAAGTTCACCCAGTTAAAGTATACAATGCAGTGATTTTAGGTATTTTTACTGAGTGGTGCAACCATCATCATCGTCTGTTAAAACACTTTCATCATCCCCAAAAGAAATTAGCATTGATTCCCCGTTTCCCCCAGACCCCACCCACCCTAGGCAACCACTAATCTACTTCCATGTCCGGGGATTTGCCTATTCTGGACATTTCATGTAAATGGCCTTTTGCGCTTGGCTTCTGTTACTTAGCGTAACGTTTTCAGGGTTCAGCCATGGGTCTGTGGCTGAATAACAGTCCGTTGTATGGATAGACCATATTTTGTTTATCCGTTCATTAGCTGATGGACATTTGTGTTGTTTCCACCTTTGGCTATTATGAATAATGCTTCCGTGAACATATGTGTACAGGTTATTGTTTGGACATATGTTTTCATTTTTCTTGAGTATATACCTAGGAGTGGAATTCTGAGTCATGTGGGACTCCATTTAATATCTTGAACTGCTAAACTGTTTTCCACAGTGGCTGCACCATTTTGCATTTCCACCAGCAATGTATGAGAGTTCTCACTTATCCATATCCTCAGCAATACTTGTTATTATCTATCTTTTTGAGTCTAGCCATTCTAGTGGGTGTGAAGTGGTGTCTTATGTTTTTGTTGTTTTCAATTTTCTTGTCAATTATTTTATATTTCATAAATTGCCACTTTCTTTACGATGATATTATATAAAAATAAATATACTTAGCTTTTAATCTCAAATGCCATTTTCCTTAAAGGAATCACAAAGAAAATCACCCTTTAAAAATTGTTTTTAATTACTTTAAAAAATTAATACATGGGCTTCCCTGGTGACGCAGTGGTTGAGAGTCCGCCTGCCGATGCAGGGGACACGGGTTCGTGCCCCAGTCCGGGAAGATCCCACATGCCGCGGAGCGGCTGGGCCCGTGAGCCATGGCCGCTGAGCCTGCGCGTCCGGAGCCTGTGCTCTGCAATGGGAGAGGCCACAACAGTGAGAGACCCGCGTACCGCAAAAAAAATAAAATAAAATAAAATAAAAATTAAAAAAATAAAAAATTAATCCATATACAAAGTATAACACAAAAAGAAGCACAGATTTATATATAGTGAAAAGTGAGTCTCTCTTCCGTTCCTGCCCTCCCACCCATCTAGACCCTCCCCCGCAAGGTAACCACTGTGGCACTTCCTTGTGTTCCTTCTGTGTATAGGTTAGCAGAAATGTGTGAGAGTTGTGTGTATAAGTTTTTTATTGCTGCTATAACAAATTGTCACAAACTCAGCAGCTTAGAACCACACAACTTAAACGACTCTCCCTGGACTGAGATCAAGTTGCTGGCAGGTGGCGTCCCTTCTGGGGGCTCCAGGGGAGAATCTGTTTCCTGGTCTTGTCCAGCTTCCAGAGGCCACCTGTGCTTCTTGACTTGTAGCCTCTCCTCTGTCTGCAAAGCGTCACATCTTCCCGTCTGTCCTCCGTCTGCAAAGCGTCATGTCTTCCCATCTGTCTCTGATTCTGTTTCCTCTGCCTCCTTCTGCCACTGATGAGCTCCCTGTGGCTGACGCATTGCGCCCACCCAGTAAATCCAAGATCATACCCTTGTTTTAAGGCCGGCTCCTCAGCAGGCTTAGCCGTTAACTCTCTCTTGCTGTGCAGCCTGACATTCACAGGCTCCAGGGATTAGAACATGGACATTGTTGGGCGCCGTCATACTGCCTGACACAGTGTGTAAACTGTTTTGAAAGCAATGTTAACACGGTTTACACACCGTTCTTTCGTTTGTCTTTTTCATTTAATACTATATCTTGAAAGGATGTTCCCTGTCAGAAGCTGAAGAGCTGCCTTACCCCTCTTTATCTGCCATATAATAGTCCTTTGTATGGCTTTTTCATAATTGAGTTAACCATTTTTCGGGTGTTTCTTGAGGTGCTAGACTTTTTAATTTTACGTAGTCAAATAAATCAGCCTCTTCCGAGTGACTTCCTACCTCGTTATGCTTAGAAAGGCTTTTTCCTTTAGTGAAAAAAATGAATGTTTTCCTTAGATTAAAAAAGATATCCGTTACATTCTATGTTAAATTTCTGGGGCTGCTGCAACACTTTGTCACAAGTTTGGTGGCTTAATACCACAGAAATTTCTTCTCTCCAGTTCTGGAGGCAGAAGCCTGAAATCAAGGTGTGGGCGGGGCCACGCGCCCTCCGAGGCCGCCAGGGCAGGACCCCTCCTCCCACCCCCCACCCCCACCCCCCGTGGCTCCGGGCGTCCCTTGGCTTGTGGCCGCGTCCCTCCAGTCTCTGCCCCTGTGTTCACACAGGCGCCCCTTCTATGTCTGCATGTGTGTGTCTCTCTTATTTTGTTGTCGTAAAAATCACATAACGTGAGATCTACCCTCTTAATAAATTTTTAAGTGTATAGTATCGTTAACTGTGTGCACATTGTTGTACTACAGATCTCTACAACTTTTTTATCTTGCATGACTGAAACTCGGTACCCATTCAGTAACAACTCCCCATTTCCCCCTCCCACCAGCCCCTGGAGCCACCGTTCTACTTTCTCTGTGTGTCTCTTATAAGGACCCTTGCCATTGGACTTAGGACCCACCCAGAGAGTCTAGGACGTTCTCGTTTCAAGCGCCTTAACTTAATCACACCTGCAAAGACCTTATTTCCAAATAAGGTCACATTCACAGGTATTGGGGCTTAGGACGAGGACATGTCGTTTTGGAGACCACCATTCAACACACTTCACACTCTCAGTGCTTTTATTTTCCTCCCTAGAAATCATCTTTGGAAAATAAATTTTTGTGTAAAGCTTTTTTTGTGTGTGTGTGTGGTACGCAGGCCTCTCACCGCTGTGGCCTCTCCCGTTGCGGAGCACAGGCTCCGGACGCGCAGGCTCAGCGGCCATGGCTCACGGGCCCAGCCGCTCTGCGGCATGTGGGATCTTCCCGGACCGGGGCACGAACCCGTGTCCCCTGCATCGGCAGGCGGACTCTCAACCACTGTGCAACCAGGGAAGCCCTGTGTAAAGCTTTAAGAATTATTTTCTTCAAACCTTCTCTTCAGGAGTTGTTGGGCATCTACCATATGCACAGCAGTTACAGGTTCTTCTTTCTTCCTGTGACAGTTACTACAGACTGGTAGTGGTATACGGTATTTTGAATGGTAATAACATGGTTAGATGCTGTTTTTGGGGAAAAGTAGTTTTTCCAATTTCTACAAATATGTGATTACAAATAGGATTTTCTTATTTTGCATGGCCTGAAGCTAGTATATACGAAAATGTACACTGAAATTGTTATTTTTTAGTAAGATTAAAAAGCGGCATTAGGGGGCTTCCCTGGTGGCGCAGTGGTTGAGAGTCTGCCTGCTGATGCAGGGGACACAGGTTCGAGCCCTGGTCTGGGAAGATCCCACATGCCGTGGAGCGACTGGGCCCATGGGCCACAACTACTAAGCCTGCGCGTCCAGAGCCTGTGCTCCACAACAAGAGAGGCCACGATAGTGAGAGGCCCGCGCACCGCAATGAAGAGTGGCCCCCGCTTGCCACAACTGGAGAAAGCCCTTGCACAGAAACGAAGACCCAACACAGCCAAAAATAAATAAATAAATAATAATTAAAAATGAATATCTGCTAAAAAAAAGAAAAAAAAATTGGCATTAGGGACTTCCCTGGTGGCTCAGTGGTTAAGAATCTGCCTGCCAATGCAGGGGACACGGGTTCGAGCCCTGGTCCGGGAAGATCCCACATACCGCGGAGCAACTAAGGCCGTGCGCCACAACTACCGAGCCTGCGCTCTAGAGCCCGTGCTGTGCAACAAGAGAAACCACCGCAATGAGAAGCCCGCGCACTACAACAAAGAGTAGCCCCTGCTCGCCGCAACTAGAGAAAGCCTGCACGCAGCAACGAAGACCCAACACAGCCAAAAAAGAAGAAGAAAAAAAAAAGCAGCATTAAAATCAATATTACCTATATATGAATTTTTATAAGAGTAATACCATACCAAGTACCCTGTATCAGCAAAACTGGTTAATGTAGGTATTAAACTGTAATGAACCATTGGGAAAACAATTTGCCTCAGGCCCTGAGCTTCCCTGCGTGTTCTTGCTGGGTGTGCCAGATGGCAAGGGCTATTCATCTTGTTTACTGCTTGTTGAAAAAGTGCTGGGCCATTGGCCCTAGATTCCTCTCCTGTAAAGCAATCCACTGCGTGTGCAGGTGTCACCTGGGCCCATCCTGTCACCCCTGTGGGACTTCGGGGCAACGGGAACCAATGCTAATATGCTGATGCTCATATATGTTGCTGTACCATGAGAAATGAAGTCCTTTGTCTCTGACCCAAGAGGCTGTGTCTTCTGCCAGCATCCATGAAACAGTGGCAGGCTAAGATAGTAACTTACAAGTGGGATAAAATCTCAGACAAATATAAACAAGTGAAATCTTGCAAATACAAATTCTGAGAAGTCTACTGTTCTATATGTTTTGTAAATTATGACATTTATTTATATATTAGTATGTTAGGATAATGCTTACTAGGTGCTGTAATGGTTAAACCCACAATTCTCATGGCCTTTATACCAGAAGGGTATTTCTCTTGTTCGTATGAATGTCCTACGTGGGTATTCCTGGTTGAGAGTCTTTCCTGGTGGCTTTTCCACCATCTTTATGTCATGGCTCCCAAGGTCTCCTGGAGGTCATTTCTATTCTGGCTAGTCACAAGGGGGCATTGACAGGGAGGATCCTGGAGGAGGTTTTGCCCTTTTCTTTTAACTTTTCATCATGGAAACTTTCAAGCATGCCAGAAGTAGAGAAATTAGTAGAGTGAATGCTCTTGTGTATCTGTTACCTAGTTTCAACAGTGATCAACATTTTGTCATTTTTACCCCCATCACTTTTTTTTCCTGGAGTCTTTATTTTTTATTGTTGTTTTTTAAATAAAATAGTACTTTCGTTATGGAATATACCTGACTTAGATAGTGAAATACCTGCAACCTTATCCCTCAGAGCAGCCACAAACTGGTGCGTGCGTGCGTGTGTGTGTGTGTGTGTGTGTGTGTGTGTATTGCCTTTAAGGACATTATTTTTAAGGATCTGTGTATCTGTGTCATTCTTTCAAATATGTTCAATACATCCCATTATATAGATAAACCGTATTTAATTTATACAGTTTTCTGTTTGGGGGCATTAGTTTTTCCCTATTAAGTAATGTTACGCTAACATTCTCATCTCACATATACTTGAGCAAGTATGTTTTGCAGGATAAGTTGTAGAATTCGAATTGCTGGGTCAAAGGATATACACATCTAAAATATTTAATAGATATTGTCAAACTGCCCTCCAAAATGACTATACCAGTTTATACTTCCAGCAGAAGTGAATGGGAATGTATAGACTTTTAAAGCAAATCTAAACATAATATCATTTCATCCTAAAACAGTTTAGTACTTCTTGCTAACAGAAAAGGACTTTAAAAATCTTTAAACATATCATTTCTAAAAAACATTATTCTAAAAACAGTTGTGCCTTTTTTCTGTTGGTTTGTTCACATCAGAATTCACACAAGGTGTTAAAAATGTGCTCTGTCTAAAAGAGGTGTTGAAGGGGAGGCCCTCCTTTGGAGCGGGGACAGTTTTAAAAGCCTGCTCTGTGTTGATGTCGGTTTGGGACCCAAAGGTGATGGGCTCCTTTTGGTCCAAGTTTGTTTAATAGGTTTCTGATCTGTTTGCTTCTGGTCAGTTCCACACTCAAGGTTCTTTTCTAAACATTCTTCTCAAGCTGTCTTATTTCTTTGGGGCCTTGCTGCTTTGCTTCTCCGTCTCAATCTGCAGGAGCCTCCTTCCTCTCTGAGGCAAGCGCCTGGGTTGGGTGGGGAGTGGCTGCCTTCCCGTGACCTTGGTGCAAGGCTGACTAGGTTGTTTGTCAAGTCTCACAGCTGCTTTCTGTCAAGATTTTTTTGGTTTTATCCTCCTATTATTTGTGCTGCGGAAGCTTTTCCAACCCAAAGAGACTTTTGCTTTCTGGACTTCTCTCATTGCTTCCATTTCTGCTTGGAAAGTAGCTGTTTTCTCCCGAGCTCACTTTTGTCCTGAGATCTCTTGCCCAGGCAGTCAGTAGTGTTCAACGCATTGTCATTCTGACTCTTCCCGCCGCTTTCCCTGGGCCGACAGGCTCAGTGGATGCTTGGTCTGCGAGCGTCTCGTAGGGGAGCTGAGCCTTTCCTCGCTGGTCAGGATTCAAGTCATGTGGTTCCCCGCTGCACGAGAGGGAGCAGAGACTGCGTGTTGCCAACATACAACCCAGTCTCTCTTGAAATGAGGGAAACACTGAACCTTAGAAAACATAGGCGAAGTATCCTCAATATATTGCCATTGGATTATTTTACAGATAAAGACGTCTGCTATCTGGAAGTGAGTACAAAACAGATGCATAAATAAACTTTTATTTTTATAATTGTTTTCATTTATAGACTATAAAGCAATTGGCAAAATAGGAGAGGGAACGTTTTCTGAAGTTGTGAAGATGCAGAACCTGAGAGATGGAAACTATTATGCATGTAAGCAAATGAAACAGCACTTTGGAAGGTAGGCAACGTGAGACCTATTTGAGACTAAATACAGACACAGGTTTTGGTTTTCGTTTTTTTTGAATTTTATTTTATTTATTTTTTTATACAGCAGGTTCTTATTAGTTATCCATTTTATACATATCAATCCCAATCTCCCAGTTCATCCCACCACCACCACCCCCCCTGCCACTTTCCCCCCTTGGCGTCCATACGTTTGTTCTCTACATCTGCAGACACAGGTTTAAATCGATGAGAGCAACTTAATGGTGAAATTGTATTCATGTGATAACATGTCATATCAAAGTTCTTTGGGCAGTGAGGATTATAGGCTAATTTCATATTATCGTACTGGAGTTTGTTCATGTCCAAGTTTACCACAATATCAGTGATTGATGTTCACAAAGAATTTAAGTGGTAGAAGCATGCCTCACTTTAAACAGTTTATATGTCCCTAAGAGTTGTGTATATGTTGGATTTTTATAACTGAAACCTTAGATTTCAGACATTGGAGGTCCGGGGACTTCCCTGGTAGCCCAGTGGTTAGGACTCTGCCCTTCCAATGCAGGGGGCGCGGGTTCGATCCCTGGTCGGGGAACTAGGATCCCACATGCCATGTGGTCAAAAAAAAAAAAAAAAGTTAAAAAGAAAGATATTAGAGGTCCTTGTGATTTAATTAGTTGTAAATCAGTTACTATTGAATATATTGAAAAATAAGTTTCAGATAGGGTTAGAGAAATGTATTCCCTGGGAGTGACCAGTTGCAGTTTGTGGAGAGGGCAACTCTCCGGTTCTAGATCAGCCCCTTGGAGACTGCTGGGGCTTCTCCCACAGAGCAGCCTCCTAACGTGCTTGAGCTTACAGCTTCACATGTGTTACACTAAGGAGTCCAAGACCAGATGTGTTTAGGAAACTCTGTCAGAATAATGAAGTAAACAATGGCTTCACTGCAACTGTTAAACTTTTCAATAAAAAGGTTTGGGGCTTCCCTGGTGGCGCAGTGGTTGAGAGTCCGCCTGCCGAGGCAGGTGACACGGGTTCGTTCGCCGGTCCAGGAAGATCCCACATGCCGCGGAGCGGCTGGGCCCGTGAGCCATGGCCGCTGAGCCTGCGCGTCCGGAGCCTGTGCTCCGCAACGGGAGAGGCCACAGCAGTGAGAGGCCCGTGTACCGCAAAAAAAAAAAAAAAAAATGGGAAAAAAAAAAAAAAGGTTTGAAACTCTGGTTTCATGGTTTTTTTTTTTAATCTCAAAGGAATTGAAGCCTCTAAATATCTAAAGCAAAGTTTTTAAAAAACACAGTAATTGCCCTACATTGATGTAGAGCCTTCCGAAGTGTTTTGGGGTATAGACCTTGATTTCAAACTCTTAGTATGAAAGATAGTTTTTCAGATCAGGAAGGAGTATAGGCCAATTAACCGTGTCAGGGAGTATGGAGAACAGTAATGTCAACCTCGTGACATCCCCAGACGGTAGGCGTAATCACGTGAGGAAAGGTGGTTAGTGATGTGAAGTTACTAGAGAGTTGTCACTCTAGGTCACTAGGTGGGCAGAGCCAGGCCAAAGCATGTGGTGTTTACCTACCACTGCCAAGACTCTGAAGTCACTGGGGCTTCTGCTTTTCCTCTCTTCTATCGTGGCTTCCTCTGTGTATTCTGAATTCTTTGTATTTCTTTATCTCCCGCCTCCCCCCATCCACACTCCGTCTTTACCTTTAAACTACTCGTGGTAGAGAATTCGATGCACAGTGTTCTGATGATCCCATATCCACAGAGCAGACAGAATCACTGATAAGTATCAGTGATACTTTACTTTTTTTTTTCAAAGTGTGTGTGTGTGTGTGTTGGGGGGGGAGTTATTGTCAACCATTGTCACGTATGTCCTTTACTTAAAAGGAAATGCACTTTGAGCTGGTGGTGGCCTGTGGCCCTTTGATGTCCAGAATCAGGGACAGAGTCTCCAGCTTGGTTCTGATAGGTGTCTGCTAGCCTGTGTAATCTAAACCCACGGGGAACTGGATCTTGGGTTTCCTCTTGTGAGTTCTCACTTGCTCTTGATACACATGTCCAAAACTGTAGGCGATTATAATCCAGTGCCATCATTATTTGAGAATTGTTCCGCTCTGGCCGTGGGGAGCATTTTGACGTTGGCGCCTATGTTCCTTTGACATCACCCAGCATTTTCTTTTTTTTTTTTTTAACACTTCTTTACTTTTTGGTACTACAAGATTCTCTAAGCTCATCTTGTATTTTCCTTGCCCCTAGAATCCTCCATTTCTCAAAGGAGTTTTGGTCCCTTTTATCAGAGAAAGGCGTTCAGAAAACCAGACCTTGGCACAGGTATGCTCATTGCTCCTGCCATGTCAGCACGTCTGCGTCCTCTGAGCAGACAGAGCTAGTGTGTATGTATACTAACCCATGTGTGCACCTCTCTCTCTCCCTCTTCATTCAAATAGCCATGAGTGCATACTGATGTAAAGAAATGGCCGAATGAATAAACAAATTGGGATGAGGGGAAAATTCTTCCTTACAGAAGAATTCTAATTCATAAATACAGAGGAATGAGGGAAATGGAAAATCATCATTAGAATACATAGTAATAATTTCTGCAGGCAAGATAAACTGATGAATGCTAAAATTAGTAAGGTGAAACTTTAAAGAGAACAGGATTTCTGGGACTTCCCTGCTGGTCCGGTGGTTAAGACTCCGATCTTCCACTGCAGGGACCACGGGTTCGATCCCTGGTCAGGGAGCTGAGATCCTGCATGCCCTGTGGTATGGCCAAAAAAGTTTAAATAAATAAATAGAACGGAATTTCTGCACAGCCTCGAGTGATCTCCTCCCAAATATTTATTAATCACTGTGGTGGTTTTAACTTATATCCACAAATTGTTTGATATTCCTTCTTCCAGGAGGTGGGGCTTAATTTCCTTCCATTTGACTGTGGGCTGGACTTGCTAACTTGCTGATAAAGAATAGAAAATAGAAAGGGAAAGATAGTAGCTTTACAATGAGAGACCTGGTAGATACCAGCTTAACTAAATGATTAAGATTAACATCATCAGTAATAAGACATATTGATATCATGTACCTTCTGATAAAGCAGCACGGGAAAAGCATGTCGCCTCCGTGGTGTTCTTTCCCACGGATCCATAATCTCGGCTGAATTATGAGAATACATCAGAAGAGACCAAACTGAGGGGCATTCTACAAAATACCTGCCCAGTACTCCTCAAAACTGTGAAGATAACGAAAAGCAAAGACAGACTGTGGAGCTGTCGCAGAGTGGAGGTGACTGAGGGAACATGACATCTTAATTGCAGTGTGGTCTCCTGGATCCTGGAAGAGAAAAAGACATTAATGGAAGAACCGGGGAAATCCAAATAAAGTGTCTAGTGTAGTTAATAGATTTGTACCAATGTTAATTTTTAGTTTTGATAAATGTTATGTAAGATGTTAACATTAGGGGAAGCTAGGTGAAGGGGACTTCCTTTACTATTGTTGCAACTCTTCTGTTAGTCTAAAATAACTTCAAAATTAAAAGTAAAAAACAAATCAAAACAGGACTTCCCTGGTGGCACAGTGGTTAAGAATCTGCTAATTCAGGGGACATGGGTTTGAGCCCTGCTAATTCAGGGGACACGGGTTCGAGCCCTGGTCTGGGAAGATCCCACATGCCGCGGAGCAACTAAGCCCGTGCGCCACAACTACTGAGCCTGCGCTCTTGAGCCCGTGAACCACAACTACTGAGCCCGCGTGCCTAGAGCCCGTGCTCCGCAACAAGAGAAGCCACTACAATGACAAGCCCGCGCACCACAACAAAGAATAGCCCCACTCGCCGCAACTAGAGAAAGCCCGCACACAGCAACGAAGACCCAACGCAGCCAAAAATAAATAAATAAACTTATATAAAAAAAAACAAACAGAAAATGACCAGAGGGTCCGGAATGAGTCATATTGCACATAGCTTCTAATGTTGAAAAGGGTATTTCTGTTATTTCTGATTTACAGGAAGAAATGACTTTATAGTTTCTAGAAGAAAGACAACTGCTTTTGGTGTCATTTCTAGGAATATTATTGCTAATAATTTATTGGATGGTCCAGTGTCACTGATCCTTGATCCACAAGTTTTATGCTGTTCTTTGGTTTTATTTTTGTTTTTCAACTGTGAAAATAATATCTCTAGCTTTTAGAGTTCCAGAGTATCTATCATCATTATAAAACAGTTTAATCTTATTCACTTGAAGAATAATTTTAGCTTCCTTTAAAAATCCATTTCTGCTCTGCTTATCGTTGCCTAACTGAACCCTCAGTCACCTCGTGCCACTGTGTGGGTGATGTGAGAAACAAGAGTCAGTAACGGGAAAAGCACGCTGAGTCACACAGGCCGGAGGAGCTTGGTTTTGGAGCCTCTGACCCCACCTCCTCCCAGAAATTGATGGCTTTTGCAGTAATCTTTGCTCATATGAAGTCCGGGTAAGGTATAATAAACCAGTGCATTAGTACTGTGTCAGGAGGCGTGCTTTCAGCTCCTGAGGACCGTTTTCCTCAGTGGCTCAAAGTCTTAGTTTGGAGATAATGAAGTTAGTTACTTGTGTAAGGTCTGCAACATGACCAAGTTGTTTTTCTTGTTTGTTTGTTTTTTTTAATAAATTTCTCTTTTTCTTTCTTTATATTTTGGCTGCGTTGGGTCTTCATTGCTATGTGCAGGCTTTGTCTAGTTGCAGTGAGTGGGGGCTACTCATCGTTGCAGTGGGCGGGCTTCTCATTGCGGTGGCTTCTCTTGTTGCACAGCACTGGCTCTAGGCGCAAGGGCTTCAGTAGTTGTGGCATGTGGGCTCCACTAGCTGTGGCTTGCGGGCTCTAGAGCGCAGGCTCAGTAGTTGTGGCTCACGGGCTTAGTTGCTCTGTGGCATGTGGGATCTTCCTGGACCAGGGATTGAACCCGTGTCCCCTGCATTGGCAGGTGGATTCTTAACCACTGCGCCACCAGGGAAGCCCCTGTGATTTTTATTTAATCTATACCTCCACCCAGTCTCCTTCCCCACTTGGTTATTATTATACAATTCTTTTTTTAAAATATTTATTTATGTATTTGGCTGCACCGGGTCTTAGTTGGCGGCACGCAGGATCTTCGTTGCAGTGTGCAGGATTTTTTAGTTGTGGCATGTGGGATCTAGCTCCCTGCCGAGGAATCAAACCCCAGGCCCCCTGCATTGGGAGTGCAGAGTCTTAGCCACTGGACCACCAGGGAAGTCCCAAATTTTTTTTTTTTTTTAAAGGCAAAATTTGCATATGTTGAGATGCACATTTTTTTTTTTTTTTTTTTTTTTTGCGTTAAGCGGGCCTCTCACTGCTGTGGCCTCTCCCGTTGCGGAGCACAGGCTCCGGACGCGCAGGCTCAGCAGCCATGGCTCACGGGCCCAGCCACTCCACAGCATGTGGGATCCTCCCAGACCGGGGCACGAACCCGTGTCCCCTGCATCGGCAGGCGGACTTTCAACCACTGTACCACCGGGGAAGCCTGGAGATGCAAGTTTTTTAACTGTATAATTTTGCCAAGTAGATATCTCCATGTAATCAAGACATAGAACATTTCTGTCACCCTCAAAAATTCCTTCATATTCCTTTTTACTCAGTTCTCCATCCCCATCGCAGGTAGCCACTGTTCTGGGTTTTGTTTTGTTTCCCTGTATCCTCTTCTAGAAATTCAAATGTCTGCATTTTAAAAATATATATTTATTTTTTTTATTTTGGCTGCACCGGGTCTTTGTTGCGGCACACGGGATCTTCATTGCAGCATGCAGACTCTTAGTTGCGGCATGCATGTGGGATCTAGTTCTCTGACCAGGATCGAACCCAGGCCACTTGCACTGGGAGCGCGGGGTCTTACCCACTGTACCACCAGAGAAGTCCCTAGAAATTCATATTAAATGGAATCTCACAGTCTGTGCTCTTGTGTCCAGCTCCTTCAGCACAGCATAAAGTCCTTGAGATTCATCCATACTGTCGTACCAGTAGTTCATACCTTTTTACTGCTGAGTAGTATTCATTCCAATCTATGACTACAAAACAACTTGTTTATCTGGTCTCCTGTTGAGGAACTTTTGGGTTTCTGGTTTTGGACTGCTCTGAATAAATCTGCTGTATAACTTTACACTAGACTTCTTGTGGTTATATGTTTTCATTTTTTAAAATTAATTTTCTTTATTTTTGGCTGTGTTGGGTCTTTGTTGCTGCACACGGGCTTTCTGTAGTTGCGGCGAGCAGGGGCTACTCTTCATTGTGGTGCATGGGCTTCTCATTGTGGTGGCTTCTCTCATTGTGGAGCACGGGCTCTAGGCGCGTGGCTTCAGTAGTTGTGGCTCACGGGCTTAGTTGCTCCATGGCATGTGGGATCTTCCTGGACCAGGGCTCGAACCCGTGTCCCTTGCATTGGCAGGTGGATTCCTAACCACTGCGCCACCAGGGAAGCCTGAGTGTTTCTTTCTTAAATGTTTAAAATAATTCACCAGGGGGGCTTGAAGTTGACCTGAAGTTGACCTGAATTATAAATTAGTTTTTTATTTTTACCTACACCATAGTATTGAGCAAGTGAACAATCTACGAGAGATACAAGCACTGAGGCACCTGAATCCACACCCAAACATTCTTACCTTGCACGAAGTGGTTTTGTAAGTATATATGGGGCTTTAAACATTATCTAAAATTGATGATAATTATTAAATCTCTTTTTAAGAAAGAAAACCATGGTAGGCATTTTAAATATTTGCTTTGTAGCTCAGAGAATAATAATTTTTATTTTATCTTAAGTCACTTACTTATTTGGACCAGTGTCTGTATCTGAGTCCTAACGTGGAAAGGCCTTCATTTCAGTGACTCCGCCTCATAAAAGCAAACAACATTCAAATGGTTCCTCTCCTGTAGCAGTTGGGCTTCTGTGTAGACGGTGGTGGCCCTGGGCATCCGAGTGTGAGTTGTGACCTACTGGGAAAGGCCCTGTTGTTCCCTTTCAGGAGCTGCACTTTACTGCTGCCACTTGCCATCTCTGTGTGGTCTCATGCAGCCTTTCTTACTACAATTGACATAATTTCAGGGGACTTTTGATTTCTCTTCTAATTATAGAGTAGCTTCCGTAAGGTTTACCTGTTGATCAAGAAGGCAGAGCACAGCTTGTCTGGAGGGGCTTGTCTGCCAGGGGCTGGGGCTGGGGTCCTGGCCTGGAGCTCTGAGAAGGCACCCCTCAGCAGGAAGCCTGGCCTGTACAGCCAGCCGAGAAACCGCAGCCTCTGACCCTTAAAGTGCAGGAGATTTTAACTGTTCAGGAGGCTGAACAGTTCTAAACTCAAAATGCAATGTCTTGTCATGGCTGTGTGGCGTCCTGGCCCGCGTGCTCTGAGCCATTAGTTGGGGCCAGATCCAGAGACTGCAGTCTGCGTGTGACGGTCACAGCACTGCCTGTGCTGTGGGTGCTTTATGTGCACTTTGCAAAGCACTTCTGTGCACGGTTGCACGTGGGCCTCCTGACAGTCCTGAGTGACAGTGGGGACCCCTTCCAGCCCCACCAGAGGCGCCTGGAGCAGGGTCCGGGGGTGACACTGCAGGGGTGTGATGTGACTCATCTTCCTCCTTTTTGCCTCGGCTGGATTTTTGGTTTTGCTCCCTGCACTGGGATGTATCCCAATCACATGGAAGTAATTTAGGTAAATTAAAACTACATTTGCAGCCACAGAGCATGAATCAAATCCTGCTTTCTTTGTTTTGCTTCTACAACTCCTCAAACCTCATTTCTTCTTTCTGCTGATAGTTAACTTTTCGATTTTCAAGACACTTCTCTTTAAAAATTGTGGGGAGGGGGGCTTTTAGAATTTTTGCCTGAAGTAGAGTTTTACTATTATTTAAATTATTTTTGCCTGAAACATTGATTAAAAATCAAAACTTCTGCTGTTTCAATCATTACACTTTAATCTTTGTCTGATATAGGAGTGCTTTGTGTTTATCAGAAGTGTTTACAAATGAATTAAATATTTGGTTATTTTTTCTGATGAAGACAAGAAAAAGAAAACATTTTAAAAACCTGCTTTTTTCTTCAGTGACAGAAAATCTGGTTCTCTTGCACTAATATGTGAACTTATGGACATGAATATTTATGAACTAATACGAGGTACGTAGAATAATTTCAAAGCTAATCTAAGGTCTTTTAGAGCTTGTAGTTCCCATATATTTGTTTCAGTTCTCAAAATCATTTGTGCAGTAGTTTCATCTAAATATACTGGGCTGTACACGTACAGTACTCATGGGAGGTGTTTTTCTGGCAGTCTTGTCTGCTCAGAACTCAGCTGCAAACGAGCAAAGCCACGAGGCGTTCAGGCCGGCTGGGTGACGTGGTGAGGAGGGCGCAGAGGGCGGCGGCGGCTCAGCCCTTCCTCAAGCCTGTCCCCTTCTAGCATCTTTCCCGGCTCTGCTGCTCGACATTCTACTCTGTGCTTCAGAATGAGGCAGGGCTCCCTGCTCAGATAATCCCTCTGAGAGGGAACTTCCTTCTGTTCACATTCTTATGAAGTCCCCTGTATTGCAGAGTGCTCATTCATTTCCTTTCTCTCTTTTTTTTAAAAAAATAAATTTATTTTATTTATTTATTTTTGGCTGCGCTGGGTCTCCATTGCTGCGCACGGGCTTTCTCTAATTGAGGCGAGCGGGGGCTGCTCTTCGCTGCGGTGCGCGGGCTTCTCACTGCGGTGGCTTCTCTTGTTGCGGAGCATGAGCTCTAGGCGTGCGGGCTTCAGTAGTTGCAACGCGCAGGCTCAGTAGTTGTGGCTCATGGGCTTAGTTGCTCCGCGGCATGTGGGATCTTCCCAGACCAGGGCTCGAACCCGTGTCCCCTGCCTTGGCAGGAGGATTCTTAACCGCTGCGCTACCAGGGAAGCCCATCCTGTTACTTTTAATGCAGGTGCTTCTGGGAAGGGCCGCTCCAGTTTGGCTGTGTTGACGCAGCTTGGATGTCCCACGTCAACACACTGGGTAGAGCATGCGCAGTGCCGTGTGCACTTCATGATGGTCGGTCCTGGTTAGGCTCTTTGAGCCTTAGTCCTTGTCTATCAAATGGGGATAATCATAGTGTCTGACTCTTAGGGTTGTTGTGAGGAGTAATAATATGTGAGGTGTTTGGCACAGTGCTGGCTTGTGTAGCCTTCAGTCAAGGTCAGCTGCTGTCATTACCATCATCGTCGTTATGACTTTACAGTTTATAGTGTGCTTGCTCTGTGTTCCTGCATTTGCTCTTCCCATTTCTGTGAGCTCAACTCCATTATAGAGGTGAGGCAATTGAACTTCCAAGAACTTAGAGCACTTGCCTGAGACGAGCCAGCTTCAAAGAGCAGAACTGGGAGGACCCCTCCTGGAATTTTGTCTTGTTGAGAGAGGGGTGCTGGTGACGGCTCCAGCTCCATGCTGCGCCTGACACCCCACCTGCTACCCTGTAACTTCTCTCAGAACAGTGTGCCAGCAGGCAAGGCTCTCCTTTGGAAAACACCGATGGCAAACACGTGCTCACACAGTGCCGCAGGGCATAGCCTCTGGGCCCAAGTGTAGACTGAGGGCATTTGGCTGTGCCATGGTGGACCCAGAATGCACCCCCAAGCCTGACCAGGAAAGCCAGGCGCAGGCCTGGGTACGGGGTCTCTTGGGAGAAGGCAGTGTGCTGGATATTCTATTGCAGTGCTGGCTACACTGGAGGCCCTCTTCCTTCTGTTAGTACTGACAGCCAATGCCATAGTTGATCACTGTGTTCACTTCAGACTTTTTACATTGCTGGTATTGTATATGACATTTTTTAGTACCTTCTTAATGAGAATATTGGGTAAAAATTAACTTGGGAGAATTAATTTGGTCGGGAGAGCCAAAAGAGAGAAATACTGTTTGCAGTCAGCTGGCATTCAGTAAAGGGTCATACCAGGAGCTTCAGAGTGGTTTATTAATTGCACTATGTGTGTTTGTTTCAAGATGTTTGTGAGCAAGCATCTGGTGGGAACCTGGCAAGTTAGGATCTTGTTTTGGGAAAATAGTGTGAAAGTCCGCGGTCAGTCCCCTCCTTGTCAAGGGTGTGGACTCCGATGGTTCAGACCAGTGGCCCACATGGCTCATGAGGGCCCCTCTGTCCACCTGGAGCCCCCGTGTGCAGGCAGGCGCTCTCACGGAGGACAGGGGAGGGAGTCGTGGCCTTGTCCCACGGCTGTGAATGGGGGGAGCAGGGGAGGCCCAGGAGGAAAGGAAGGGCAGGCATCCCAAGAGTCCTCCGCCACTGGGGACTGAAGGCAGCCAAAAATGCAGATTCCTGGCCCACCTGCCTGGATTTGTGATTCACTGGGTCTAGGTTTGGGCCTTGGAATCTACTTTTTCAAAGCTCCCTAGGTGCTTATGAAGGTTGGATGGATTAGACCTTTCCTAAAAGAGTCCACCTTTTCTGAGTTCAAGTTCAGATGACTGTAACGGCAGTTGTACGCTATAAGATGTGGACGTGTGGACATGGCTGGGAAGGGTGCTTCTAGGAACAGAGCAGCGTGAGTACAGGATGCAGCAGGAGAGCTTTGGGGGCGCGCAGAAATGTCCCTGAGTGAATGTGGCTGGAGCCTTCTATAAACAAGCAGGATGTGATGGGGTGCAGTTCCTAAGGGGAGGGACCAGGCCTGGCGGCCCATTCTGAGAACTTGCTGGAAAGGCAGCTTCTGGGGCCCCGCCGCAGACCTACTGAACCAGGAGTGCCGGGGCTGATGATGGGGCATTCTGTATCTTCACAAGCCCCGGGGACTCGGGGGCTCCTGGGTCCTGAGAGCCCTGTGCTGGGAGGGAGTCTGCCAAGGGGTGTCTGGAGAGCCGGGCTAGTCAGTGGGCAGCGAGACCCCCTGCCCGAAGAGGGCCGAGCCTCACGAAGGTTCGTCCAGCCTCGCATGTGACAGAGAGTAGAAATTTTACTTTCTTTTCACCTTTATGTAGATAATAATTTGATAAAATTCCTCAAGTGAGGGGAAGCTGACAAAGTCTTAGTTTTAATTCTTTCAATTTAAATTCTGGAAAACTGATGATAAATTACGTGAAACAGAATAAAAGGATTATAGTATGTCATGGAAAAAGTTCATTGCACTTAGACGCTTTGTAATTTAAATTACTTTCTATTATTAACATAAACAGTCTTGTTATGCGAGAAAAAGAATACATTAATTTTTCGACAGAAATTGCAAGCTTAGGATGAAAAATGTCTAGAGGGGTATGTGCTCACGGAGGGAGGGGAAAGTGGTTTTCTGAGTTGTTAGGTGAGAGTGGGTATTTTGCAGATTTAAAACCTAATGGCTCAGAAACACATACCTCTGATGTTAAAATCAAGTAAAATGTGACACCTTCGAGAGCAAGGGCAGCTCTGATGCTGGAGTGTGGTATTAAGAGCTTTGGAGCATCCTGAAAGCTGCAGGAGGGGAGAAGGTGTAGATTACAGGCTGCTGCAGGGCGCTGTCAGCCGGCGCCCAGTGACTGCTTCCTTCTGTGAGAGAGGAACGTGCGGCTGTGCAAGTGAGAGCAGCCATTGGTCTTCTTGGGTTAAGAAAACGTAATCCATCCCCTTAAAGACGGAGATCTCCACGTAGCCAGGAAGCCGAGGAAAACCCTGGATTTGAGCTCATAATCAGCGTGAAGGAGGGTGCCCGGGAGGCCCACCCGAGGCTGTGTTAGGACCTCCATACCGAGCTGCCCTTGCGGTGATCCGCTCAGCACTGTCCTGACTGCAGTCAGAAGGCCTGGCGCTCTGTGATTTTAAATGAAATCATGCCAGCATGTAGGATTCTAAATGGCATATTTTGTAGGTAGACTCCATACTTCCTAGAACTACTCCGGGTTATTTTCACTGAGGAAGTTAGATTTTCACACATTGCTAAATAAAAATGGATTCCATCTTTCGTTTCGAAAAAGCGGATACGGATCATTGGTAACCATATCTGGCTATTTCCTTGACTGCACAGGGAGAAGACACCCATTATCGGAAAAAAAAATTATGCACTATATGTACCAGTTGTGTAAATCCCTTGATCACATGCACAGGTAGGCACTTGGAGACCTGGCAGCTTTCAAGTTAATAAAATGTATTACCGTTCATTAAGAATATAGTATAAAAGAATTGGAATGAACGAGGCACAATTAATTCTATCCTTCCTTTTATATTGAATGCAGAAATGGAATATTTCACAGAGACGTAAAACCAGAAAATATATTAATAAAGGTAAGAACTTTTATATGAAAAATTGATATCAGAAGAAAGGTAGAATATAAAAACTTTTCCCTGGATATGTTTTCAATCCCAGTGGATACCATGTTTGTTATAACATGTTTGGTTCTTTCCTTCCAGTTTGGGAACAAATGGTTAATTTAGTAAATGCCATCAGCATAACTGTGCATCTGGAAGAAGGCGCCCTCCTTATACTATATACAAAATAAACTCCGCTCAAATCATCATGCTAAACACTCTAAAGATAAAAGTGGGAGAGGCAGGATTTGAGCTCTGATACGTCTCACTTGAAAGCCCTTCAACTATGCCTGTGTACAATTTGCTCCGTTTGGGCATATGCGTACACCCACGAATCCATCATCCCAGTCAACTTCACAAACAAACCCAAAACCCCTGAAAGCCCCCTCTTGCCCTTTGGTCATCCTTGCCCCCTGTCCCTTGTCCCCAGGCAAAGACGAGCTAGAACGTTCTAGAAGTGGAATTACGTAGCATATACCCTTCCTTGGTCTGTTTCACTCAGCATCGTTATGTTGAGGTTCAACCACATTGTCGTGTGTGTGCCACGCCTTTTGAAATTGTCCCACAGTTCTTGGATGTTCGGTTTTGTTTTTGACGTTCCTCTATTGCTTGGCATTTCGGTTTGGGAAGTTTCTATTGGCATATCTTCAAGCTCACTGATTCTTTCCTTGGCTGTGTTGAGTCTATCAAAGTCTTTTAAAATTTTTGTTACAGTGTTTTTTGTTTGTTTGTTTTTAATTTTTTAAATTTTTTGCTGCGTTGGGTCTTTGCTGCTGCATGCCAGCTTTTTCCAGTTGTGGCGAGCGGGGGCTACTCTTCGTTGTGGTGCGCGGGCTTCTCATTGTGGTCTCTTCTTTTTTTTTAAATAAATTAATTTACTTATTTTTGGCTGTGTTGGGTCTTTGTTGCTGTACACGGGCTTCCTCTAGCTGCGGCTAGTGGGGTCTATTCTTCGTTGTGGTGCGCGGGCTTCTCATTGCGGTGGCTTCTCTTGTTGAGGAGCACGGGCTCTAGGCACGTGGGCTCAGCAGTTGTGGCTCACAGGCTTAGTTGCTCCACGGCATGTGGGATCTTCCTGGATCAGGGCTTGAACCCATGTCCCCTGCATTGGCAGGTGGATTCTTAACCGCTGTGCCACCAGGCAAGTCCCTGTTACAGTGTTTTTTATTTCTAGTGTTTCCTTTTGATGTTTTCTTAGGGTTTCCATCTCTCTGCTTACGTTTCCCATCTGAACTTTCACGCTGTCTTCTTTTTCCATTAGAGCCCTTAACAAATTAACCATAGTTATTATAAATTTCCTGTCTTCTGGGAATTCTAAAATTCTAAAACCTGCGCCGTATCTGAGTCTGGTTTTGATGCATGCTTTGTCTCTTCAGACTGTTTTTTCTTGCCTTTTAATATGCCTTGTAATTTTTGTTGAACGTATTGGGGAATGGGAACAGAGGTAAAAGGCTGTTAGGGTAGGTTTCTTGGTAATCTGGCTAAGAGAACTGCTGCTTAATGTTTGCTCTGGCTGTAGGTGCCAGAGGCTTCAAATTTATCGACGGCATGAATTTTATTACTTGAATGTGAGAGGTAGAGAAGATGGAAGAAACACCTTGAAACCTGTTTCCCTGGGCTGTCTGACTTCCTTCAAGGATCCCACGTGGTGTAGGCCAGGCCCCCAGCCTCCCCCGAATGGGAACCAAGCTTCCAGAAGCACTGGACGCGGTGGGGAGTTTGAGGCATAACAGGGCATGTGACCAGGGTGTAGAGTTCATCTGTAGACTTACGCTGCGACTTAAAAATTTCCACAACCTGTAGGCGTTTTGAAATGTCTGTTAAACGTAGCCAGAATATTCGCAAATGTGTTCCACTGAAGAGAAATACCGCTTCCTCACCTGCTACAGGCTACTTCAGTGCTTATAAAGCCAGTACTTTATGTTCTACAAGCTAGTTTATGTGCTAGGAATTTTCCCGTTGGTGCATAAATATTTGAAATGGTTTGTATTACAGTCGCTGCTTGATGAGATGTTATTTGTCCCTGCTTCTCTCCCCCCTTGCAGCAGGATGTCCTGAAATTAGGGGACTTTGGGTCCTGCCGGAGTATCTATTCTAAGCAGCCGTACACGGAATACATCTCCACCCGCTGGTACCGGGCCCCAGAGTGTCTCCTCACTGATGGCTTCTATACCTACAAGATGGACCTGTGGAGCGCGGGCTGCGTGCTCTATGAGATGGCCAGGTGGTGCCCGAGTTGCAGCTGCTGCTGGGCTGGGGGGCTGCGTCAGGGTCCTGAGGCCGGTCCACGCGGGGCTCGGCCGTCCAGTGGCTTCGTGCCAGTCCCTCCCTCTGCGGTGCCGAGTTTACAGTCCTGGTGTCATGGTGGTTTTTTAACTCGACAGGAAAGGTGTCAAGCGCTTGTCCTTGCTTTCTGGGTGTGGAGGAAAGAACACTGTCAGTTACTTCTTTCCCACTGGCCCGCCCCGGCCCTGGGTCGGTGGGCCTCTCCAATTGGCCCCATCAGCGACAGGATTGATGAAGACAAATGAAGGAACAGAGTCGAGGCGTGCTTACTGCCACCTTGTGGGGCCTGCCATGGGGGCGGGGTGGGAGCGGTGCCCCCCGGTCTACCCTCAGAGTGCAGTCGCTCGGGTGGGGTGCTCTGGCCCCGGGAGTGAGGGCGAGCTGGATGGAGTCCAGGAAGCCCCAGCCCTAACCGTCCTCCCCTCCCCCAGCCTTTGTGCTTTACCGCTGGGCGCAGCAGGGCCAGGGCAGAGGCCCGGGAAGGGAGGAGGGCCTGTTCCGTCCACCGGCGGCGGGGGCACTGGGTGGAAGAAGCCCCGGGAGGAGGTGGGGCGGCACCTGCTCGTAGTGGGTCATGCAGGACGGGTGGGTGGGTTTAACCTTGGGGTGATGCACGTCAGGATGGTACAGCCCAGCGCAGGCAGGACCCGGGTCGTCCAGTCCCGCCTGCTCAACTGACCCCTTGATAAATACAGACGTTTGGGCCCTTCGGGACACGCCTTCCAATTCTAGATCATTCGTATTGATAAGTGACTGTTATTTTTGGAAAGGAGAGTGGTGATTTCACTGATACTAAAGTACCAACAAATGATCTTTTCTCCCGTGCTAAAACCCCTGAGTCAGTTTGGAGGGATGTCAGAGGCGCTGGTGCTGGCGGCATCCACTCAGGGCATTGGGCAGCCTACGCTGAGCCTCGCTGACTGCACTCTGTGCCCGGCCTGCCGCACCTCAGAGGCGTCCAGCTCCTCTGCGTTTCCTATTCTCCCCTGCGGCCTGAGCTCCTGCCGTTTTCCCTGAATAGAAGTCATCTTACCGTCAGAGCTACGTTTTTTTTGTTTGTTTTTTTTTTGCGGTACACGGGCCTCTCACCACTGTGGCCTCTCCCGTTGCGGAGCACAAGCTCTGGACACGCAGGCTCAGCGGCCATGGCTCACGGGCCCAGCCGCTCCGCGGCATGTGGGATCTTCCCAGACCGGGGCACGAACCCGTGTCCCCTGCATCGGCAGGCGGACTCTCAACCACTGCGCCACCAGGGACGCCCAGAGCTACGTTTTTAAACTCTTCTTTGTGGCCTGTAATGTGTATGGGTCTAAAATCTTTTAACCACAATTCCCAAATCCGTGACTGCTCCAAAACCAAAACGCTCCTTGGACCTCATTTGTCTACACAGCCCGACCTGACCCAGCCTGAATTTTTGTCAAGTAAACTCCCCGGGCCGTAAGGAGGCTCTGGGGGCTTTCATCTCTCAGCCGGCAGAGGCACCTGCTGTGCCTCTACGGGAGTGTGGCCCTGTCCCTTAGAAAGACACCGACCCGTAGGGACAGTAGGAGGAGGAAGGCCCAAGCATGGGCGGGGGGGCTGGAGGTCCCTCTGCTGGGAGGCCGCCGCCCTGACCACAGCCCTGGCCGCCCGCCCAGCCTGCAGCCCCTCTTCCCCGGAGCCAACGAATTGGACCAGATCTCGAGGATCCACGACGTCATTGGCACACCTACTGGGAAGACCATCACCAAGTTCAAACGGTAAGTGCGGCCCACAGGCCGCCCCACCACCGCGGACCCGCCCTGCCTCTGTCGCACCCAGGGGCCTCTTCACAGCCCCACGAGCCCGGCACGCGGGTTTTGTCCCGGGAATGTTCACTCAGGCCACAGAGGTCTTTGGGTGGGAAAGGCTCCCCAGCACAGGCTGCACGCACAGACCCTGCAGAGCCGGCAGCTTGGCCACCCTGACCCCTCAAGGGGGACTCGGGGGCGTGGGCAGCACCCCCCAGCTCCCAGAACCCTAGGGAGGTAAGGAGATGACAGCCATGCTGGATTTTTTTCTTTTTCTTTTTCTTTTTTTTTCCACTACGCGGGCCTCTCACTGTTGTGGCCTCTTCCGTTGCGGAGCACAGGCTCCGGACGCGCAGGCTCAGTGGCCATGGCTCATGGGCCCAGCCGCTCCGCGGCATGTGGGATCCTCCCGGACCGGGACATGAACTCGTGTCCCCTGCATCGGCAGGCGGACTCTCAACCACTGAGCCACCAGGGAAGCCCTTCTTTTTCTTTTTTAAAACTTTATTTCATTCTTTTCTGGTGGGAATGTGGTATTAGTCTTCTCAAGAAAAAGTTTTCTTACACTTACAGCGTAACAGATTTCACGACCTCCCACCCTTTTTAAAAAAACAGACTTAATTTTTTTAGAGCGGTTTTAGGTTCACAGAAGAACTGAGCGGAAGGTACAAAGATTTCCCATCTACCGCCCGGCCCCACGCAGTGCACAGCCTCCCGGCCACCAGCACCGGCCCCGGGGTGGCATGTCTGCTATCATCAAACCTGTGCTGACACGTCATTCTCACCCAAAGTCCACGGTTTCCGCGAGGATCTTGTATTCTATGGGCTTTTTGCCCCCCTGCCCCCTGCCCTTTTTAGATTGTAAGCTGTTACCTTCAGTGCAGGTCCCTGTAGGGTCGTGATGCTGGACTGGCCACGTGCTCTAAATGACGGCGTGATCGTTTATTATCATTGGGCTTTCAATACAGGTCGAGAGCTATGAGTTTTGATTTTACTTTTAAAAAGGGATCAGGAATACCTCTACTGACAGCCAGTTTGTCCCCGCAATGCCTCTCCCTCCTGCACGCAATGGTGGCCTATGATCCCGATGAGAGAATCACTGCCCACCAGGCCCTGCAGCACCCCTACTTCCAGGAACAGAGGTAGGCGCCTGCTGGGTTCCCGTGGGCCACGCAGATGGGTGGCTGCTTCCCGGGAACAGTGCCGGTCCCTCTGGGAACCCGCACCTTGCTCCTTTCTGGTATCTTCCCCCGAAAGGAGGCGATTAGTGGCATCACGGCAGGGTGGAGGGAGGGCCTGTGGCCGCTTTGCGGTTGATGCCAAGGCTGTGGTGTTGAGCCCTGGAGGGTCACGTGGCACACAGCGGGGGGAGCGGGCTGAGCTCGCTCGCTGTGAGGTTCCAGGGCGCGTGTGTTGGGCGACACCTACCATTGGAAGTACCTGCCCTGAGGGCTTCGGACTCCACCCCTCTGTCCCCTCGTGCGTGTGTGACGTGGGGGTGACGTCTGACCCGAACCTCGAGTCACTGGGCAGGGCTGGGCCCATGGCTCCGGAGCCCAGAGGCTGTCAGGCTGAGACAGGAAAGGAAAAGAAAAGCTCCTCGGGTGAGAGGAGGGGCGACAGGCACAAGCCCACACTGGGGACAGAGGAGGCCGACAAGCCCTGTGGCGGCCAGGTTCTCAGCAGAGGCGCCCCTTGCCCCTTCCGTCCTGTAGGGCAGCTGAGAAGCAGGCTCCAGCCAGGCCCAGGAGGAAGGCCTCCGCTCTCTGCCCCAAGCGGCCGGTGGCACCAGAACTACTCAGTAACAACTGGCAGCCGGCACAGGAGGGCAGCAAGCAGGTACTGAGCGATCAGGCCGTCTGAGCTGGGACTGGACACCCTCAGGGGCCCGTGTCTCTCTGACGCAGATGCCACCTGGGGAGGCGCCACATCTGCCTGGAAAGTGCACCCGTCAGCGACCTGCCGCCACGCCAGGTGGTACCTCTGCGCCCCCGGCTAAGGTCCAGTGTCGCGGGCTGGGATCCTCCCAGCCGCAGGGCCAGGCCGGTGCCCAAGCACGTTGTGCCCGCAGAGGACCCTAGCCGGGGCACAGGAAGCCAACACTGGCCCAGGTGACCGTCCCTACTCGGCCGCTGAGCCCCTGCGAGAGCAGCAGCCCCAGAGGAGCACTGCGCCTGGCACAGAGGTGGCCTTGCGCGCTTCTTGGTGTAGAAAGCAGAGCTGCATCCCGCGATAGCTTCCCCTTTCTCTCGTGTGCCGCGGGGCCCCCTTTGCTCGGCTCCCCCAGCTTTACAGTTGTGGGCTGGCACCGAGCTCTGTGGTAACCGTGGCCTTCCATCGTTTCTCACTCAGCCCAGCATCTGTTGAGTGTCACTCTGCGCTGGGAGCCGAGGATGCAGGTATACCTGCAGCCAGGCTGCTTTCCAGAAATCCGGACCCCCGTGTCCAGACACCTGCTTGATGGCTCCAGCTGAATGTCCAAAAGGCAGACTTGTTCGAACCCGATCTCCTGTCTCTCCCCCCAGACCTGCCTCTGTCCCCGTGCCTTCCCTCCAAGGGCGGGTGAAGGCGGCTCCCCTTCAGCTGCTCAGGCCGCCAACCGGGGACGAAGCGCCCCCCCGCCCCCCCCGCTGAGCCTCCCTCACTTTGCCCCTAACTGCCCTCCCTGCCGGGCCTCCTCTCCCTCTTGGTCAGCTGTTGGCACCCGCCGCGGGCGCCCCTGCGGCAGAGCCGAGGCGCACGCTGTCTGCCAGGGCCCCGGAGTGAGGGTTCAGGCTGTGCCGGCCATAACGTCTGGCGCGACTGCCCACTCTTCTGGCCGGTGGCGCCGCGGACCATACGTAAACGAATGGTGGAGGGGCTTCCCTGGTGGCGCAGTGGTTGAGAGTCCGCCTGCCGATGCAGGGGACACAGGTTCGTGCCCTGGTCTGGGAAGATCCCACATGCCGCGGAGCGGCTGGGCCCGTGAGCCATGGCTGCTGAGCCTGCGCGTCCGGAGCCTGTGCTCCGCAACGGAAGAGGCCACAGCAGTGAGAGGCCCACGGACCGCAAAAAAAAAAAAACGAATGGTGGGGATGGGTTTCAATAAAACTGTGGACCCTGAAACTGGAGTCTCATAATCACGTGCCGTGAAATTTTCTCCAACTATTAGAAGATGTGAAATCCATTCTTAGCGCACTGGCCACACAGAAGCTGGCTGCAGGCCGCTTTGGCCGACCTCAGGGAATCCGAGCGGGAAGCGTCACCGTGGCCTTGGCCCTTGGAGCTGCACGTGCGTCAGCGCGGCCTCCCCCGCTGTCTGCCCTGGCCCCGGCCCAGGGAGCGGCCACCGCACATCTAGGGGGCTGGGACGCGGTACGTGTTGTCCAGTCACCACACCGTCACACCTCACGGTCAAGAAATTGTATGAGGCAAAAGTAGTACAAAAGAGCCCTTTTGCTTTTCCTAATTCCCACAAAGTGGAAAGCATTGTATGTTCATCTGACCTTTGCTTTATTTCTAGAAACAGCCCCTAAAGCAAGAGGAGGACCATCCCAGGAGACACAGACCAGCCTACGTGATGGCACTGCCCAAGCTCAAGCTATCGGGAGTGACCAAGCAGCCCTTGTACTACAGCCCAGCGCTGCAGTCAGTGGTTGCCCCCGGAGCGACCCGGAAGGTCCCGGTGCTGAGACCCCCGAAGTGTGTTGGCCCGAACCAGAAGGTGGGCGTCCCACCGGTTCCCCTGGCGCCGCGCTCGCGCCCATCCCGGCCTCTGCTGAGTGTCTGTCACTTTCTTTAACAGACAGACACACAGAAGGACATCCAGCCTAACCTGAAACAGTACCGCCGGCCCACAGTAGAGCGGAGAGGTGGAGGCTACTGAGTGGCGCTGCGGCTCCCCTGCTCGGGGCGGCTCCCACCCGGCCGGGCCCCAGCGAGCGTCCCGGGAGAGCTGCCCCCAGACCAGCACCAGCACCTCGGCTTGGAGCCTGCCGGCCCGAGGCTGCTTGCGTCCTAAAGGCAGCCGTACTGTAGGTTCCAGTCTCAGACCTTTGTAAAATGACCTCATTCTAGGCTTTCGGTTCCTTTCCGTAACATAAGAATTTGGGGCAGGGAATATTTTGTAATTTTTTATATGAATCAAAACAGAAATTATACTTCGTTATGGATTATTTAGGCCCGGTTTCACTGAGGCTCTGCACACGGTGCCTTCCTTAGTGCATCCGTCACCAGCAGTGTCCTAGCACGTTTGGCTTCCAGATTACACCATTGGAGACCCCTGATTTTTATTAAACAATAAGCTGTCATTACAGTGTTGCATCTTAATATATCTTGAGTTAAACATGTGTCCTGATTAGCCATTCCTTTATTGTGACTTTCGTGGGCGTATCAGGGGCATTGACTTTGTTGGGACACTTCGGTACAGCTTCACTGTTCACCTGACCGTCCACTGAGGAACGACACGGGCTGGCGCTCGGCCCTCGGAGCCCCCGGGTGCGGGCCGCGGGCAGGTCGCCGGTCCAGCTCCCAAGGCCCAGCTTCCTCCGTGAGTAGAGGCCGCTGCTTCCCGATGGCCTGCGGGCGCGCCCAGCTTCGTTTCTGGGGTGCCAGCAATAAGCGGGCACAAGAAGAAACCTGTTTCCCGTGGGGGAGGGAGGGGAGGTGGCAGAGCATTGGTGGCGCCGGAAGGGGCAGGGCAAGGGGCCAGGAGGGACAGGGCGAGGGGCTGGGGGAGGTGGACCCGGGCGGGGGGGGGAGGGCAGGCCGTGGCCAGCATTTCCCGGTGCCCGGGAGAGGGGGAGCCATGGGCGCGGGCGCGGGCGGGCAGAGCCGGTTCACGTGGGGAGACCTGGGGGGCTTCGGGGACGTCCCGGGTGGAAGTGGCGTCGGGGCGGGGCGGGCAGAGGGCTGGGAGCGCCGCGTCCCGGGGGCGCTGCGGGCTCGGCGAACTCGGGAGAGGCCACGGACAGGCCCGCGCTCTGAGCGCGGCTCCAAGTGAGGGCAGGTGCAAGGACAATTTAGGGAAATCGTCCCCCCCTTTAAGTATATAAACGCGAAGGGCCTCTCTAAAGTTCTTCGGAGCTGTACCTTTTTGTGAAGGAACCCTCCTCCCTGCGGCGTGGTGCCCTGGGCCCCGTGGGCCTCCGCCTCGGTTTCAGGGGGTGGGTCCGGTTTCCCCAGGGGCCCCTGCGTCCACTAGGTCTCTGTGCCCCGTGGGCCTGGCGACGGGCGGGCGCTGGCCAGGCTCTGGGGGCACAGGAGGCCGCCGGGCCCTGCTGCCAGAGCGCTGGTGGGTCTCCGTGCACCCCAAACCTGACCGGTTGCGAGGCCGGGCGGCTGGGCCATCTCAGCCTCCCCGGGGCCACTGGAGGGCCCGTCTCCACAGACCCGAGCAAGGGAGCTCCCTCATCACCACCTCGACCGACGCCCTCGTCCACGTTTGAGACGCGGTTGGGGCCGACGTTGGGGGCAGAGGCCGCAGGCGGACACCCCAGTCCAAGGAGCCCGGCCCTGCCGGCTGTTGATGTAAACCTGCTCCCGAGAAGACAGAGCAGGGGCGACGCTGCCGAGGGATGAGGGCGCTCCAGGCGAGCAGTAAGAGCCGACGAAGCGTACCGGGTGCGCCAAGCCGACCCTCCGTGGCTTCCGAGAGGAGGGGTGGGGGCCGGCCTGGGGACCCTCTGCCCTGGGCCTGCGGCCGCGGGGCGCATGCTGGCGGGGCGGGCGGGGGCGGGTAGGAGGCCGGCCGATTTTGGAAGCCATCTTGGAGCACTTGGCCAGGGACCAGCCGAAAAAAGAAAAAGATGCGTTCCCAGCACGGATGCATCTCGCAAACTGCACCGCAGAGTCGCACGGAGGGCGGTGGGCGGAGCTAATAGGGCCGGAGCGACGTCAGCCTCGGGGCGCCGAGAGCTGGGCCGCGCCCTGGGTCCTCGGACTTTTCACACTGCTGTTGTCCTGGGGCCGCCAGGTACCCACCCGTCACTTCCTACAAACAAGCAGGAAGTTCACAGGCAAAGGAGTCGACCCAGAAGAACCGCAAGGCTCAGGATTCTGGACTCGAGTTCCAAGGCGGCCTTTTCTGATCTCCAGAAATACGCGTGGCTTCCTCGTAGGCCTTCAGTGTGATGGACAGCACTTAGTGACCAGTGCTTTGACTAGGATGACAAATACCAAACTATCTAAAACGTGCTGATGTTCTCATAGGAAGGGCATTCTGAATGTGTCCAACATATAAATCCTGCTTCTTTCACTTACAGCGAGAGGGTGTCCTGGTGTGTGGTGGTTTCCACCTTTCGCGAAGGCTCCCCTGCCCTGTGACGGAGGCTCCCCGTGGTGCAGCCCTCCTGGCCCGGCGGCTGGTGAAGAACTGGCTCCCTGACCCTCCTCTCCTCTGAGAAGGAAGCCAAGACCCAGGCTGATGAGAATTTTTCTGCAACGGTAACATTATCCTGTTGCCACGTTCACAGAAATGATGGCAATGGAGCGTGGACACATCTCTTCTAGCCTAAAATCACTTAGACGCGCCCCCAGTTCATTGGGATCACTTAGAGAAATGTGTTTTAGGCACTTCGTGGTTTAGAGTCTGACCACATAAAAAGGCCTTCAAAGGGTTCAACTGTGTATGATTTTTTTCAACTGAGAAAAGTTCCTGTACTTGGCAGCTACACTGTCATGATTCTAGTCCCCTGTAGTGCCTACAGGTAGGCGTGGGCATGACCAAGATGCTCACCAGCTGGCTTCAGCCAGATAAAAATCCCATGTAATTGTCATCAGCCTTTTTTTCTCTGCATCCTTAACAAAGCACTTTCACACTCACCGTACAGAGTCGTGTGTGATCTTCCAACAACAGAAGGTGGACTCATGGACTTGAAGCTGTAAGGAGAAAACTGTTCCCTGAGACCGCAGTCCGCATGCATGGGCAGCTGCCCACAAAGGCTGAAGATGGGGAGACAGCAAGAAGGGGCCAGAAAACCGCAGGGCTCTCCGGACGAGCCACGGTCTGGAAGAGCCTGCCTCACATCAGGGCTGCAAGGGACACGGTGTAAACATTTAATTCAACAAAAACAATACAGTAAAAGTTGAGCCAATTTAACAGAAGATAAACAAATGGTATATTCAAGCAAGTTTTAATATTAATTTTTTTGTGAATTAGAAATATCACTCTTAGAAGATGAAAAGTACTACTGAAGCAACCATTTCCCCAACTGCAGAATGACATTATTTATACATATAATACAGAGCCGATTGCATTGGAACAAGAGTGTTAATGTTAACAGATTAAAAAGGGCATCTTCACGCCACACCTTGGAGGCCCACTACACCCATACTCAAAGTTATTATTATTTTTATTTTTTTTGCGGTACACGGGCCTCTCACTGCTGTGGCCTCTCCCGTTGTGGAGCACAGGCTCCGGACGCGCAGGCTCAGCGGCCATGGCTCACGGGCCCAGCCGCTCCGCGGCATGTGGGATCCTCCCGGACCGGGGCACGAACCCGAGTCCCCTGCATCGGCAGGCGGACTCTCAACCACTGAGCCACCAGGGAAGCCCTCAAAGTTATTTTTTAACAGCATTAAACTATTTCAAGTGCAAACAATTTTTAAAAACCTATGCGCTCAGCATCCGTCTTCCTGAATTACATATTTAAGCCAGAAAGTAACAACTTTCTTGATGAGTGCATTCCAGGTTGTCTTCTGACACCTAAGGTGTTAAAAAGAAAATCAGCAAAAATAGAGTGAAGTACTATTTTTAACAGTTGGATTTAAGGGGATTTCTTGTCCAAGAAACATTTTATTTCACACTATGTATATATGTATATATTACATAAATATATATAACATTTTTATTACATTGAGTTTTAGAGTAAAAAGCAAGAAAATCTCATTTCTTATTTTTTACTGCAGCCCCAAGAGAACGATTTAAAAATGGAAACAGTTTCTTTGGGTGAGCGGCGCCGAGCCCCGCTTTCCTCTTCCGCGCTGCTCTCCACGCGGGCGATGCCTGCCTGCGGCGGGGCCTGACGCCCACGCGGCTCACGTGCGGCCCTGGGCTCCGTCGTCGCTCCCTCAAGACCCGGTCCGGGGTGAGAACCTCCGAGCGGGAGCGGGCTCGCTACACTATAGTCCCACCTGGAGAACTGGCCTGGTTTGGGGCTGACATTAAACCCTGCAAACAAAGCAGTTTACATTAATCCAGCAAAACACGGGGCCGCGAAGAAGTCACTCATCCTTTCCAGCAGTTTCACAGGAGCACAATTAGCTTTCTGTCGGTTTGGAAGCCAGGGTTTTAACAGCCCCTCCGTGTCCATCTACTTAATTCCTAACTCATCGGAATCCTGAGCCTGCCCCGCCCCCACACCTCGGGTGGCACGCTTTGGGCAGGGCTGGCCTGGGGGAGAGAGTGGTCTCTCAGGGCCAGGGTTCCTTGCAGCATCACTGCCCAAAGGCCAGGGGCACCTCCCAGGGGGGCTGTTCACTGCCCTCCCCAAGGGCTGCAGCTCCGGGCCATAGAGGGGTCCCCCCGGCTCCGAGGCCAGCTCGCCCAGTGAGGCCAGACAGCTGCATGCCCAGTCCCCCAAGGGCCGGGGTGGCCGCCAAGGACAGAGTCTAGCGGCATTTTTGAAGAGGCGTTTTCTTTGCTCTCTCTGATGGGTGGTGTGATGGTGGTGCCCCTCTGGCATTAGCGCCAGCCCACCGGGCCCAGCAGGTAGAGAAAGCAGGATCCAGTCACGTGGGTGGGGCGGCTCAGGACAAAGGCTGCCGCTCGGCTGCGGTGGATCTGGGGACTCTCTGCACCAGTAAGGAAGGGGTGGTGTCTGTCCCTTTGGGCTGGCTCCTACGGAGAGGCAGGAGGCTGTCACGGATCTCTTGCAGTACAGGCGTGAGCTTAGGTAACCCTGAAAGGGTTTCTACCTCTTGTACAGCAAAGAGCACTTACATCTCCCTGCATTTGCTGGGATGCACATAGTTCCAGCACAGTCTGGCATTCATTTATTAAGAATAATTTTAAGGTTACAGTATTGCAACACTGAAGCTACAAATTTTCAGTTCTGTGAACACAAGCATCCTTAAGCTGTCCCCCAAAATGCTGCACACAGGACACGCCTTTAAGCAAACATGAATGCGTTTTCACACCTGGCCTTGGGCTGGCACAGATGAAGGGTGACGATCTGAAACTGACCCTCAGCTTCGCACACGCCTTGTTAGAGGGAAGCCGGGAAGCACGCGGTCCCGCTCCAAGTCACTTTATCTCGTTTCTCACCTTAAACCCGAAATCCGTTCATCTAGGCAAGATCAGGAAGCAGGGGCGAATGGAACTTAGCAACTCGCCCCCGCTCAGAATCTACAGGAGTGCTTTTCCTTGACCTTGGAGTTACTGCCGGAAAGGCACACAGCCCTGTCTGATCTCCACGGCGACAGGCAGCTTCTCACTCAAACCCCTCAAGACAGCGTGGATGGAGCCTGACAGAAGAGGTAAAGCTCTGGCCGGCCCAACGGGAGGGAGGAGCTCTTTTGGACACTGTGCCCATCCCAGCCCAGTCCACAGAGCGGAGGACGGCTGGTTTACCGCCTCGGTGATGAAGGGAACCTTCAGCCAAGTGATGAGAAACGCTCCCCCCGAGTCTGAACTGAGCTGCAGTGAGGCCGCCAGGCCCAAATCCCTGTCCATCGCGGACAGTCTGGAGGGAAGAAGCCTGTAACATCACAGATGACCTCATCCGGTCTAAGGTGTCTGAAGCAAGGGGACTCTGACCTTCGCGGGTCAGCCACAGGCAAGGAGAGGGCGGCCCGGGACTAAGCTCCCCGGGGTGAGCAGAGCAAGGCCTCAGGATCTGCTCGGTGCCCGGCACGCAGGCCAGGAGCCTGTCGGATGGCGAGGCCTGACCCCTGTCCTCTTCCCAGAGATGGAATTGTTCTGCAGGACAGACACACCGTGGAGGCATCGGGGGAAACACCACTATTCAAAAGAAAATGTGAAGAGTAACCTTATTTCTGGAAGCCTGTGCTTTAGTTTCGAAGTTGCTGGGTGATGATAAGAAAGATGGAAGACACACTTGCAGGCCTCCATCGAAGACTCCAGAACACTCTTAGGGGGAAGCCTGGCTGGACACGTTAACCTAAGGGCACAGTTTGGGGCAGGTTTTTCAGCGAGGAGGACCCGCCGCCGTCTGCCCCGCTGTGGCTGCCCGTGAGGGCGGCCTGCCCTCTGACCGCATCCTCCCTGATGACTTCCTCAGGGAGGATCAAGCGCCTGGCCTCAGCGACCCTGCTGGCTTCCAGCTGTCCAGGCAGCATGGTAGCTGCTGGTCTCTCCACCTGACGCCGGACAGCTGGCAAACGAGGGCTTTACATATATCACTCAAGCAAAAGATTTCTCCAGCCAAGAACCTGCTTAATGTCCCGTTACCCCTCCAGGAAGGAAGCCTATCACAGAAATAGTGGCAGCTCTTGGATCTAATATTTAATAGGTTGTTCTGTTCTCACCAGAGTTGCCATTTTATTCCTGCTAGAGATTTCATGTGAAAATTGATAAAATACCCCAGCTCTTAGTTTGGGTTTGATTATAATTTATAATACTAAGCTAACAGAATTAAACCTTGTTTCATAAGAATGTATATATAGAAAAAGTAATATTTCGGCTAAAACACAATTTACAACAAAGGAACATGTCTTTGTTCGTGGGTGCTGCCGAGATCAGAGACCCTGACAGCAAGAAAAGACCGTGAGGGTCTCAGAGGCCCTCGTCAGAGAACGGCCTCGTCCTGAAGTCCCGCTGGGCCCACGGGAGGCCTCCCCATCCGACTCCGGCTACCATGGACTCATCTGGAAACGTGTGAGACCGCAGACCCTCGAGAGAGTGGTCGTGGGATGGGCATCCGGCGCTGTTCAAAGCCTGGTCAGTCGACTCCCAGAATCACCCTCTTCACCCCAGACGAAAGTGACGTGCACACTGGCCCCGGGACAGGTCTTGCTGCAGACTGGCAGCCTCTCGAGACCGGCAGAGAAGTGCTACAGGAGGAGCTCAGCGCTGCTGCGGCCCTCGGCCAGGTCAGCCTCACCTGGAGGGGTGGCCCTGCACCTGCCACAGAGCACTTAACCCTGGAGGCTCCGGTTCCAGGCAACCTGCCAGGAGCTCCCCCGAATTATCTCACTTCACTGGGAGACTAAGAGGTAAATATTTGCGAAGTGAGGCCCTTTTAGAGACGGTACACAAACGATGAGAACCGTCACCCGGCTAACTTCCTCAGGGCCGCTTCTAGCTATGGATACATTCTCCTTATTTCATCCACAAGAATCCCGCCACTCACACTGCCCAGGCCGCTGCATAAAAGAACCATAGAAGAGCTGGACAGAGGACCTCCCATTTCATTCCAAGGCGCGTGACGCCTGGACTCAGTGAGCCAAGTTTAGGAAGTGGGTGCGGGCTGGGAGGGGCCCACTCCACCGGCGTGTCCTCTGAGCCATTCTCTGAGCATCTGGACCCCTCCCTGCCCCAGACCCACTGTTCACGGCGGCCTGGGACCTTGGCTCCACTAGGCAGCTGCCCCTTGGCCGGCCCTGACCTGCCCGGTGACTGGCCACACTGGCGGTGACACATTTCCCCAAAGAGGCCACTCAACCTGGGAAAAGTCGCCCAGGGAAAACGATCGTGGTGTTTTCAGACACCTGCGAAAAGGCTTTCTTAGGGCACAACCAGTCAAGGGCTCCTGCGAGAACCGTGCTGGGGAAGAGAGCCTCGCCCACGGCCTACAGGCCCTCCCGCCGGGTGACCCGCTGAGGCTCTGACATCCTCTCTGCAGGCTGGGACCTCCAGTGTCTTCTAGCTTGAGTCCCGTCATGGGGCATCCACGTGAAGGCTGGTTTAGAGGTTACCGACACCAGAGGGGGTGGGGCTGAGCACCCCTAGATGTTCTGTCCCTTTCAAGAGATCTGCTGGTCCAGAACCGACTGTTTCAAAAGGCAGCCACACGTGGGAGAATGGACTTATGTTTTCAAGGTGTACAAACTAGTTATCTTTAAAAGATCAAAATGCTGTGCCTGTGTGCGTCTTTTTAGACTTCCTGTCAACCTACTAGCGTTCAGGGCTTAAAATCCCCTCGAGCGCTAAGGAGCAAACGTGCAGCTCCTGTGGTAGTAAAGTCCAAGCAGGTCCCTCTGAGGGCGGAGCATCGGACCGTCTCTTCTGCGCTGGCAGCTTCGAGTCAAAGGCAAGAGCCCAACACCCTGCAGCACGGGCGGCTCAGGAGGACCAGGAAGATTCTGGAGTCCACCGAGAAGGACAGGCGGCCAGGAGGGGCTTCCAGAGGCTTTGCCAGCCCCGAGCTCCAGGCCCAGGCGTCTCACGAAACGGCAGGGACGCAGCGGCTGAGTGGGAGCCCCAGGGCCTGATGAGGCCTCTGTCCCGGGCAGCTCACTGCTGCCCCCACGAGCCCCGGGCTGAGCGTGCGGGCCGAGGCCTGGAACTCTTGCCATGAAGGTTCTTTCGGGGCCGGAGGCGCCGGCGCTGCCGAGAGCGAGGGGCGGTCCAGAGCAGGCCAGTGCACATCGCTCCTGCTTCCCGCCCCGGGAGGACCGGCTCCCACTGCCCTGCTCACGGGGCTCGTCCTGCACCGGAGCCTCGGGGCCCGGGCGCGAGGCAGGACCACCTCCACGGCGATGACAACGCCTCCGGCTAACGGAAAATGACAAACCCTCCTCAGGAGAAGAGCTGCTACAGCGTCGCCTGCCCGCCGCCTGGGAACTCAGCGCGCGCTCCACACAGAACCGGCACCAGCTCGGCCACAAAGCCAACCCACGGTCCTTCCCCACGTGGGACTTGGCTCAGAGGAAGGTCACAGAAAACAGGGAATACCTCCCGTGCTCAGAACAAACATCTCACTTAGAAAGCTTCTAATTCGGAAAAACTCAGCATCAGTAATAAGAGGTAGCAATTCCTGGGGCTCTTCGTTCTATAAACATTAACAAGGCCCTTGATTTTACAGCATTTAGAAGCTTTTCTTTTTCGGTTCACTGAGATTTTTTTGAAGCTCTGATGTGAAAGTGACTACTGAAAATTTATCTACATTTACGGTTCATTCACGCGTTTATTTAACGTCATTATACAGAGGACAGCCCCAAAGTTCTTCAGAATATCAAGTATGTAGTAAGTCTCTAGCTGTGACAGTGACAAGGGAACAGCTAAAAACCAAGGCGGTGAAACAGAAACACGATTTTCTTAAAATTATAAAGTAACAATACTGGTATTAAAGCTTCATTAATTATTGCAACAGTTAAGAACTTAATTTACCAACATTTCATGTTAGGAAGGCTCTTTATGAAATTTATTCAAGTTTTCAAGAAATTAGATGAGAATGTAAAAAAGGAAATACATATGAGTTTTGATTTTCATTAAGGGTAAATATTCATACAATTTTATACAGTGTCACCTAACAGTAACCTTTAATAAACTTAGGTATACAGAAATCAAAAATGCAGAGAAGTTTTCTTTTACATATTTAACTCGAGCAACAGCGATGTGACCATGACACAAAGTCCACGTAACAGCTGCAGCAATGAATAGAAAGTACCCGTGGAAGAGCGTCCCTCTCCCGGAGGCGCTTCTACACACAGCTTTGAACTTGGCTCTGAGTTTCAAAGGGAACAGCTGGATACAAGTGCCTTGCAAGAGGAGCCCTGGACTCCACCCTCCCAGACCGCCCCTCTCACTGGCCAGCACTGGGGTGGTGGGGCTGAGCCCCCTGACTACCTGAACAGGTGACAGTCCCAAGCAGCCCAGCGCGACAGGTGTGCTCTGGACAAGGAGGGAGCCTCTGCCCATTGTTCCCTGCCGTGGTGCCCGAGGGGGACATCTCCTCCGGGTCACTTATCAGGCCTACACGTGAATGCAGAGGAAGGAAGCCCCAGGAGTGGACACGCCCGGCACAGCGGGATGACCCGCACAGGAGGCCAACCGCTGCCCCTCGTTCCCCTACGCGCAGGGGCCGCGGCCAGTCACCCTGGGCCAAGCCCTCCCGCAGAGAACGGGACGCGGCGCGCCGTGTGTTTTTCCCGGGAAACCACGGTCGACCTCTGCTTCTAGTTCCTCCTCGGACAGACAGGTCCACGAACGTGGCCTTTGGGTTTTCAAAGGATTCCTTCCGCGGTGCTCCCCGGCCCTTTGGCTCTCCCCTCACACTTTGAGCTTCCTCAACCAGGAAATCAAAGCTCTCCCTCCCAAGCAGGAGGTAACGAGAACCTTGTACACGGGTGCGGACATCGATAAAGCTGCTTCACCAACTTCAGCACAAGTTCAATACTTGACAATTTCTTAAAAATTCAGGATGTACCACAGGAAGTGGAGGAATCGGGGAGAAGCGGCTGCCGGGCCACCTGCCAGCCTGCACTTGCACGTGGCTGTGGAGCCCAGCGGTGGAACAGAATACTGGGGGCACGCGTGTTACACGCCTGTAAAAACTGAGAAAGCTTCAGGGCCTTTTGTCCCTCATCGTTTCTGGATGTCTGAGGCAATAATCACTGTCAGAGCTTATCCCTGTATTTCCACTCCTCTCTTTTTCTTCCATTAAGGCATTTATCCTTAGTCCCAAGTCAACGGCTCACAGGAGAACCCTTCAAAAATGTGAGAAGGTCCAGTCAGCGCAAAAAACAAAATTAAGATTCTTTACCACTATTTAAATCAATTTAGAACCCAAAGCTACTGGTTATTTTTAAAGAGTCTGCCTACTCCCTTTTCCACATTTGCCTTTAAAAGAAGGCCAAAAATAAAAATAAAAATAAACTAAGAGGCCAGGTTTTCCAAAGGCTTCCCACCCCAGCTCTCCCAGCGGAGGAGAAACAGAGAAGGGCTGGGGCTGGGGCAGCCAGTGGATTCAGAAGCCTGCATCGCCCAGGTCACAACACAAACCCAGCTCTGGAATTGCCAGAAGCTTTAAGGGGCGAGCCAGGGCAGGGCAGGCAGAGAAGACCCCACAGCCTGGCTAATGCCCTCCGAGGGGTCCTGTCGCCGCAGGCGGGCAGAGCCACCTCTTGTTGGCGGGGGGAGCAGCTCGGCTCACGTGCTACCCTGAGCACTTTATTTCTCTGCTTTTCATCGATGCGTCTCAGTGCATGGTGGAAAAATCGTGCTGAGCGAGTAGGAATAACCTCTTGTGGCCACAAGCTGTTTTATTCCAGAGGTTAGGTTAGAAAAGATACTCTTGCTCAGGATAACGTTTAAGCTGAAAAACTGAAAAGTTTCAATGAGGAAGCTCAAAATGTGGGGAGAAAACTACAAAAAAACACTCCCCAGATTTCCCTTAGTGGCCACGGTGCCTTATATACCTGCGACTGGCACCCTGGAACCCCTCGAAGCAACCCCCCCTCCTGACCCCGGTCTGCAGGAGCCCTGGCGCCCCGAAACAAACCCGAGGGTGGAGGGGAGGGGCCCGCCCGCCCCCTCCCTCCCGTGCCCTCTCTCCTCAAGCTGCCGGCGACTTTAGTCCTGGTCTTGGAGAGGACCTTGCGCTCTGCCCTCCTGACTGCAGCAGAACGGTGCTGCTGGCTGTCACAGAAGGGCGGAGGCATCAGAGAGGCAGAGTGGGCGGAAGCAGCGTCGCCCTGCCGTGTCCGAGCAGCCCCTCCCCGGCACCTGACACTCAGCCAGGGCCCCAGCCAGACATCAAGGATACACTCACCAGCAGCAGCTGGAAGACTGAGACTGTGACCAAGCCCCAAACCCCAAACTGTGCAGGGACCACGGAGGTTTAATGTGGGGGCGGCGTGGAGGAGATGGAGCCCGGCTTCTACGAGCGCGTTGCGGGGCTTGTTTTTTAAGGGGACAGTAACACCCTCCTCTTGCCTCTCCCACCCCCGCTCCCACCCACAGACCGCGCCCTGGGTAAGCTGCCCCAGCGGACGCTGAAGGACAGAAAGAACCAGAAAGGGCCCCCGTCGCACAAGCATCAGCTACACGGGCCCCACCCGTGGCTTTCCTGCCCGCACTGAAGGAGCACAGCGCTCGGAATTGGAAGGTTGTGCGCGACACACTCCCCCGTAAAGGCTACTTACCTGGGATTCAGCCACTTGGGCCAATTACAAAGTCCTGAATTTTGAAACTGCATACTCAATGCCTCAGAAGCATTTGAAACTGAATTTCTAAAACTATGCAGGTACACAAAATTGCACATGGAGTGCTGGTTCCTGCTCTCCACCTGACAGCCCAATTTCCTAGCCTGCAAAGCTGCAAGAGTCCACAAGCACGGCTGTCTTTGCTACCTCAGATCAGTTAACATTTAGGAACAAAGGACCATATCTTAAAGGCAGACAGGACACTAACATCCCCATGGACCGCGATGCATGAACTGTCACAGGTCACACCCCCGCTGTCACAGGTCGCAGAAACCACCACACTAATGAGCACGGGGGACACAGAGTGAACGGCTCGGCCCGGACGCGTGTGGAGCGGGGAGCCGGCCTGGCCTTCCCAGGAGGGCGGCTTTAAGAGCACGGAGCTGCCCCATCAACCAGAGCCTCGCACCCGACACACTGGAGCCTCCCGGTCGGCACTTTGCTGAATCGCGTTCACTACTCAAACCAGTATAAATTATCAGTATCTCTATATTTAATTACAAAGGCGTGCACAACAGAAAAACAAACTTAAGTGACCAAAGTGAGCTAACAAATGAGATCATTATCATCTTGACACGAAACATATGGGTCAAAGAGCCCTCTCATCCACTGTGAAAACTAGAATTTGAAAAGCAACTCGTCTGACAGTTGATAAGGATCTGAAGGAATTAGAGTCGCAGCTGTCTGGGCAGAGGGAGAGCCAGCCCTGCCCCCAGCAGCCACAGGCCCCCAGGGGCAGGCGCTGGGGTAGGGGATGGCGTCCCTGAGACAGAGGCCAAGGGCATCCCGAGAATGATCCGGAAGATCCGGGAAGATCCGGGACCACGACTGCCCTCCAAGGAGAAGGAGCAACCTGCACCTGCCCTTCCCCTCTGGTGGGAACACAAAACCCAAACGAGGGAAAAATTTCAAGTTCTCTGAAACCTTGGGGGCCTATCAGTCTTCACAAACAAGGCTGAGGAGTCTGCCTAGGGCCTAAGGTCATGTGCCTTTTTGACCAAAAAACAAAAACCCACACCAAAAAATAAAAAATAAAAAAAAGGAAAAGAAAAGAAAAGCTCCTTCCCCTTGTTGGAAAAAACGTAAGCAAATCACATCCACCATAAAAGATCTTGGCTTGTGTGGCAAGAGGCACTTCTGACAACACTGCTGGCGCCCTCAGCCCGCAGTTCGCGGTAACTGTCCAGGCTCTGAGAAACGTGGGTATTTTATTTAGTGCACAGAGTCTCAATCAAAGTGCTACAAACTGCTTCTTTGAAAAAAGATGTTTATTAAACAATTTTAATTGTCATAAAATGACTAAAATGGGTTTTAAAAATTAAGGCTCTTCTCTTTCTGTGGATTGCCAGAACGATGTAAAAATAATATCAATCAACCCTGCTGAACACTTTGTTCCTAAAGTTAAATTTCATAGATTCCTAAACATTTGATGATTAAGATAAAAAGTTGGACTATAAATGACAATTAATGGCCGTTCGTATTGAATACACACTCTGATCAGGTGTACAATATTCTAATTGAGTAGTTAAGCAAAAATATTCCAGTTAAAGCAGAAATTTTAATTTTAGCATTTTAAAGTCATTGTTTCCCCACACTGTCATGATTTTCCTAAAATCGAAATAGTCTAATACAGGAGCGCTAACCTTGGGACTCTATATACTCCCAGGAGGGTGACTGACTTGGCTGGCCATTAGTTTGATTATAGTTTTTAAACGTTCTAAGGTGAATTATCAAATGATTCAGAATTACATGGCATGCAGTATCCAAAATTATGGCTCTGATGCATTTAGATTTACATTAAGAATAAGAAGTGTCATTCACATTCATTGTACACCCCGCCCCTCCCGCAAGAAAAAAATCACTACCTATTCAAGTTCTAGATCTGGTGCAGCATTAAGGATTAAAACTTACCACTTTACCAGGCCTTCCCCATGTGCAAATAAATCCCTCCTGACAAGCAGTGACTATACAGTCTTCAAGAAAAATTAATACAGTCAGTCTTTCATGTGCTATCTTTTTACAGATGAGCGGCTCTAACAAGGGAACATCTTCCATCCGAGGACACAGGGGCGTCCCCAAAGTTTTAGCTGGGTCCGTTTTGGTTTTAGTAACTAGGTTCAGTTTGTCGCTGCTCTTGCTAGAGATGTGTCCCATGCTATGGTTTCGTTTGTGATCTTTCTCATGGTGCCTGTCCTTCCGGTCGTGTAGTGAGAGCGTCGCGAATTTGCTGACCCCGGAAGCGATGGCCCCGTCCGCGATGCTGCCCTTGCTGCCGGTGCTGGAGACGGCGGAATGCGGGAGGCTGTTGGACCGCGGCAGGGGAGGGGGCGCCGAGTTGCCGGGGGTCGTGACGCTGTTGCCAGTGCTTCCGGCAGGAGGACTCGTGGCGTTCATGACGTTCGTGTGCGTCCTTGCTCTGGAGAGGGGCTGGTGGGGGAAAAGGATGTCTTCCGTGAGGTCCCATAAGCAGAGCTGCGTGTCCTGGCCCACGGAGCCGAACCGATACGTGACACTGACGGGGCGGCTCTCGGTCGAGTTCCGCTTGGACAGCCGGGACTGGGTACTGTTTGCTCGGTCTCTCCCAAAGTGAAGAAGGTCCTGGAAGTCCTCGTCGCTGCCACTTAACTCCATAGGGTCGCTCTCTTCCACACTAGTGGTGTAGGGGTCAAACGCCACCACGCTGACCCAGGATTTGTGCCCGTGGCCCCGCGCGATCACGCGGCAGTCTCCAAAGGACCAGACGGTCACAAGGTCGTCCTCTCCGCCCGTCACGACGTACTTGCCGTCCGGGCTCCAGCACGCGCACAGCAAGCCTCCGAAGTAGCTTTTCATGGTGCCGTGCAGCTCCACTGAGTCAAAGTTGAACACCCGCAGGAAGCCGTCCTGGCTCACGCACGCCAAGAACTTGCCATCTGGGGAGAAAGCAAACTCGTTGAGGGCCCCCTCGCCCACCGTCCACTTGAGGAGAGGGTTCCTCGTGGATTTGCTCTTGCAAGTGTGCACGGCAAAGCTCTCTCCCTGCTTCAGAAGCTGGTAGTGGGGGGCTGTGGTGCCACATGCGTGCTCCACATTATACAAGTACATGTTCCCACTTGAATGGGCTACTAGGAAAAGGCTTTCCGAACCAGGAACCCATTTGACACAGGTTACTCGTGACTTGTCTATTAGTCTCTGTGAAGACAAAGGAGAACAAGTTATCACAATGGAGAAGTTTTAAAGGTCTACTTTTCCAGCAAGAAAACTTGTCTGCTTCTCGGTGAGAAGGGACGCGTCCATCCAGGCACTCCACGTCCTATCCCGCGGTCAGGCCAGCGAAGGCATTTTGGCCCCTTGTGGAATTACCGTCTAGAACTGCACCTGGGTGTCAGGCCACTGGGTTTCACCGAGTCAGTCATTCAGCAAACACTGTTGAGAGCCTAGTATGTGCCCGACAGATACTATACCAGGTGCCGGGACACACCGGGGAGAGGGACAGCCCCAGGCACTTCGCACGTCTCACGCCAGGAGCGGCTGGGCCTGTGACTCCTGCACCTGCACAGGGTCCTCACTACGATGTCCCCGGGAAAGTCTCGCAGTCCCCACGGCCGGGAGCCCTGGGCCCCCAGGGGCTCTCTGCACTGCATCAGCCCCGCGTGCCCCGTGCTGACTACCCCTGCCTCTTCCGGCTGCTGGGGCGGGGGTGGGGGTGGTTAGTCCACGTGCAGCCAGCAGCACCCAGGACAGCAACGCACACCTCCCTGGGCTCTGCCTCGGCCCTGATGCACCGCAACTTCCTCACTCACAGTCGCTGTCATGTGTGTATCTTTAGGAGCCATTCTTCCATCTTCTTTGGAACAAGGTGGTGTTTAAAAAAATAAACAGATGATTAACACTCAGGAGTATGTGCCTAATCACTGCCACTCTACTCCACGTTTATTTTTGATCCACTGACCAACTGTCTCTTTAACAGGCACAGGTCGGGAGTCTTGCCTTTAAAAGAACAAAAGGCAAAAGGAGAAACCCCTCAAAAGGGACGACCACCCCCCGAGTACGCTTCCCTGCTTGCAGACCTTTCGTGGGGCTCACTGGCACAGCGGCTTCCATGAGGCTGCCTGGTCCCCAAATCACAGCACCAGAAACCATCTGGGAGTTCCCAAGACCCCTGAGTTCTCAGCAAGTCCTGCTGCCAGACGCTCTCCACTGCCAGCCTGGCAACCGGGTGCCTCGGGAGCCCGGCGGGCTTCGGTGAGCTACACGCTCCCACTTCCCTCACGTGCTTGGGGTTCCCCGACTCGAGCCTCAGAGGGCCACGGGCCACGGGGACGGGAAGCCCACCGGGACACAGGGCCTCCTGCCTTGTCGGCCTTGCACTGTGTGTCTGCTGTGTGTGCTGCATCTTTACAGAAAGTCACAGAAAATGAAAACACTTGGTTTCTTCAAAAAGACTAATGAACCATGCAAACTGCTGCAGAAAATTAGGCCCTGGAAGGAAGGTGGCCAACAATGGTCCCAGCCAGGGAAGAGTGGAGAGGCCTGACCCTGCCTGGCATGAGGGCCCGGGGCTAGCAGGCCCGGCAAGGGTTACTGAGCAGCAGGGGTCACTGCTGTCGCTCTGCAGTGTCACAGCCGCACTGTCACCCCCTGCCTCTTTCCTCTCCTGCCCGGTGACCTTCCTGTATACGGCCGCTGACCTATGCTAACGCCAACAACCTGGAAGCCCAGTGCTGCTCTGTCAGGGTTTCCACGAGACCGTCACCATTTCTTCCACAGAGGTCAGAGGCACCTTACGAGGCCAGGTCAGGGCTTTGGTCTTGGGGGAGCCTACCCCCACCCAGCAGACCTTGCTGTACCCACCGGGCTCAGGCTGCCCCCGCACTCCTGATCCCTTAACCAGGACTGGTCTGCTGGCTCAGTGTCCAAGCGTGGTGCCGGTTCACCCCCATTGGTGGCCTCACTGGGCGGCTACAGAAGCGACCTCAGGCTGAGAAGCCAGGCTGCTGGCCGTGCCCTGGCACGGTGTGTGGCTTTCAACCCCTGCACCTCACATTTCACCACAACCAAATCTAATCTCAATTTTCCCAACAGCTCTCCACCGTTACTCTATCATGTGTGGAAAATTTTAAGGATGGACATAAAAACTTCTAGCACTATGGTTAGGAGAAAAATTTTATTTTTGGCTTAAAAAGGCAAAACAAAAATAATTCCATTAGAACTCAAAACTGGAATACTGTCAAGTAAAAACGGTATTTCCCTGCAACTGTGAGGAATGGAGATAAATAATCATAGCACCATTATTAAAATACATGTTACTGGGGTGACGAGACACATTTAAAGACTTTACTCCACGTTAAAAAGGTGCATTGAGCCTGCTGTAAGTAGACACGTGGATGTAACTTACGGACAAAAACCTGAGCCCACCTTCTGTGGCCCTGCTGGGGCACCCACGTAGACACGCCACACCTCAGCACTTGGGAAGCAGGCACAGCAGCTTAAGCAACTGCAAACCAAAACCATTAACGGACCACATACCAACTCTAACGTGGGAAGGCTTTCTCAGTTGTTCTACACCATCAGTTTTCCCTACCAGATTGTGTGCTCAAGTGCAGGGAAAACGTCTGCTTCATCGTGGGGTACGTGGCAGGCATATCAGGGCAGCCGTGCTAGCTTCCAACCTGAGGATCTACTCTGTGGCCAAGCACTGACCAGTGGCTCTGCACACACGCTGTTTCATCCTCAAAGTAACCCCGCAACGTAAGCTTTTATTTTTTTAATAGGTAATACAGTCATAATTCATATATATTAATAAAAGTATCCAGTAGAAAGCCTCACTCACACCCCTTTCCTCCATCCCAGATCCCTTGCCCCCAGAATTACTGTCATTAGCTTCTTGTTTATCTCTGCAAGTGTCTTCCTGTGTGGACAAGACAAACACAGATACAAGTTTATCCACACTCCTTTTTTTCACTGTCTGCGCCTCTGTTTTCTCATGCAGTCACACACGTGCGTCTCTCTGTACTGGTACGAAGACAGCTTCCTCATTCTTTTCTACAGCTGCAGAGTACTCAATTACATGGATATACTGTGGTTTATTTGAGAAGTCCCCCACTGAAGGACATTTGTATAGCAAAGAATAACCTGCACATATGGCAATTTTCACATGTATAAATATACTTGCAGGATAAATTCCCACTGGAATAGCTGGTTCAGGAGGTACATACATTTATAATTTTTTACAGATATCGCCAAATTACCTCCCATACAGGATGTAACAATTTATATTCCCACCAGCAGTGTAAGTATGAGTGCTCATTTCCCCATAGGAAGGTAGGTGCTATTGCCGTGCTACCCACCAAGAAACAGGATCAGAGAGGTCCGCAAACTCGCCTGTGGTCCCTCCCGCTCACCACTCACTCATGTTTCGTTCATTCCTCCTTCCATCCTTTACTGAATGTACACTACACGCCAGGCACTGACAGCACCAACAGACAGACATCCCTTCCTGAGTGGAACTGATGTTCAAGTGGGATGAAAAGGTAGTGAAATTGACAGGATCTGACGGTAAGGAGTGCTGTACTGTGAGCAAAACCCAACCAGGGAAAGAAAACAAAGGGCAGGAGGATTAGAGTGATTCCAGTCTCAAGGAGGAAGGCCTAGAAAGGCCTCTATCTCTGGGATGAGGGCGCGCTGAGCAAAGAGGTAAAGGGGCAGCAGAAGAAGCGGGCTGGGAGGAAGCAGGTCAGAGCATCCTCACAGAGGGGACAATGGTGGGGGCGCTGATGGGGGAGCAAACCAAGCGCTCTTCATCCTAGAGACACGGAAGGCGCTGGTGCAAGGGGGATGGAGCGGGTAAGATGACACCCGGCACAGGCCCATCAGCCCCAAAGTGGGGCTGGCGCCTTCTGTGCCACTGACAAACGTCAATAAACCAGGGCGCCCCCCCTGCAGACCCCGGGCAGTGGGAGGCACAACTTCAGGGCTAGCTCGGAGTCACTGAAGTAAACTGCCCTGGGCTATCACTTGGTTTGGGTTTAGCAAAAAAGTTAGAGAACAGAAATTAAAAAACAAATACCTAGAACATCTTATTCAATAAATATAAAGAATGCAACCCACTTTCTGCACCATAAGGGTATATTTTTGTTCCAGAAAATGTCTAATAAGAAAAGTAAGGCATCTTGGTCAGTTCTCAGAGCTAACTAACAGGATTTCCCCGCCGGGCTTGACTTCTCCAGTGTCAGTGGGGCCGTGATCTGGATGATGCGTTTGAGTATGTTGAAAAAACACCCTTGGCAAAAGCCCAGGTCCCCTGAGGAGCTCCCGAGTACAGGTGGGGCCGGGCCTGTGCTGGGGGCGGGCGGCCAGATCAAGGCTCAGCACAGTGCAGTTGGGTCTGCGGATGTGCACGGTAACCGTTTTGGCTGGAGCACCTGAGCAGGGGCAGGAAATTAGGTCTGGAATCGCGAGCTGGGACTCAAGGACATGCAGTACCAGGCTAAGGGGTCTGCGCTGTGACCTTGAATCCCTGTGCTGACCAATCCCACAGCCCCAAGCACTTGAAAGTGACTGGTCCAAAGTGAGACATGCTGTGAGTGTAAATTACACACTAGATCCTGAAGACTTGAAAAATTATGGAAAGTATCTCATTCATAATTTTATATTGATTATATGTTGAAATAATGTTTGGATGTATTAGATAAAGTAATACATTTTTTTTTTGGCTGCGTTGGGTCCTCGTTGCTGCGCGTGGGCTCTGTCTAGTTGCGGCGAGCGGGGGCTACTCTTTGTTGCGGTGCGCGGGCTTCTCATTGTGGTGGCTTCTCTTGCTGCGGAGCATCGGCTCTAGGCACGCGGGCTTCAGCAGTTACAGCGCATAGGCTCAGTAGTTGCGGCGCATGGGCTTCAGGAGTTGTGGCATGAGGGCTCAGGAGTTGTGGCGCTCGGGCTTAGTTACTCTGCGGCATGTGGGATCTTCCTGGACGAGGGATTGAACCCATGTCCCCTGCACTGGCAGGCGGATTCTTAACCACTGCGCCACCAGGGAAGTCCCAAGATAAAGTATCTTAACTTCACCTATTTTTAAATTGATGTAATGTGGCTATTAGACATTTTAAATTGAATTTGTGGCTCACAATATATTTCTGCTGGCTGTACTGCTGCAGACAGTAGGGGCACTGAAGATTTCTGAAAAGGGAAGCACCAGAATGAAGTGAAGTCTCCCGTCAGCAGGTACAGAATGGTGCGGGTGAAGAGAGACCGGTTAGGAAGCTATGACAATTGTCCGTGGACAAAAAGGTCTTAAACTTGACCAGCGGTGGTGTGGCAGGATGGACTGTTTAACAGTGGGCTAGGCTGGATGTATTAGGAGGTGGGGTGGGGGTGAAGGAGGCGTGTGAACAGACTCCTAGGTTTTGAGCCTGAGTGACTGGGAAGGGGGGTGACAGAACAGAGAGGAGGGGTGACCATGCTGGGGAGAAGTTCAAGTGTCCTCATCGAGCAGGCAGCTGATGAGAATGACTGTGGAAGATGAGGAAATGGGCTGTGAACTTATAAGAGCCAGATCTGTGACATCCTGAGCTCTCCAAGGCAGAAGGTGTACAAGGAAGAGGAGGAGAGTGTGCAACTTTGGGAAAAGACTACTTATAGGGAGCAGGACAAAAGTCAGGAAAGCAGAAGGAAAGCCGAGAAAACCAGCCAGAAGTCCCATGAGGAGAGGAAGGAACTGACACTGAGTGAATGTCGGACAGGCCAGGGGCTCTGCTCCCTGCATCACGATTCCCTCCATCCCGTCACAGGGTCTCTGGGGGCGGCTCTGTGCTACAGGCCAGGAGGGGAGGCAGTGAGGGAGCTGGGCGGGGGTCCAGGAGAAGAAAGCCCCTTGCTCCGAGGCTGAGGTGAGGCCGCCCTGGCAGGAAGGGCAAGGAGAGGAGAGCGGGGCAGGTCTCAGGGAAAGACAGGCGCTCAGGTCATCTGGCAGGACCACTGAGCTTTCCATTAAGGAGGGAAATTCCACAACGCTCAAAGGCCTACTTTTAAAATCACTTCCATAAAAACCAAAACCAAAATCTGGGTATTACTATGCCAGGTCTGTACGTCAAGCCACCTACCCAGGAAGCGGGCTCCCACACCCACTTCTCTCCCTGGTAATCACCCACGGCTCCCACATTCCCCCTTCTGAATGCAGAAGACACTGCCTCATTTCTAACATCAATCCAGTCAAAGTCCAACAAACACCAAAACTACCGTCCTTAATGGCATTCACAAACAAGACTTCCTAACTATACTAAACTAGTTTAGAGGAAGCAAGAATAAAAACAAATCCGTAACCACATTAAAGCACCACTGCTAAAATGAAGCTTTCCAAAGCACATACTTTTTAATTTTCTTTTTTTCACTGCTATCAACATGATAAGCAGGAAAAAATTCTTGGGGGGTTGCTGGGTATGCATTTTACAATGCAGATATTAATTTATAACAGAAGTACTAAAAACAAACAATTCCAAAACCACAGCAGCTGCTGGAAAAGCCGTAATGTAGCCACAAAGTAATGTAGCCACAAGCAAAAACGGTGACTAAGGGCTTTGATTCTGTAAAGGCATTTAAAGACAGCTGCTTCTTCCCTCAGGAAGTATTAGGAAAAGGTATTTCAAAGCCCTGTGAAAGAGGATCAGATGTCATTTTTATCAATGTCAAAACTTTAAGGAGTAGATCATTAAGTGCTCATTTCCTTCCTTTGATTAAAAAAAGCAACAACAAAAACAAAACTAACAAGATGCCCAGAGCCACTCTCTCGTTAGAGGACTAGACAGAATATTGCGAAGCTGGGCCTCCTCTCCTCCCCACTCCTGGGGGCGCTGCGTGCAGAGGGAGCCTGCAGCCTGGGATGAGAGAGCAGACACAGCCTCAGGCAGCAGCAGGGACAGGCGTCCACGAGGAGCCTACAGCCTACCCAGTGCGCTGCCCTGGCCTCACAACCTGCGAGAGAGGAGAAAGTCAAGAACAGGGGGGCTCATTACACGCCAGGGATGAAGAAGCCGAAATGACAAGTTCTTCTTAGATTTTACATCCACCCAATAACCAAACATACTTAAAAATCCTTTGAAGTTACTGTTCTCTGGATACAACCCAGATATAATCAGAATTTTTACAAAGGCAAACAAGGCTGAGTTCATTCCCACACAGAAACTGCCCCTTTATGACTTTCTCCCCAGTACATCGTAACCGTTAGTGATGAAAAGTGGACCCCTCACCCCTTCCGGGCGCTGCCCAGGGTCCCTCTCCCTCCCTGGTGACCCTTACCATGAAGGTAGGCTCCACGGTCTGGGAGCTCATCAGATGTGCCGTTAGATACCATCAAGGGCATAAAACATACAGAACACTACACACAGAGACCTCAAGTCTACTCTAAGGCTTGAGAGAAAGCAGTGTCTCAGGGGATCTAGGCTATCATTCCCCAAGGGACGCTAGCAAGGACCAGCCTTCCTCCGGGGCTGAACTGGTGCAGCAGCCAGGGTCTCAGTATGACTGGGACGGCCCAGGGAGCAGGGCTTGCCTCTGCTATCTGACATGAACTGGATGGACTGAGGGCCAGACCAGGAGGTGAAGGTTGCCAGCAGCTCTAATGGAAGGTGTGAATCTGACAGTTCTGCCTCATTAAAAACATAAAAAATTACAAAGACAATAAAGTTAACAGTGAGCAATGGGATTTCTAGGTGATGTTTTCCCATCTTCTTTGTACTTCTCTATGTCCCAATTTTTTCTATAAACAAGTATTTTAAGTTTTTTAATCAATGGGGGGAAAAAATCACCTTTTAAGATACACTCTATTCCCAGATAGAAATTTTCACCTATCTTTGGTCTAGTGTGGATTTCTGGAACTTATAATTTCTTTTCCATCCACCTACCCACCTATCCATCCATCCAAACATTTACTATACTTTCATGCACCAGACACCTCCAGAAAGGAGCAAAGGTCAGAGTAATCAATAGTGGAGTGTGTGCACGCACACGTGCATGTGTGTAATGGGAGGCTGAGGAGCTCTCTGGTGAGTAAGACAGACAGACGCCAAACAGTCACGATAAACAGTCCCCATCGTCTGCCTTACTCATGTTGCTTCTCTGTCTGGGTTGCCCTGCTCTTACCTTCTTGTCCTGGAAAATCATTTGTGCTTCTCCTTCAAAACTGCTGGTATCTCACCTCCCAAGAAGCCTTTCCTCCAACCTCTAGTGAAAGAAACCCTCTGAGTTTCCCCTCCACCTGGAACTTTTCTCCCCAGGGCTTGCTCTCCAGGCCCTCTGCTAACATCTCATCCTCACCACACCTCCAGGCGGGGACCGCTCTTATCCACTTTCTGGCTGAGGAGAAGAGATGAAGTAAAGACCCACATCCTGCAGGCAGTAAGTGGCCGAAGGGTGTCTGAGCTCTAGGCATTCGGGTTCAAGGGTCTATGTTCTTAGCCACTGGGCTGTGAGTCTGTAAATTTCATGGTAATACACTGACGGTTGTAAGTGCTCCTTTGCGGGCCATGAGCAGATGACCAGAATCTTGGAGTATAAACAGGGCTCAGCCCCAGACACGTCTAGGACTTAGCAAAGACTCGTCTTTGCTCTACTGTGCCTTCTCCACAGGCCTGCCGTCTAATCTCAGGGACATGATTACTATTTATATGCTGACAGCCCCCAACATTCACCTCCAGTTTTGTGCTCCTATCCAGGTATGCAACCACCTACTGGCCTCTCGAGCTTAACAAGCACAGAACGGACTCTGTTCCCAGCACCTGCTCCTTCCCCGCCTTCCCCAGTGCAGTAAGTGGGCCACAATCTCAAGATCTGTTCCCTCGTCTCTCCAGTTCCGTCTCCAAGAAGCAGCCAGGGTTATTTTCAAAAACATCGATCTGACCACCTCTTGCTCCCGTCTGTGAGCTCCCACAGCTCGAAGAAGCAAACCCGGGTCAGGTCCTGAGTGGCAGGGCCTCCAGACTCATGCCCTCTCACTTCACAACGCCCTCCCAGGTCCACCGTCCTCTCTCAGGTCTCTTGGCCCCAAGCTCTTCCCTCCAGGGGCCTTCACCGGCTCTCCCTCTGCAGGGGCGCTCTACCTCCAGCTCCTTACCTGGGGGCCTCCTCAGGCGAGGCTCAGCTCAAAGCACTTCACTTCCTCCAAGAGACGGACGCTCCCCACGTCCCCGTAAAGCAGGCCTCCACGTCTGTCTCTCCTTCAGGCCCTCTATCTCCTCTGACATCACAACAAGTCACCACCATCTGCCGTAATTGTGTGTATGTGTGTGTGTGGTGCTGTTCACACTTCTCTCCCCTCTCTCTGGAGGGGAGACACAGGGCAGCTGTTATCTGCCGCTGCAGACCCAGTGCCGGGCACGTGGTAGGCTATCAAGGTCCGTCAAATGGATGAGGAAATGGCCACAACCCTAGTTCAAGTCCTCAGCTCTCACCTGGACAGTTACTAGAGCCTCCTCACTGGTCTTGCTACCTTCATTCTCTCTTTCTTCATTCCAATCCACCTTCCACAAGTGCTGACAAGAGTTCTAAAAAAATACATTTGATCCTGTCACTCCCTTGATTAAATAAAAGCCCAAAGGTCCCCCACAGCATCCAGTGTCAGATCCAAATCTCCCAGCATGTGATCAAAGGGCTTTTACAATCTGGTTCCAGCTCATCTGTCTGGCTTTAACTTCTGCCACTCCAAGACCCACATGCTGTGGTGTGGCCACCCTTGGCCTCCACATGCTAAGCTGTTTTCTCCAGCTTTGAAGGCCTTTCTCATCCTCCTCCAACTCCTATGCATCTTTCAAACCCAGGTCAAATGTCACCTTCTGGAAGCTTTCTCGAACTGTCCCCACTGAACTTAACTTTTGTTTTTATTTTATGATATTTGATACATACTGAGGAATGCAATTAATACATTATTCCTTGGTACTTTGTTCATAACACTGGGATAACACACGTTCCAGTATCCTTTTGGTCCATCTCACTAAACTGTGAGCTCCTGGGGAGGCAAGAGCCCATCTGGCAACCACACACGGTGGGGCTTACAATCTATGACCAATAAGAGCTCGTGGAATTAATTTCTGGATCCAGCTCTATCATCAAATTGTTACCTGATGTGGACAATTCACTTACCTTCTCTTTGACTATTTCCTCATCTGCGCACAATGGAGACAGCAACCCACCCTCCCAAGCCGAGGAAAGAGACAAAACACTTTGAAACCTCCACGTCCCATACCAATGCAAAGCACAGCCTACGACAGCTTCGACCACCATCCCTGGCACTCTCTGAGAAACAGACCCCTGATGACCCTTTCTCTTAGACATCCTGAGCAAAATCTGATGAGAATGTTACCCATACAAGCCAAAGAATGTCCTTACTGCGAAGGGCAATCAATGTCTGCCTCAAGTTGTAAATGCCAAGTTGGTATTAAGCCATACACAATCCTAGAACTTTGAACAGCCATTTTCCAAATAAAATGTAAAAAGAGTAGGAGGTAACTCATGCTTCACTCATTAAGAGTGAGGAGCTGCTCTCCAGCCCGTGACTCCCAGCTGTCCTGAGTAAGGAATGGGTCTAGCTGATGCGTCCGAGTGCTCTCAGGGCCCTGTGGTCTCTGCTGCACCCTCCCCCAGCGATGACACACAAACCTTTCTTGTTCTCTAAGTGGCATTCTGTGCCATCCTCAGCCGATCAGCCTCCCGACCTTGTTTACCAACAGCCCTTTACATGGCTCCAATCCCTTCCCCCTCAAAAACACGTCCCCTACCTAAACACAAATAAAACCCCACAGTGACGCCAAATTCACAATTTCTATTAAGAATGCAGAGCAGTCTAGTTTTGTGCCCTCACTCTCCCCACCACTACCCCCCAAAAAGATCATCCAGCTACTTAGAAGTCACTCCGTCAAATGATGTTAATAAAATGTTTAGGTAAATAGAATAATTTTCTGCTTAAGATTTTTTTTTAACAGAAAATGGGTTTAAATACTTCTGTCAATCCAGACGGCAAGTTTTGTTTCCAGTCAACCCAGATGAAACTAGAAGAAGAGATGGCATGGTTCAAAGGATTTCACCAAATCCACTGGCAATGCCAACCAGGAGCACCGTGGCTGGAGACTGGATATGCATGGACAGCATATACCACGGGGACTGCAAAAAGAGTCAGAATTTTAACTGCAATTTGTGGAGTATTCTTCCCCAAGCAAAATTATTTCTTAAAAATCAGAATTTATAATGCACTTCTGTTCCAAGTTAATGACTTTAAAACCATGCAACAATCAAAACCACTCGCCCTTCCTGAGAGGAATCCACGTGACCCGGCCCCTGTCACACCAGGGCTGAGGCCACAAGCAGACTGCAACCCAGGGCTGCTAACTCAGCAAGACTGCCTCATCTTTTCCATTTACTAGGAAAGTCATACAGACACAGAGGAGGAAGTACGTCAAATATGTAATGGCAATACTTGGGGCTGAAAAGCCACTTCAATCGCTTATAAAAATACAATCTGTTTGGCAACTTACACCTACTATGTTTAATGGTTGACATGTTCCTGAATGGACAGCTCAGATATCTCAGGCTCCTGCCAGAATGAAACTGAAGACACTAGAAACCCCAGCACATGCTACAACACTGGCAAAAGCTATGTCATAGGATCCAATTTTAAGTGCCAGGATTTCTAACCATGTCAAAGGTGATTTAATAGCAAACATTTACAAGAGCAAGAGAACAAATTCTCAGTCAAACACCTGTCAAACATACACACCAAATTTTAGCTACAACTTAAGCAACCTAAGGAAGTATTATCAAGTTCTTTGATCTGCATGAAATTTTCTGGTGATGTGAATAAATTCTTTATTTTCTTATTTAAATTATAAATATCAAGCTACAAGTCTCATCCCTATCTCCATTATAAAAAAATTTTTAAAGCACCTGCTATAGACACCTGAGCATCTCCATAAAAAATGCACAGAACAGTTAGCCCAAAGGAAGAACAGGTAAAAGTCAACGAGGCAACGCACCACATTTAAACTTGGGTAATACTAGGCAGGACATCTGAGAATGGAAAACGGGCTTCGCTCACAGTGTAAAACAAGGCCCACTACCCTCGGTAGGAACGTATACATTCTTAAAGGGACTCTTAACAGCTAGGACAGGGTGCTACTTACTTCCTCATTAAATAGTTTGCTAGTTTCTTTTTTGATTGGGTCTATAAGCTGGACTTGGCCTGCGGAAAAGCCCACTAGGAGAGAGACACTTTCTGCTGTGGCTGTTAGGTGGTTGAAGTCATGACAAGTAGGCTGTGTTCCTTTGTATATCCTTTTATCTATTGGTTTACTCAAGTCAGCAGCCTGGAGGAGAAAGAGAAAAATACACACGGTAAACAGCACATTGAGATGAGAAATCTAAGTTACACTATTTTATACTCCATTATGATGTTCAATCTTAAAAATAAAAAGTATTAAAATATTTTTGCGGTTTTTAGAATTTTATAAAAGCACTTTCACATACCTCAGCCAATCTGATATTGTTTGACTACCCATAATATGTTTATAACTGTTACTCTCGTAACTTATTCTTCTTCAAGTATATTTAACAAAGACTCCTGGACTTCAGGAGGAAAAATCCTTGAGATACCAAATTCAGTATTTGCGAAATGCATTCCGAGCGCTTTCTAACAAAGTTAACTTTAACCACATAAAAGCTCGGCTTTCAAATACAGCTACAGCACCTAAATGCTCATCGGTGAGTTCACCTGCAGCCCAGTCATTCTCAAAGCGTGGTCCCCAGACCAGCGGTAGCAGCAGCAGCATCACCTGGAAACTCAAGAGATGCAAATTCTCAAGGCCCACACCACACCAAATGAATCAAACTACAGGGGGCAGGCAGGGTAGACCCAGCAAACTGTAGTTAAAACAGTCTTCCAGGTGATTCTGACACCTACCCAGGCTGAGAACCACTACTATGGCCAGCTGTACACAGGCAGTGACTCCTGTACTGGGTCACATTCTCTCTTCTGCATCAGCTTCCAAGTAACTCTCACTCGTCGAGCCCGTACCCCAAGTCTGGTACATGCATCATCTTTAATCCTTACAATGATCCTTCAAAATAGATAGTATTTCCCCCATTTTACAGATGAGAAAACAAGTTTAGGGAAGTTAAATAACTCAGCCGAGGTCACCATACCTACCTAGTAAGTGGAAGGACTGCATTTGGAACACAGGTCGGTTTTACCATAAAGGGGATGGGGAGGAAACACACCACACACACTCCAAATTCTGACTCCTGACTTGGGCTAAATGTGATTTTTCAAAGTGCCTCACCCCTTTTAAAGCAAGATCTTCTCTTCATGAGAAACCTTCTGTGCAATCCAAAATGCTGGGCTGTTATTGTTGAAATAAAGGAAACCCAACCCCTCCCACTGTCATTTGAAAATCACAGGTGGAGACAACTGAACACATCCTTTAAAACACCCACTTTGGCCCTGCGTGCAGTTCCTGGGTTCACAGCTCTGGTTCTCTACGGACCATCCCCAGGGTTAGGTTCTGAAGATTTTTTTCTTCCAAAGAGACCTGTGACACTGCACTGAGAATTCTAGATTTTTCAGATAACAAATACTGTGTAAAAAAAGAGGACCTCAAGGGCCTCCCTGGTGGCGCAGTGGTTGAGAGTCCACCTGCCGATGCAGGGGACACGGGTTCGTGCCCCGGTCAGGGAAGGTACCACATGCCGTGGAGCGGCTGGGCCCGTGAGCCATGGCTGCTGAGCCTGCGCGTCCGGAGCCTGTGCTCCGCAACGGGAGAGGCCACAACAGTGAGAGGCCTGCGTACCGCAAAAAAAAAAAAGAGGACCTCAAAATGACAGGCTCAAAATCTGAGCATTTGGCAGTCTGGACCTGAGTGGCACAAGTGACCCTGGGAGCCCTGGCAAAGGAATGAAGATTCATGCCATGTGGACACTCTCCCTGCCTCACCTCAGTTAAAATGGGGATGAGAATCCGTTCTACCAACTTCATGGTACTGTCTGGAGGATGAAATAAGAGAACATATACACGAAAGAGCCTTGAAAAGTGTAATATATAGTATGATGCAAAACAAAAGGAAGTCCTGACTTTGGAGCAAGGAGAAAAGGGACAGTGGGCAAGGAAGTGGGTGCTCAGCAGAAGTCGGATGCCAGAGACAGGAGCCCCTTCACTGCTGACAGTCTGCCTGGAGGGAAGCAGCTCCTGGGCTGGGCCCTAAGGGCAGGGAAAGAGAAGTCTAGGCTAAGGGAACAACACAGCAAACGATCTCAGTGCAAGGAAACAACAGCAAAAGTAAAAATGCTCAAAATATAAGATAGAGTCAAAAATCAAATTTGAAATATGAACAACTAAATCATTATATGATCTCTATATCGGCGTATGTTAACTCGAGACTTTTTCTTTTTAGTTTGCTTAAGCAACTACCCCGTGGACTTCCCTGGTGGTGCAGTGGTTAAGAATCCACCTGCCAATGCAGGGGACACGGGTTCGAACCCTGGTCCAGGAAGATCCCACATGTGGCGCCACAACTACTGAGCCTGCGCTCTAGAGCCCGTGAGCCACAACTACTGAGCCTGTGTGCCACAAATACTGAAGCCCATGCACCTAGAGCCTGTGCTCCACAACAAGAGAAGCCACCGCTATGAGAAGCCCGCGCACTGCAACCAAGAGTAGCCCCTGCTCACCGCAACTAGAGAAAGACCTCGCGCAGCAACAAAGACCCAACGCAGCCAAAAATAATAATAATAAATTTATATTAAAAAAAGAAACTACCCTGTGAAAGAATATACATAAAATTATGCACCAAAATATAAAAATCAATTCAAAGGCAAACCAAACATTAATAGAGAGAACAAATATAACTTAAACGAGCAAAAGAAATACAATGATTCTCAGAACAACAGAGAAAGTTTAAAGCACCAATTTTTCCAAGTATTGCTACTAGTTTTAAACTTATGGATCCCTTACAATAACAATGTTAGCCTCAGTTCTTGGTATATTTCTCTCACATTCCTGCCCCCTAATATGGAACTTTACTGAAAAGACGTCATTTGTCACAGATGTCATTGGATCACACAGGAACACACATCTAAAGTATTTTAAATGCCAACTGAAAGACAATTTTTACTCTTGAATCATGTATCTATTCCAAAAACGTCCTGTTACTAATTTGCTTAACAGTTTCTCCCTAGATCATTGCTCTCAAGGTGTACCAGACCATGAACAGTCTGCTAGCCTGCAGTCAAAATTAAGTACACACACACACGCACACACGCACACACGCGCACACACGCGCACACACGCACGCACGTGCACACGCACACACGCACACACAAAGTACACAGATTGAGAACACACATTGAGAAACTTTTACGGCAATGTGACAGAGTGATTTTATACCTGTTGAATCCAATAATAAAAAATTCAAGTTTGCATTCTCCATGTCTTTTTCAGGTTTTCTAGTAATCCTTTTATTTTACAAAAGTATCAGCCCAGATAGACCGGAAATTTTAAGAATTGGTCTTTCAGTACTGGTGGGAGAAACACTGTCCTAGAAGGCATAAAAGTAGACCTAGGCCCAAGGAACACAAAAATATCTCTTACCTAAGGTCACTCCTTCCCCCACAAACCCCCAATGGCCCTGATGGCACTACAAGAGCAGAACGTTAGCCAAGCAACATGCCACTTACACCCAGCAAGACCTACTGTGAGCCCTGTAGTGACTGCGAGGGGTGTACCCACAGGAAGTTATTCTTCCGAGAAGCCTGGGGACTCCCCCAGCGGTGCCTGGGCTTTTTGGAGCCCGACCCCAGGTGCAGGGAAAGGTGGGTCCACCAGTGCCTGCCTTCATTTCTAACAGCACCGTCACCTCCAGCTCATCTCGTCCTCTTTCCTCTTACAGCCAATCACCGAGTCCTGTCTCTTTTTCCATTGCTGTGCCGCTGTCTTCTTTCCTCTTCCTCCTCCTCCTATTTTCCTAGGAGGTGGGGTGGGGGTGTGCCACTGGGAATCCTGAACCCACCCCCCTTTCAGTAGCTGTAACAACGACCTGAGCCAGCCACTCCTTCCCCGTGGGGTCGTCAGCCCCCTGACAGATGGCTTCCCAGGTCAAGGCAGTCTGGTAGGAGGAGAAAGAGCCCAGACTTTGGAACCAGGCAGGCCTGGGTTCAAACCTCGCCTTCCCTCTTGGTAGCTAGGTGGCCTTGGCCAAGGTGCTTGTCACCTCTCCCAGAGCCGCAGAGAACAAAGTCCCCTAGCTCCACTGCAGGGTCACGGAAAGGCCCGCAGGTAATGGATATAAAGCACAGAGCACGCATCAGCACTCTAACGGGAGCTACCATTATTAATTTATCCCTGTCACATCCTACCTGGGGGCAAATGTCTCAGTGGCTTCCTAATTTCCATCACATCAGAATAGGACAACTCCCAAGCAGTCCTGCCCTTCGTGGCTGGGCCCCATCCGTCTCCCCAACAGCAACAGCAACAGCAACTTCTGTCCGCTGAACACTTTCTATGCACCAGGACGTTCACACTTACCATCTCGTTTAATCTCACAGTCTGCCCCTCAGAGTCGGCACTAATACCATCCATGTTTTACGGCTGAGGAACCTGGGAAGGAGTTAAGGGGTCGAGGGCCATGTCCCACCACTCCACCTTGTTCTACCGTCCGACCTGTCCTCGCCCCCAACCAGGTGTGTTGAGTCTGGTGCAGGCAGACGTCCTCTCTTCCTGGCTTCATTAAGTCGCCCCCTTGGTTGGGAGAGTCTCCTCTGCCCCTGTTCCCAGGAGTATTACCCATCAGTCCAAGTCCCGCCACCTCCAGCAAGCATTTTCCCAACTACCGTTTCCTGAGCTGGCTCCTTTATCACAATTCTCAAGTACTTAGTTCGTTGCACAAAATTTAGTATTTAATCACTTACGTGATCACAGTATTGTTTTATGTCTGTTATCATCAATTAGAATTACGACTAAAATTACAACAGAAACTTCCTTAAAAAGCAGAACGTCTTTATTAGGCAGTTACTATTGTTATTCCACAAAACTACTTCTGTTTCTCAGCTTTCTGGTAAATCCTGCATAGACAGGCTACAGATACTTTGGTATTTTTTTAGTGCTTTTGCATCCTAATTATTGCCAATTATCTAAATTCTTAAATGTGAATTTATAGCAGAACCAATTTATTTAAAAGTCTTACCAATTTTAAGAATTGACAAGAATTTTAAGAACTGGTAAGAATATCTGGTTATTCAGCCCCAACAGAGTATCCAGTTTGTCACAAATGCTCAATATCTGTTTAACAAATGAAACTGCGATTGTTCCAAACTTTTCAATTTTTCAATTAAATTTCATCATTATGTTCATTAGTTTCTGCATAAGGAGTTATGATTACAATTAATTTGTCAGTGTCTCATTCTCAACAGAAAAAATTTAAATGATGGTTTAAAAATTCCTACTACAGAAACAGAGCTGGTTAACCAAAATCCTGTCAATAAGTACAAACTTTAAAAAGTCATGTTTCTTTTTTCCTTGGACTTTTGATCCTTAAAATCCCTGGAATTCTCTTCATGACAATACTGTCAAGACATGAAGTCAGCTCGGTGGGTTTAGCATGGAATTAACGAACATTTATCACAAAGGTCTGCAAAAGAAACCAAGCTGCTGCAGCCCACACCTTCACCCCAGATCCCTGCCCGGCCCCAGGGAATGCTGGGGAGCCGACAGGAACATGGAGGAGGGACTGAACCAGCAGGGAATGGGCTCCCACAGGCGCCCAGTCACAGCCATTCCAGGAGCTCAGAGAAGGCACACGGTGGGCCCGGGCCGAGCCCTTGTCATGGGAACCTGCTTCTTGATACTCTTGAGTGCCCAGAAGCATTTGATGTGATGTGGAAAATAATCTCAGAAAGACCTCTTCTGAAAAATGTATGCCAGATGATGGTATGTGGGAAGCATGTAGGTACTAAAGGGGGGCTTTATTTTCCCTAAATGTCACATTCTCCCTCCCCTTTAGAGAATCACCTCAGAAAGAACCGTCTCACAGAACTTGCCAGAAGAGACTCCTTTTACTGGTCTAGCTAAAAGCTGCCCAATGTCCACCCAGACCAGAAGCTCACCCCGTCTACACCAGAAATCACTCTCTTCCCTCCGCAGCCCCTCTCCCGAGCTTTAAGCCTGTCGCCTTGGCTGGGTCCCCCGCCTGGCGCCCCCCATGCCAGCTCAGAGCCCTGCCAGCAGCCTGTCCTCCTCCAGGCCCCCTCCTAGCCTAGGGGCAGATTACGGGTTTAGCACCAGGCTCCTTCCACCCATTTCTACACACCTGCCGCTCTTCCCCCACACTTGCCAGATTAATCCTCATAGAGACTCAGGTCACTCTCCCACTCCAAGCCTCCTCGGCTCTGCCGGCCGTACCGACGGCTAAACTGCTTAGCTGGCATCCACAGGCCTTCCTCTACAGGCCTCACCATCCCCTGCCCCTTCACACACACTACCCGCAAGGGCAGCACGTGTTCACACGCTGCCTGCGCCCTCTGCACCTTCCTGCCTTTCATTTCCCCCTTCACTTATAATACTCCCTTCCCCCTCCCCCCTCCATCACACAAATGCTGCTCACTGCAGCGCCAGTGTCATTTCCTCCTGATCTCACCCTGGGAGGCAGGCTTTCACTGGGCCTCCACTGAGTGCCTATCCCCATGTGCCACATTTATTAGCGGTAATATGTGAACTGTACTCCATATATTGTGAAAGGCCTTTCAGAAACAACAAAAAAGTCAGGAGGCTGCTCAGTCACTGACTGCCTGCATGGATTAACCCAAAATAGCAGGAGCAGCTCCAGTGGCATCAAAGGTCTCCATTATGCCATTTGAAAATCAAAAGAGAACTGCTGTAGTGCTTTCTATTACCGTTCCTTTTGACCACATCTCAGACAACCAAAACAGGAGCCAGAAGTGGACAGGGGATTACTTCCCAGTGCCCCAGAAGATCACCGAGTTGGAAAGAGGAGGAACACCTGGAGTCCTATCTCAAGACCTGGGATCCAAACCAAACCACATTATAAAGACTGTTCCACAGTTTTTCCTGGGGGAGACTTTTAACCTAGTCAGGCTTGGGGTTTCTAATGCCTGCGAGGGATTTGTCCACAGCCTGGGGCTGGACCACACCTAGCTGGTCATCCTGGGGAAACACCTCCCGGTCACAAGAGTGAATGAAATGAGACTCAGACCACTCTGAGCTGTTATATTTGCTTTGTGAACAAAGATCAATGTACTATTTAATACAAATATTCTTCAGCACAGTGGAAAATAACCTGGGGCTGTCATGACCAAAATACCAAACAGTGATTTTCAAACATCTTCACTGCCCAGGTGAGCAGTTTAAAACTCAGGTAAGAGTCAGTTGTAAGGCACTGCACAGATGCTGATTCCACAGTCCAAGCCACCTGCCCTTGAAGTAGACACAAAACCAGGCTAATCTTGTGAAATAGCCCCATAACTCATCTTTCTCAGAGTTTCTTCAGTTCAATAGTTACATTCAAGATATCTGCATAATTGGCATTAATGGTATTTAGAGTCTAACACATTAAAAAAAGAGATATCAGGGGTATTAGGAAGTCAGGTTTGGGATAACTTATCCCAGTAGGAAAAAAAAAGGTCACTCAACTGTACCATTCCAGCGTTTCAAAAAGGCCAGAAGCATGTCTGTCTTACTCGCCACTCTACCTCCAATGCCTGCTAAAGCTCCCGACACACAGAAGACGTTGTTAAGTATCTGCCGTAGAAATGAAACAATTCCGAAAACAGGAAAGAAAAGTAAAGTGATGGGAACCAGAAGAAACTCAGAGCCAGACATATATATAAAAGCAAATATATAATCCTTCTGCTGACCAAAAGCCTAACTAACAACTAATGCCTTCCTGGGCACCCATCTATGAAAGAAAACAACCTCCCTTAGCAAATACCGGAAAGTCACTTGACGGTTTACAGAGCACCCTCAAGAGGGTGCACCCTCAAGCATCAATTCTTCTGACCATCATTACGAACCTGTGCACATAAGAACTATGGCCACTCCCATTTTATAAACAGAGAAACAGAATCAGCTGTCAAGCAGCAGCAAGTGGTGGAGCTGAGGCCTCTACATTCCAGCCCCTGTGCTCCTTCTACTGCATCATGGTGCTATGACAGGAAGTTGACAAGATAACACCAGAGGTAGCACTTGGTCTAAAATTCTGTTACTGTGTGACTCCAGGCTCCTACGCTTGCTGAAGTGGCAATCGAATACTCCAGCCTTGCTCAGTGTGGCCCAGATTCCAGACCCACCTTCTCAACGCATTTGCCTTGCAGGGCCGTTTTCTTAAAATGGAGATAATCCCAAGCATAATACCTGACACTTAAAAGGCACTTTAGAAAAGTTAGTGAAAACTCACATTTCTCCTTTTGAATACATAAGGACTTGCTGCTTATCAGAGAGGCTTTGAAAATCCTCATCATTCGTTAATACTTTCAAAGAAATCTAAATAAGGAAAAACAGGGATATTTCTTTCTGCCCTAAATTTCCTGGAGAAAAACAGCAGAAGCCAAGTTGAGAGCATGTTTTCCTTCCAATATAATTTTCCAAAACAAGACAGTACCTTTCCTTCCTTAGTCTCTATTCCTCCTTCATTGTCAGACATACTAGCACATGCCCACACTTGCACTGGCACACCAGACCCACTCCCTTTACTGAAAACAACTGTCAGTCGTCTGCCAGCAGTCTTCTGCCAGTCCTGACCCCCGAATGAGCACCCAGCGCTCACATTCCAGAGCTCCTCTCCTGTGCACGACAGCAGCAGCGAGGCCAGGAGAAGTGGGGCAGGGAACTCCATGCCAGGAGAGAGAAGGGACGAACAATGCCATCCACCATCAGAATACAGGCAAATGACAAGACGTAAAATGCGAGGGGCGCCACCTTTAGGTCATTCCAAAATGGGAAGAGATGCATAGTCACAAAATGCATAAAATGTGTTCATTCACAGCTACGATCTGTGGAATTGCGTACTGTTCACCAAAGAAATACTTCTCACAGGAGCCAGAGAAGGCTCCTCCTTTGGAACTCTGTTTGGGGCGGGGTGGGAGCAGCCACCCAGAGGAAGCAGGGCTGAGATTATGTGAAGCGTCTTCTTCTCCCCTGGCCCAGCACTGTCAGTCAAGTGTCTGCTGAAATAATAAACTTCTGTTGTTATCACATGCCATTTTTTCCCAAGGCAGTCTGTCACTTAAAAACTGTTAGCTATGTAAACTCTACTCCTCTTCCCCCAGAGTGATTTTTCAAAAATGAACTTGATAAGCTACTAAACTGCAACATCTTCGCCATCTCTTCGTTTTCTTATGTTGCACTCCACATTCAGGTTAAGGCTCTTATCACAATGCGAAACGCTACAAATGGTTGTCCTGGTGCTTCATTTAGGCTAATGAAATACTGATTTCTTCGTTAAAGAAAAACTATGAATAAAAATTAGATAAAATCAATTTGCACACATTCTAACACCAGATCTCACCCCATTAAAATGCTGACATATTCAAATGACCTATTTTTATTAAACCCTTCTGTTAAATATGCATAGACATATGCATTCCTATTCCCAAGGGAATACCAACATCTCAAGTGGAAGAAAAGGCAAGAGGCTTTCGTTTCTGCAAAAGATACTCATTTCAAATTCTTAGAAAATAGGTATTTTTAAAGTTTCCCCTAAAAGGGGTGGGGGTGGGGAGAAATTCTGTGACCTTCTAAAAGTGCTGTGACAACACTGGTAAAGTAAAGACCACTCCAAGACAGTGAGTAGTTCCTGTATGCTGCTTAGCTGCTATCCCACTGCCTTCCTGGCATTTATATGCCCACGAGCTTCGTATGTTTGGCACGGCACACAGATGATTTTTCAATTTTCTCAATCAAGGTGCTGAGCAACACAAGCAGCGCTCTGCAGAGGAGATCCCGTTCGAAGGGGGAAATGCCCTGAATCTCCAAGTGTGTAGAGGCCCTGCAATTTTCTGACACTCATTTCCTTACCCTACATTGAAACTGAGGCCCAGGGAGGGGTGGTGATCTGCCCAAGGTTGCACAGACCTTAGAACTGTGCTTTCAGTCACATCAAGTTGCTACCTTTTCAATCACCCAACTTCAAGTGGAACAATGAACTACTGAATCTGTAACATATGAAATTTCAAAACATGGCACTGATGGGTACCAGTAATTTTACACCAAATGACAGTACTCTGGAACCAGTACATTGCTGGGTTTTCAAATAGGAAGCAAGAGAGCCAGAGAGCACATCAAACTTATCTTACAATGAAAGGAGACCAGCCACTAAAATTGACGGCCAAAACACTGGATTTGGCCTCTGTAATTCAAATAGTTATTTTCTGATCCAGCCAGGCCTCAGGTGAAGAAAGCAGACTCAATTCAATGACAGTTACAGAGAGCTGACCGATTTCTAAATACTACTATGCAGAAAAGCTTTGCTCTTTCCTTCATCTAAAGTTTTATAGTATCACTGGAACTACTGTTCACTTGGCACTTCTGCTGTTTGTCATGTCTTATCTCCCCAGCTAAATTTTGGGGGGACATAACTGTCTTATAGGCTACCTCAATGACAGCCACTCAGACATTTCTGATGTTTCTTCCCCTACCAGATTAAAAACGCCTTTTGAGGCACCTGAAATGTACCATGCACTGGTACAGCACTAGTAATGCAATAGCAGCCAGTTAAGACTAGCACACACACGGATGTGGAGGGGCAGGCCTGACCTAACTGTGACGGGAGTGTGAACTGGCCAGCCTTCATGCAGAGCAATTCGCCAGCACGGAGCAAAAGCCTCCTTTCCTTTAAACACAAATTCAACTCCTAGGAATCTGTCCTTAGAAAATATTTTCCAAGTGTGTAATCTATCTGTAATAGCCCAGAGCTGGCCCAACACAAATGCCCATCCACAGTAGGCTAGGTGAACAGCAGGCTATACATGGAATACTACCCATGGAAGACATGCACTGAGAAAAAACATGGACAAACCTCAAAAAATAATCTTGAGTGAAAGAAGCCAGATATAAAAGAAGCATAGCATATACTAAATAATTGTACTTATATAAAGTTCAAAAATAAGGAAAACTCATGTGATGCTGGAAGTGAGGACGGTGGCTACCCCTTCAGGAGTGTGGGAAGGGGTCACAGGGAGGCTCCAGGTGGCTAGGAATGCTGTTTCTTAACCTGGGGTTGGTTCTACTTTGTGAAAAACTAATAGAACTTTACATTTATACACATTTCTGTTTGGATGCTATCCTTAAGTTAAAAAATAATTTTGGGCTTCCCTGGTGGCGCAGTGGTTGAGAGTCCGCCTGCCGATGCAGGGGACACGAGTTCATGTCCCGGTCCGGGAGGATCCCACATGCCGCGGAGCGGCTGGGCCCGTGAGCCATGGCCGCTGAGCCTGCGCGTCCGGAGCCTGTGCTCCGCAACGGGAGAAGCCACAACAGTGAGAGGCCCACGTACCGCAAAAAATAAATAAATAAATAAATAATTTTAATGATCAAACACACATACAAAGACAGTCAACTCAGCTTTGTTTCTAACAAAACATTATTAACATCTTATGTGTTTGAAAAATGAAATGGGTAAATATATCATGCAGCCATTTAAAATGAAGACATTTACTTACCAGCAAAGAAGGATGTTATATGGTATAGCATTAAGTGAAAAATGCAACAATAAAAAAATAGGATTCAAAAGATTAAAAGAGTTATAAAGAAATCTTAAAACTGTATTCATACTGTAATCATATTGTTAGCAATAAGAGTACATTGTTACTCTTTTATTTTGGCTGTGCCGTGCGGCATGCAGGATCTCAGTTCCCTGCCCAGGGATCGAACCCGTGCCCGCTGCGCTGGGAGCATAGAGTCTTAACCACTGCACCATCAGGGAAGTCCCAGTATATTGTCATTCTCAATGTCTTGTAGAATAAAACAAAAAATCAATTATGTGCATGTCATTAGGAATTCAGATTTTCCACATAAGATGTATTAAATGTATAGAAGCAATGAGCAAATGACAAGAGGAGATCCTAGTGCCCAGACTGTGTCACGAGTGCTATTTTCCAAAGCCATCAAGGCTCCTATATACTTGATACCAGGTATGGGGCAGGAAGTGCACAAGATGAATCTGGAACATCTTTCTGTACCGCTGAGCAAGAAAGCTATCAAAGACTACTGAAGTTGTGTCCAAAAGATTCAGGGGCTGGACTTCCCTGGTGGTGCAGTGGTTAAGAATCTGCGCTTCTACTGCAGGGGGCGTTAGTTCGATCCCTGGTCGGGGAAGATCCCACATGCCGCACAGTGTGGCCAAAAAAAAAGACTCAGGGGGCAAAGCAGAGGGACTATCATTGGTCAATGATGGGACAATTTACACATAAAAACAATACTACAGAATTATCATGGAATAAAATAAGAATCTGAGTTCACACTAATATCAATAAATGGGGAGGAAAAAAAGCTTTCCCCTACAGTAGACTAACACCTAATAAATGTAGAAGGAAAAAATAATGGAGTTTGAAAATCACCATTTTATAACCATCACAGTAATACAGTAATAACCAATTCAGCCAAAAATCATCAATGGATGCTAAAACTAGTGGATAAAGGTCTGAGGAGAAAAACGGTATTTATGTAGTCCCAAAGTATCCCTTCACAAATTACATACCAATTACAAAGAGAAAAGTGGAACTTGACCATGGATTAATTTAGCAAACACAACCTTAGTCAATGTTCACATCACCACTGTGACCAGAACAAAGCAGCGTCCTGTGTCTCCTGACCTGCTGCTCCAAGAAAGACACAACAGTGGTTCTGTGGTGCCCCCCCAACTGTAGACTATGAATCTAATCACAAAAATATCAGACAAATCTAAACTGAGAGATTCTACAAAATAACTGGTCTGAACTCTTCAAGACATCAAGGTCGTGAAAACAAAGAAGAAACTACTGAACACTGAATGAGACTAAAGAGCCTGCAACTACCTGTAGTCTGTGAACCTGGACTGGCTCCCAAACCAGGGGAAAATGGTTCTTAAAGGACAGCATGGAGGTAACTAGTGAAATTTTAATGTGAACTGCAGATCAGATCAGTTATATTTAGATTCTGATAAATGTACAGGACTGGGGTTATGTAAGAGAAAATCTTGTTCTTAGGAAATAGAAACTGAGGTTTATATGAATAAATGGACATGATGTCTACAAATTACTCTTAAATGATTTGTATTATATATGTACATACATACACATGGAGGGAAGGGAGGAGGAATGGAGGAGAAGAGGGGGAGGGAAAACACAAATGATAAAACAAATAGGCAAATTTTAAATAATTAGTCCATCTGAGGGTTCTTTGTACTATGATTGTCATTTTCTGTAAGTGAAATTACAACCAACTAATTTTTTATTAAAAAGAGATTTAAGAGGCATGGACACTAACTGCAATGTGTGGTCCTTGCTTGGAAACAAATTTAAACAAACCAATTACAAAATTAATTTGAATAAACTGATTATGAAACAACACTTACTTGTGGCAGTGGTTACATGAATCTACACGTGGGATAACACCGCATGGAATATACAGACACACACACACACACACACACACACACACGATCCTAGTGAAATCCAAATGCGCTCTGCAGACTTCACCAATGTCAATTTCCTGGTTTTGCTATTATACTACAGTTACGCAAACTATTACCTTCTGGGGGAAACTAGGTGACGGGTACATGGGACCTCCTTGCACATTTTTTGCCAGTTCCCATGAATCTTTATTTCAAATTAAAAAATAAATAAAATAATTAAAAGATCCTTATGTATCAAGAAACCAACTGTAAAAAATATTTATGAATCTGTCAAAGAACAGACTTTGATCGAATGTAAATTTTTTACATGTGAAAATATGGTTTTATTTCTCCAGTCTATGAATTGTAGAAAAAGTACAGAAGAAAACAGATGATGTTTGGGGTTTGCTTTAAAATAATGCAGTAAGGGTGAGATAATAGATGAAATGAGACTAGCCATATGTCGACAACTGGTGAAGCCGGGAGACATTCTCTCTACTTCTGTGTAAGTAAATTTTCCGTAATTAAAAAAGTTTCATTCCGTTTGAGATGTATATGTTTGCAAAGAGAATAATTTGAAAAGATATTCAGTAAAGTATTAAAAGTGGTTACTAAAGGGGAGGGTAGTACTTAGATGACCATTTTTTGCCTATCTTAATTTCTAACTTTTCCTCAATAATTATATATTACTTGTGTAATTTTTTAAATAGAAAAAGAAGAAAACACAGGCCAAAAAACCAACTGAAACTATTTGAAAATTATTCTGGTAGTTTAAAAGCATGTCATGGCCTAGCAGAGAGTCACAGGAAAATACATGCCTTGTGAACAAACAGTAAAATTCACCATAAAATGAAGCCTACGGTTACACGAAGTAAATGTATGAGCAGGGATGATATATCGCCAAGAGGTGATGATATATTTTGAACTGGCCAAATCATAAGTTTCACACCAATTACGACTGCTGGTGTCTGTTAATAATATTTCTGTGGCACCAGTGATGTCACTCAATGAGATGAGACAGGACAGGAAAATTCTTTAAAGAAGCCAACCATTCAGGGGACAGATAAGGAGGCGGTGGCTGGTTCTATTGTTTCACTCTTCAAATAGTACTACAGTGTGAGAAGCATTCACTGTGTGCTCCTAATTTGCTACAGTGGCAAATACAGATAACTTTTCCCAGAGTCCTGTTTGGGAAATTCAATCTGTTCCAAGTTTACTTCCCAATTTTGCCTCCAATGTAGGTCTAAAATTGAATCCCCATCTTTCTCACAAGAATTGAGCTGCAAATTTATCGTCAATCCCATGATTTTCTAGAGATTCTAGGCCCTAAATTATCCTCAATCCAGAAGAAATAGCTAAAAGGGTTACACAGTAGAATTTCTCCTTTGGTATTCGGCAATATTTTAACATTTAAAATCTGGAGGCCTGAAATAAAAATATTAGGCTCAAGAGGGACAGTATTGTATTTGTACTCTCCATGGGGACAGTACTGCATTTTAAATGTAGGTTAGCAGGCCAACCAGCTGAATAAGCAGTTTCAAACTGAAGCCTGAAATCAACCATAATCCAAAAGGTAGCACTTGGCGACAATCGCACATCTGCTTCACTCTAAGCACTTATCATTCATCATCTCACATAATAAAACATACATAATTTAAAACTTGCAACTACTAGCTTAAAGAGTTAAATATGAAGCTATTCACAAAGAAGTGGACTGAAGAAGCAACTCATTTATTTCCCAGCATGAATAATTCTGTAACATATCTCTATAGACAGTGGTCTTATGCGAACATAGGTAACCTAAGTCTCCCATTCACGGAATCAGAAAACAGACAAACAGCTGGAGCGGAGCTTTAAAAAAGTCACATTTGCTCTCAAGATGTTACAACTTAAGACCGAGGAAGTAAATTGTCTAAAATCACAAAATCAATTCATACCGCAGCTGAACGTGGAGCTCTATAACTCAGGAAAAGCACTAGAGAAGCCTAACCCAACGCCCTCATTTCCGTCTCCTTTCCTTTCACCTGTGGTCTTCTTGCTTCTACATCAGACGTAATAACTAGCTGTCAGAACTTGAAATTACATTATTTATAACATAGAGTGAAGAAATACACAAGACTTCTCAAAACTCATTAAGCTTAGCATAACCAAATGACGCTCATTTAGTTGGCACCAAGTTCCAACTGCTGCGAGCCTTCTCCAGGCTGAGAAGGGAGGAGGGAGAAAGGGAGCTGCTTGCCTCTTGATAAGTCAAAGCTCTGGAGCTGCTGTGTCCTGAGCAACTAAGGCCAATACCCACTCCCACAGCTCTTTCCAAAGCCCCTGACTGTCTTCCAGAAAATCTCCCCTCTGCAGCCAGGTCAGATGCCCACTAATAAAATTCTGGCCAGCAGGGATGTACCCAAATTTTGTATGCAAATACAAGAAGGATGGCAGAAATAGGCAGCAATTTTAAGCTAGGCTGCATAGACACTGAAAGCTAAGAAATGCAGGCCAGGAGCTCAGCTTGGTGGTACCCATGGTTATGACAAAGGCTGAGGCTCCAAATACCAGCAGGCCCAATAAGCAGCATTTATAAGTTTATAAGTGACCATAAACTAAAAGGCAGTCTTCAGGGTGGTATGGAAAGACCTCATCGCTCCTCCATGTAGAGTACTGCCGCTAGATTTGTCTTTAAATTAGAAGAGACACACAGTAACATGACATCCCCGAATTTTCTTGTTGTCCACAGCAAGTCTGAGTACTTGTGCTGTTCTCACAAAATTCTCAGACCTCAAGCACATACATGCTCGTCGGGCGGTGAAAAACCATGGCACACTCAAGACCCCAAAGGAGGGAGAGCATGGCAAAGCACAGAGAGCCAGCCAGGGCCCGTCCTGGTGCAGGACGAGGCTGAGAAAGGCACTGGGAGACTGTTTTCAAGCCTGGTGTGTCCCACTCCAGAAGGCCACCTGTCTTCAGCACAGCCTGTGTCCCTAGCAAACACCTCAATTATTTGACATTTTTGAAGGGCCTAAATTATTTCTCTATGGAAGCTCACACATCAATCCCATCCTCCACACAGGTCCTAATGCAGGAAAACAAAAACACTGAATAGGGTACCATTTCAAAAATGTAAAGTGACATGTTACTGAGAAAGCTCTGGCTGAAAACCTACACTACACTTTGAGGAGTGATTAGGAGCGCAGACTGTGGAGCTAGGATGCCTGGGTTTGATTTGGGTTCTGCCATTCCTAGCGCTGTGAGCTTGGACAAGTTATTTAGTTTTCCACACTACTGTTTCCACAAAATGGGGAAATGGGGATAATACAATAGTTCCTACTATATACAATGTTTGAGGATTAGGGAGTTAAAATATGTAAAGCGACTGGAATAGTGCTCACTCAAAAAGCTACCCAAGTATTAGCTATTATCATTATTAAGTAAATAATATCAATTCACATTTGATAAATGCATTCAAACCAAAAAGTACAGTGAGTAAACTTGGAAATAAGCACTTAACTCCTTGTAGGAATTTTAAAAATAAATGTATTTTTCTATTCAACTGCCTGTCCAAAAATGTGTTTGGAGGGGTGGGGGTTTGGAAGTGAGGGAGCGAAGGTCAAAGAGGTGAGAGGAGCAAACAGCCTAAATAACAAGGCCTCTCCCCTCACCAGAGACGGCAGCTGTCTCCTGGGTCAAAGAGGTGCTCAATCTGCTAACACGTGTTCACTTCACTTTCATAACACAGCTGGACTAAAGCAAAGCCAGCAAAATTACTTTTCCCAACCAATTAAAATTTTTCTAAGTTCAATGTAACATATTTTTTTAAGTTGCAAAAATAATACAAGTGCACAGGCCAGAGTTGTGTCGTATACCAATTTATACCTCAACAAAAATACAAGTTGATTTCTGAGACAAAAATACTGAGTAGCACATATAATGTAATGACTAGATGTGTGAAAACATAGAGGCTGGACTATGATCTCAAAGTCTCTTTTACCTCCCAATTCTCTGATATACTGTTAAGTAAATGAATATTAAGAAAAGGAAATAGAAGTCTGTGTTTCTATTAAAAAAAAAAAAAAAAAGCTAGGGCTTCCCTGGTGGTGCAGTGGTTGAGAGTCTGCCTGCCGCTTCAGGGGACACAGGTTCGTGCCCCGGTCCGGGAAGATCCCACATGCTAAGGAACGGCTGGGCCCGTGAGCCATGGCCGCTGAGCCTGCGCGTCCGGAGCCTGTGCTCCGCAACGGGAGAGGCCACAACAGTGAGAGGCCCGCATACCGCAAAAAAAAAAAAAAAAAAAGCTAGAAGGTTGTTGCTTAGTAGATCAGGTTAAGAATGTGAGGGGAGGGCTTCCCTGGAGGCGCAGTGGTTGGGAGTCCGCCTGCCAATGCAGGGGACACAGGTTTGGGCCCTGGTCCGGGAGGATCCCACATGCTGCAGAGCAACTAAGCCCACGCGCCGCAACTATTGAGCCTGCGCTGTAGAACCCGTGTCACAACTACTGAAGCCTGCGCACCTAGAGCCCGTGCTCCGCAACAAGAGAAGCCACTGCAATGAGGAGCCTGCGCACTGCAACGAACACAACTAGAGAAAGCTCTCCACAACTAGAGAAAGCCCGCATGCAGCAACGAAGACCCAACGCAGCCAAAAATAAATAAATAAAATAAAGTTATATAAAAAAAAAAAGAATGTGAGGGGAGAAGTCCAGAATCATGTGCATTACAACCATTTTTTATATGACATGACAGCCACAGACTCACATGTACTCTCTGGGAACAAGGTTTTATATGAAAGGCAGTGTGATGTGCCAGAAAGGACATAGGCTTAGGAGTCTGACAGACCCACTGAAATCTCACGCTGTCACTTACCAGCTGCGTAGCCAGCCGCCCTGGCAAGTTACTGCACTCCTCGGAGCCTCCCCTTTCTCATCTATATATAAAGTGGGAAACACCACTCCCTATTTTGCAAAGTGTTTGTGAGGATGAGACAATGTATGTGAAAGCACCTAGTTTAGTGCCCAGCACTGAGTAGGTGTTCAATAAATGATAACTGTGATGATAAACAAATTAATCAATGGCTATTAATATACTCCACAAATTAAATGGCCAATAAGCTTTAACTGAGTGTTAAAGCTATGAGGAGAGCCCTGAATTAGATCCCATAAGGCAGTGGTTCTCAAACTTTAGTGCATCAGGGACTTCCCTGGTGGTCCAGTGGTTAAGAATCTATCTACCTTCCAATGCAGGGGACGCGGGTTCAATCCCAGGTCGGGGAACTAAGATCCCACATGCCCTGGGGCAACTAAGCCCACGCACCACAACTACTGAGCCTGCGCACCTCAACTAGAGAGAAGCTGCGCGCCACAACGAAGTTTCCGCATGCTGTAACTAAGACCCGATGCAGCCAAGTTAATTAATTAATTATTTTTTTAAAAAACAAAACTAGCACATCAGAATCACCTGCTAGTTAAACAGAGTGCTGGGCCCCACCCCTAGAGTATCTGATTCAGTTGGTCAAGGGGGAGGGCAGAGATCTGCATTTCCACAAGTTCTGAGGAGATGCTGATGCTAGTTGAGGACCACATGTAAGAGAACCTCTGATGTAAGGGAAGAGAGAAGAGGAACCCTTCTGTTTTTGAAAATGTGACAGGTCAAATATTTAGGCAATGGTATAGCTGAGCAAAAAGGTGTGGGATGGCACTTGAGAAAAGACCAAGACAGACAGACAGACAAAACAAATGTACAGGGACAACAAGGTGTCAGCTTGGCCAGTTAAGTATCTCATTACGAGAACTGTCAGAAAGATTTTGAAGAGGCCATTGGTAGGCTAAATTTCTTACTAGGCTCAGCTTGGATTTTTGATAGTTTAGTAAAGTGAGCCATTTACAAACCTTGAAAAAGTTAACCACATGGTGAAAATGGCAACTTCAAGCAGAGATGCAACAATAGATAAGGCCAGGCAAGGTGGCATAGAAATAGGAAGAAAAGAGCAACAGTAGTGAAGGACCACCATTGAGTCTATGCAGGTGATCCCAAAGCATCCTCCTTCACTTACAGCCAGGACCTTCAGAGCCTTCAGTCTGCGAGATGATCACCCATAAAGGGAGCCTACTAGACATGAGAATCAAGCCCCAGGAAACCCTATTTATTAACGTAGCACAGCCATGCATTAATCAAGGAAGCCAAGAGACCTCAACCACGACTCACTCAAATGAGAGGGTAAAACTCTTACTTCTTTAGTTTTATATCATTTACTAAACGTGTTCCTTTAGTGTAGCACATGATATTAATTAGCTATCATTATACCTATTATTACTAATCTTTTTTTTTAAACATCTTTATTGGAGTATAATTGCTTTACAATCGTGTGTTAGTTTCTGCTGCATAACAAAGTGAATCAGCTATACATATACATATATTCCCATATCTCCTCCCTCTTGCATCTCCATCCCACCCTCTAGGGGAACACAAGGCACCGAGCTGATCTCCCTGTGCTATGCGGCTGCTTCCCACTAGCTAGCTATTTTACATTTGGTAGTGTATATATGTCCAACTAATCTTAATTTACCAACTGAAAATCCTACAAAATTTATCTCAAAACAATGCTCACCAATAGACTATACTTCAATCATTATTTTTAAGTCAACATTGGTAAGATAAAGATAACTACAACTTGGGAATTCCCTGGTGGTCCAGTGCTTAGGACTTGGTGCTTTCACTGCCATGGCCCAGCTTTAATCCCTGGTTGGGGAACTAAGATCCTGTAAGCCACGCAGTGCCACAAAAAAAAAAAAAAAGAAAAAAAAGATAACTATAACTTATAATGAAAAAATACACAGGACATCATGATCTACTCAGAGTTCAGCAGAAAACTGCTGACAGATTATTTTCCACGTAAGACATAAGAAATAACAAAATGCTAAGACTGTTGTAAAAAATAATAATAATAAGGGGGGGTTGAAACTCCATCTCACATCTTATTCCCGAATAAATCTCAGCAGTATCAAAGAGATGTCAAATGTAACTAATGAAACTTCAGAAGTACAAGAAGAAACCATGAGGATTTAAAAAAAAAAATTAGAAGGGCTAATAAGTATGACCCCAAACGCACAGCCAAAAGGGAAAAGACTAATACGTTTTCCTCTAAAAAATAAAATTTCTACCTAGGAAAAACCACCACGAGCAAAATCAGAAAACAAATGACAAATGGAACCGAATGTCTGCAACTCAGATCACAAATTAAGGGCTAATTTACATAAAGGAGAGCTCCTACAAGTAAAAAAAAGAAAGAAAGAAAGAAAGAAAGAAAGAAAGACCAAAATCCTAGTAGAAAAATGTGCACAGGATATTGACAACTCACAGAAAATATAAATGGCTCTTAAATATATGAAATGATGCTTATATCACTTATCATTTATCAAACTGGCAAAGATCAACTAATAGCACACTGTGCCAGAAGTATAAATCGGTACAACCCGTGTAAGATAATCTGACTGTGTCTATCAAAAGTACAAATGCACATTCCTTTGACGCAGCAATTCCACTCATAGGAATTTATTCCTCAGATATACTAGCAACAGGGCAAAGTGATATATGTACAATGTTATTTACTGCAGCATAGTCCGTAACAGCTAAAGACTGGAAACAACTTCAATGTTCATCAAAGAAGGAACTATCGTACAGTCATACAATGGGATATTGTGCAGCTATTCACAAAATAAAGAGCTCTTTACACACTGACAAAGAATAATCTCCAAAATATATTTTATAAAGCAAAACAGAAATAAGGTACAAAACAGTACAGATGCTAAAACTTACATTTTTTTTTAAAGGAGGGAGGAATATATCTGTGATTTTATGTGTAGAACCATAGCCTGTCTCTGGAAATATACACATGAACATAACCCTGGTTACAGGGTGGCTAGGGGACAGGGTATGAGAGACGTTTCACTGCATGCCATTTGAACTTTGAACCACATGCATGTATTACCTACTTAAAAAATACATATGCCTATGAGAAGTCAGAATACCTATGCTCTTTTTTAAATTTTTACTTTATAGTGGAGTATAGTTGATTTCCAATGTTGTGTTAGTTTCACGTGTACAGCAAAGAGATTCAGTTTATATGTATATACATATATCTACTCTTTTTCAGATTCTCTGCCCATTTAGGTTATTACAGAGTACTGAATAGAGTTCCCTGTGCCATACAGTAGGTCCTTGTTGATTATCTATTTTATATATAGTAGTGTATATATGTTAACCCCAAACCCCTAATTTATCCACCCCTACTCCCCCCTTCCCCTTTGGTAAGCATAACTTTGTTTTCTAAGTCTGTGAGTCTGTTTCTGGTTTTTAAATAAGTTCATTTGTATCATTTTTTTAGATTCCACATATAAGTGATATCATAATATGATACTTGCCTTTCTCTTCCCGACTTACTTCACTTAGTATGATAATCTCTAGGTCCATCCATGTTGCTGTAAATGGCATTATTTCATTCTTTTTTATGGCTGAGTACTATTCCATTGTATATATGTACCACATCTTCTTTACCCATTCATCTGTCGACAGACATTTAGGTTGCTTCCAGGTCTTGGTTATTGTGAATAGTGCTGCTATGAACTTTGGGGTGATAATACCTATGTTCTAAATGAAGATTTTCTCACTAGGTTACCTGAGATAATAAGTTCCTTTCACTACTCACTCAATACTTATCGAGTTCTACGTGTGCCAAGCACTGTTGTAGGCACTGCATCCCAGCAGGGAAGACAGATATACCCTCCTCTCGTGGACTTAGGAGGGATGCAGCCAGTAAACAAATAATCAACTGAGCATCAGAGTGGAAAGGGCTATGAAGAAAATTCAGTCAGGAAAAGGGAGTTGTGGGACTGAGGTGGAAGGGTGATTATAGAGCCTTTCTGGGTAGAGGTGTCGGAAAGCTTCTTTGACAGGGACACACTTCAGCAGAAATATGAAGCAGTGAGGGAGCCAGACCTGTTGGCTGCCCAGGGAAAGGATTCTTGTCAGAAGGAATGCATAATGCACGCAACAGCACACATAATGGCACTGAGGGTGGGATGTACTCCCCTTCAAGGAGGAGAACGGAGGGAGTGAGAGAGAGCGTGGCAGAAAATCTCATTGGGGGCGGGCGGGAGGTACCAGATCATAATAAGGAATTTAGGTCTTATTCTAAGTGATATGGAAAAGCATTAGAAATTTTTTTAAAAATATTTATTTATTTGGTTGCACCGGGTCTTAGTTGCAGCAGGCGGACTCCTTTAGTTGCGGCATGTGGGCTCCTTAGTTGTGGCATGCAAACTCTTAGTTGTGGCATGCATGTGGGATCTAGTTCCCTGGCCAGGGATTGAACCCGTGTCCCCTGCATTGGGAGTGTGGAGTCTTAACCACTGTGCCACCAGGGAAGTCCCTAGAAGTTTTTAAACAGTGGAGAAATGTGTTGTGACCTGTATTATTTAAAAGATCCCTCTGGCTGCCATCAGGAGAAGAGACCGTAAGAGGCAAGGGTAGACGAAGGGAGCCCATGGAGCTCACTGTAACAATCCAAGTGAGGGATGGTGCTTCCTCAAACTAGTAAGGTAGTGGGTGGAGGTGGGAAGTGATCAGGTTCTGGATATAATTTAAGGCAGGGCCAACAGGCTTTACTGAACGGTTGCAAGTAGACTAAGAAAAAGAAAGAAGTCAAAGGTGACTCCAAAGTATTTACCCAAGCAACTTTTTACAATGATCTAATAGGTTCATTTAAAAAAAAAAGTCACACCTTCATACAAAGCTCAGCTACTCTAAAATGGGTTATAAATACCATCAACAAAAAGCAATGCTTATCTACATACTAAATAGAACATACACCTGGGTCCATTCTCTAAATACTTAATGAGCATTTACACTGTGCCAGGCACAGTATTAGGTACTAGAGACCTAAATTATATAACTGAGCACCATAAAAGGATTGGGAGGAAAAACACCAAAATATTAATAGCTGTGGCATACAGGTTTTTTTTCTTCCTTGAATTTTCCAAATTTTCTACCATAAACATAACTTACTTTTTTTTTTTTTTTTTTTTTTTTTAACATAACTTACTTTTAACTTTAAGGAGGAAAAAAATCTCTCCTTTTTACTGCTGCCAATGAGGAAAAATTCCTACAGGGCAACCTTAGTAATTTGAATGATCGGCAGACTCTCCTTCTAAGAAAACCTTTTTTTTTTTTTTTTGCGGTACGCGGGCCTCTCACCGTTGCGTTCCCTGGCTGTCCAGTGGTTAAGACTGCGCTCTTCCAATGCAGGGAGCACAGATTTGATCCCTGGTCGGGGAACTAAGATTCCACATGCCACGTGGCCAAAAATTAAATAAATAGGACTTCCCTGGTGGCGCACTGGTTAAGAATCCACCTGCCAACGCAGGGAACACCAGTTCAAGCCCCGGCCCAGGAAGATCCCACATGCCACGGAGCAACTAAGCCCATGCACCACAACTACTAAGCCTGCGTGCCACAACTACTGAACCTGCGTGCCACAACTACTGAACCTGCGTGCCACAACTACTGAAGCCCTGGCACCTAGAGCCCGTTCTCCGCAACAAGAGAAGCCACAGCAATGAGAAGCCCGCGCACTTAGTGAAGAGTAGCCCTTGATCACAACACCTAGAGAAAGCCTGCACTCAGCAACAAAGACCCAATGTGGCCAAAAATTAATTAATTAATTAAAATAAATAAATAAATGAAAGTGTGGCTCAATAAATAAATAATAAATTTTTTTTAAAAAAACACATGGAACATTTTAACTAGGTTACAAGGAAAAAGATCATTATGTTTCAAGTAACTGGTATCAAAAAAACATACTCTATGACCATACCATGTGAATAAGTTAATAACAAAACTAAACACCATGAATAGAAACAAAAAAAAAAATGCTTGTTTAGAAATTCAGGGTTAAAGAGGGAAAAAAATGGAAATTACAAAATATTTAGATCTTCATGACAATGATATTACCACATGTGTAACATATGGGTGACTGTTAAGGCAATACATAAGAGGGATTTCTACAGCCTTGAGCACAGCATTAAAAAGCAAGAAAGTCGGGCTTCCCTGGTGGCGCAGTGGTTGAGAGTCCGCCTGCCGATGCAGGGGACATGGGTTTGTGCCCCGGTCCGGCAAGATCCCACATGCCGCGGAGCGGCTGGGCCCGTGAGCCATGGCCGCTGAGCCTGCGCGTCTCCGCAACGGGAGAGGCCACAACAGTGAGAGGCCCGCATACAGAAAAAAAAAAAAAAAAAAAAAAAAAGCAAGAAAGTCTAATAACCTATGTTTTCAATTCAGAAAGCTATTAAAAGAATAGAGTAAATCTAAAGAAAACAAAGGAAGTAAAGATAACAGATATTACAAAACAGAAAACAAAGAAACAGCTGATTCTGTGAAACAAAATTTTAATTGACAAATTCTTACAAGTCTGTTCAAGAAAAAATTAAAATATGAATGAGGGGTGAAGCTCAAGCTGGTGACTGAGGCCAGTAGCTGCCTAAGAATGGCAGAAACATGAGTGTCCCAGTGACTCCACAGCAGGTCCCTCTGCAGAGGGGGCCACCGTTCCAACCCAGAGATGGCCACATACATGATGGCTGACAGATGCTCCAGAAAGCAAAAGACAACAGGAGCAGAAGAAGGAACTGGCAAAAGGCACTATCAAGAAGGAAGCTCTAGAGCTGACAGTGACAGAGACAGAGCTTTGCTGGAGCGCATGTAGTGTGAGTTTTAATTGCCCTAGCAAACGGATGTGTGCTTTCAGGGGAATACCCACTGGATTAATTTGCTGCAATAAATACTTTTTCCTTTGGGGCGGTGAGAAAAGGCACAAGCAAACAATTTTAGGTACAAAAGATACAGATACAGAGGAGTATCTGTACTCCATATAATGGGAGTAAGAAAAGAAAAGGGAATAGGACTGAGCCATAGGGAAATCCAGTTACAGACTAGGTAGAGCAGAAGGAACGGACAGAGGTGAAGTAGAGAGTGGCCAGAGGCACGTGGACCAGAGAGGGAGAAAGGAAGTCAAGGTTAAAGTGTCACGAAAAGGAGGGTTTCAATAAAGAGAAGATGATCACCTGTGTCAAATGCTGCTGAGAGGTCAAGGAAGCTGTGGGCTGCATGGTGTCCAATGGATCCGGCAGGGTGACGCTGAGTGACCTGTATCCTGAAGAAATTAGAGCAGTGGGAGCCAAGGGCACACTGAAGCGGGGGGACAACTGTTTCCATCTGAATTAGTAATTGTGGAGCTGAAGCCATGTCAGCTGATGACAAGACCCAGAGTGTCACCAGAAAAGAGAGCGCCAGAGGTGGACTACAGGAGGTCACTTGGGGTGGACGTGGAGGACAAGAAATCGAGATGCCAAGGTGTCTGATGGGTTATGCAGTGGATAGGAAACCACCCAGGACGGTGGCAGGAACTGGAGTGGAAAGGAAGGCTGTGAGGCAGGGACCAAGGTGTTCAATGAGCAGAGGCGGCTAGGAAGTCGGCTCATGGCCGTGAGGAAGAGAAAGGTGGCACGAGTCTAAGGGCAGAGGCTCCAGAGAGACGCCAGGAGCAGTGGCAAGCGGACCTACTCCTCGTCTACTGTTGTGCACGGTGCAGCGTAGTAGTCAGGACTTGGCGGAGCCTTTCCAGCGCAGCCCGCACGCACCCCGCCCTCTGAGCTCTCTGGGACTGCAAACTGTGGGACTGCAAACAAGTAAAGTCCTGAGTGTAACACCTACCAATTTTTAATTAGCTGAGCTAATATCGCCCTCAGTCTTGCTAGCTACATGTACACCTATTCCAAAATCCAGAGGGGGGAAAGATGTAAGGAGTTGTACAATTCCTAGAATTAAGTGGGAAGTAAGAAGGGACTGGGAGGGAGAGTTTGAGCACTTTTTTCCAGGACACCAGGAAAAGGAAGATGTCGCTTCTGAACAAGGCTAGCACCAGGCAATCAAGACACCAGATGAAGCTGCCTCCTGGGTTGCCCAGAAGAACTCTAACAGCACAAGATTCGAGGCTGTGACTAACTTCTAAGAGCCTCTCAACCAGTGAAAAGGGGCTGGCAAGCCTAGCTCTATGAGCTTTAGTAACAAACACTAACCATGTTTGTCTTGTGACAGGGATTTTGAGAGATTACTGAATTTACTCCAGTAAATCCTTAGGGGACTCTAAGTGCAACCAACTCATTCATTTAAAATCAAACACAATATGCCTACCATGCACAGGCACTGCAATGGATATAACATGAATAAGATGATTTCTGCCCTCAAGATTCACCGTTTTGTGGAGGAGACAAAGATTCAAACAAAAAATTCCAACACTGTGAAAAGGTGGGAGGACATTCATAATAGTCCAACAGCAAGAGCAAGGGAAAGAGAGGTTTCTAAACCACGCAGAAGCACCACACAGCCCAAGCTGTGCTCCGTGTGCAGCTGCAGTGGGTTGTATTCCTTCCTTGCTTTACTGATTCATCTCACCATGAGCTCTTCTCTTGAGGAAAGAGCTGTGTCTACTATGTCTGGATCCCCAATACCTAACACAGTGTAAGACCTTCGGTGTAGTTTGCATCTCTTGGTTGCCCACCCAGTATTGATCTACAGATCTATTCTCCTGGCTGGTATCTACCCACACTGCAGCTCCAGCATGAGCTCCAGAGCAATCAGGATATCAGATAATCCAATCCCCATGCTAAAGGTGTGGGTTAGCCAAGACTCCCGGTCAAACACTGCAAATTTCCTTGGCCACAAGAATGGGCTGGTAATCCAGTTTGGGGCAATGAGTCAAAGGAGGTTTGCTGGGGGCTTCTATGAAACAATCTTCTTTATTCTTCTGAGAAACTGATTAGAAGAACTGTTCATCCTCATCCTGGGTACTGGCTCTCAATGTGGTCCAGTGGCACAGAAATGTGAAGCCTAGCACCCCACCACTATTCTGCCACCGAAGACAGGTTGATACACAGTAGAAAGCAAAACGCGGAGACTCTCAGCAAAACAGAGCTGGTGTCACAATCAATCCACATCTGAAGCTCACCTTACCTCCGGAATTTTCAATATCATAAGTCAACGCATCCCCTATAAAGTTTAAACTTGTTTGAGTTGGGTTTCCTGTTACTTGCAAACCAAAACATACCTAACATTATAATATATTCAAGGTGTGCTAAACCCCCAAACCACTAGTGAATCACTGCCCACCAGCTGCTGTATAGCACATTCTAATGTTCATCTCTTGCTTCCAGAAAAGTCTGTTAAGGCTAAATTTTAAAATGTAAATCTTTTCCCTCTTATTTAAACCTTGGAGAAGGGCAACTGGTTAACACCTAAATAATAAAACTGTGGCTCAAAATTATAAAAAAATTATAAAAGGAAATTTACAAATTTATAAACTTAACTATAAAAATATGAAACTTCTTCATAGCAAAAACAAGCAAGCACAAACATACCTACACGTGCACAGCCCTGAGCACAGTTACAAGACAGGGGACAAACTGAGAAGGAAAAAATCTGTTCATTCATTGTCACAAAGGACTCATCTCCCTAATGTATAAAGAGCTCCTTAAAAACAAAAAAACCCACCCAAGATGTCCAAAAACCCAACAGAAAAATGGGTAAGGGATACGAAAGAGTTCATAGAAAAAGAAGTACGTTTCACTCTTAATATATAGAAAGATGTGCAACCTCATTTGGTACAAGGAAAAAACCAAACTTACACTAATTTCTCACCTACCAGATCAAATGCAAAAGTCTGGTGACACACTGTTGGTGAGGCTGTGGCTGTGATGCAACACAAATTAGTATAACCCCTCCCTGTGGAGGGCAGTTTGATGGTATCTATTGAAAACATATACACATTTACCCTTTGACTCAGCAGTATCTCCTCTGGAAATACGTACTACAGACATACCTGCTGCTGTGCAAAATAATATACACGCAAAGCTATTCACTGCAGCATTATTTGTAATTTAAAAAATATTAAGTCGAGAGTCATCTGGTTAAATAAATTATGGTACATGCACAGCATGGAGTATAAAGCAATTATAAGAAAGAGTGAAGAAGCTCTCTATTTACTAATATGGAAAGATCTTCAGTATATACCATTAAGCAGAAGAAAAGAAGATGCAAAATACCATACACAGTATGCTCCTTCAATTCCTTCAAATCTGTGCTCAAATATCATCTTATTCTTATAATAAGAGAAGGATGAGTCAGAAACAAATAAAATGACTACAGGGAGAGGAAGGGAACTGAGTGAGGGGTCGGACAGAAATGGAAACTTGAGGTCTCTGAATATCACCTTGTTTTATATTTCCGATGTTAGAGCCACATAAATGTTTTACATAATTAAAACACACAAAAAATGTATTTTTGACAGCTTTATAAAGGTATGATGATATACAAAGAACTGCACATGTTGAATGCGTACGATGTGATGAGCCTGGACATATGCAAGCACCCATGACACCATAACCACAATCAAGGTAACAGACATACCTAACACCTCTCAAAGTTCCCTTGTGTCCCTTCATTTTTGTTTTTTGTAGTAAGAACACTTAATGAGATCTACCCTCTTAACAAATTGTGATGTACACATACTGTACTGCTAACTACAGGCACTATGCTATACAGCAGATCTCTAGAATTCATGCATCTAGCATAACTGAACTTATACAAAATTAAACTCTAAAAAGATCTCTCACATACTAAAACTGGATTACAGTAACAGTTGCACGACTTGGTAAATTTACTAAAAAAAAAAAAAAAGAATTGGACACTTACAATAGAGGGCAGGAAGGTACAATAATTTGACTGGATTAAGTCTGAAGAGGCAGTAAAAGAGAAAAAGCTGTAAAGACCACCGCCTCTCCAACTTTAGTGAGCACATGAGTCAGCTGGGGACCCTCCTAGAAGGTGGATTTGGATTCAGTAAGTCTGGAGTGGGGCCCAGTTCTGAACTTCCAACAAGCTCCCAGGTGACGACGCTGATGGTGCTTGTCTGTGGACCACACTTCGAAGGGTCCAGACAACTAGAGGAGCTTTGCTCTAAGCAGCTGCTGAGAAATGGGGCAGTAGCTGCCCCAGACAAAGGACCTGTAGGGAGTGGGTGGGGGCCAGAAAAGGGTTCTCCCTTCCTTTCTTAAGATGGAGGGAATAACAACATGATTGCTGTAAAATCTGATTCAGTCAGGGCTAGAACAGAGAGTGTGTGCAAAGGAAGTTAAAGTGATTAGCCACAGCATTTAAGACAGGAGTGTGCTGGAGACAGCAGTGGGTGGCAGGAGAACTGAAGGAAAGTGATGAGGGTCCAATGACAGGTGGTGGTGACACAGTCTAATAGGCTGAGTCCTGAAAGAGGATAATACACTAGGAATCCTGAAGGAGGATAATACACTAACATAGTACATCACCTCAGAAGTAGTACCAAAAGAAAGAAAATACATTTAAAAATATCTTTAAAAAAATCATACTGAAAGTTTTAGAAGCTAGGATATAGCCAATACTTAAACGATCACCACTAACGAAGATAATCTTTTTTTTTTTTTTTGCGGTACGCAGGCCTCTCACTGTTGTGGCCTCTCCCGTTGCGGAGCACAGGCTCCGGACACGCAGGCTCAGCGGCCACGGCTCACGGGCCCAGCCGCTCTGAGGCATGTAGGATCCTCCCAGACCAGGGCACGAACCCGTGTCCCCTGCATCGGCAGGCGGACTCCCAACCACTGCGCCACCAGGGAAGCCCCAAGGAAGACAATCTTATCCTCCCAAGACCTGCACAAGCTTCAACCCTCACAGAGCGGCTCACGACTTTCAGGAGGAGCCATCAAATGCCACAACCTTAGGCCTTGGGCTTCTAGTTCCCTAGTTCAGAATCCTCTCCCCCTTCAGTGCACCCACCCATAAGAATTCAGTTCAAAGGTCACCTTGTTAAAACCTAAGTTCCCACTGCGTTTGAGACAAACAAACATTACAATGTAATCAATCATCTGAACCAAAAGGAACACAGAGTCAATCTGGTAGAGCAGTTCTTGTGTTTCTCCCTCTATTTAGCACGGCATGGGCAAAGAATGAGGAGGAGGAAAACGCAAGGAAGCACATGGCACAACCAACTCAGAATTCTACATATTCAACTGCTTTGTAAAATATTACACCACCACAAGCACCACAAAGACCTCTCCACAGAGCTAAAAGTTTCACCTGACAGAAGAAACCAGTTACCCTCCTCGCATTCAATCACACACATGACACTAAAGAAGGTAAGCCAAGACATCTAACCAGGGTGCTGAAACTTTCTGTGCGTGGACTCCTTCTCAAAATGATGTTTTTAAATACAAAAGATTACAAAGGAGATCAATTATATTAAAATACAGTTGTACTACATTAAACAAATTTAGGATTTTTTAAAGTTTATTTCACACTGAAAGGCTCTAGCAGCAGATCCACTAACTACTGTAATTTCAAAGCAGTGATGAGTACAAATGATATTTGATATGTCTGCAACAACCATAATGTGATATGCAAACATCTGTGATTTTCACTGGTGATAAAGTCACAGGTCTGTTACTACTGTGATTTGTTGCCTATATTCATAATTGAAGAACATGTTAAAATTCAGTTAGAAGTTCAGTTAAAAATAAGGATGTAAAATATTTCTTTCCATCTAGGTTGACATACTCCTAAATTCTAATCAGATTAAGAAGCCCTAGGGAATTCCCGGCAGTCCAGTGGTTAGGACTCGGTGCTCTCACTGTGGAGGGCCCAGGTTCAATCCCTGGTCAAGGAACTAAGATCCCACAAGCCGCATGGTGTGGCAAAAAAAAAAAAAAAAAAAAAAAAGCCCTAAGAAGTGAATACTGTCTAAAATAGCAGACACCGTACATCTCACCACTATTTACTCATCCATCTTCCCACTAGATTGTAGTCACCTTAGGCCAGGGACTGTCTTATTTGTCTTTAGGCCTATAGGTCCAATAAATGTTAGGTGGATGGACAAGCCATTTATTATTCTACTGGACTGTGAACTCCCTGATGGCTGAGATTCTGTCTCAACAACAATATAGAGCAGGCACTTGAATCTTGTAGAATAAATGAGTGTGTGGATATCTTGCCTCCTTGGTTAGCAGATATCTTGAATCTTGTAGAATAAATGAGTGTGTGGATATCTTGCCTCCTTGGTTAGAAGATATCCTCTTAAGGTCAGGGATGTCTTATACTTCTTTGATTTCCCATAGTCTAGTATACTGCTTTTCACATAAAATCACTCAAATATCTATTAAATGAAGCATTAAGACATGACAGAGCCTCTGAAACGAAGATCAAAGTAAGTAGAGAATGAGCACCTGTACCAGTTTTGCTGCAGCAGGAAAACAAAAAACACACACAGCCCAACAGTGAGCTGGCTGTGAACCAACCAAAGGAAAAACAGCTTAAGGTCACAGGGATAACCTACAATTTAGTTACTTGAAAATATATTAAAATATTCCTATTCTTACTTTAAAATACAAAAACCTTAAAAATTCCTTCCTCGTGAATGGTTCTTGCTTCTTTCTCATAAATTCTATAGTTTCAAGTACATTTTCCTACTGCTACAAAACAAGATAAAATGTAGCACAGACTTATTTGGCCTGTTTTTAGTACAATATACCCTACTTTTAAAAATTCCATACTACCAAATAGAATTGACAATGCAAAACATTACTCAGTTCACAAATTACCAATTGGAAGAGAAGCTGTGAAGTTGAGAAAAATGCTATAAGAGTGGGGGGGAGGGATAAATTGGAAGATTGGGACTGACATATACCACACTACTATACGTAGAATAGGACTTCCCTGTTGGCACAGTGGTTAAGAATCTGCCTGCCAATGCAGGGGACATGGGTTCGAGCCCTGGTCCGGGAAGATCCCACATGCTGCGGAGCAACAAAGCCCAAGCGCCACAACTACTGAGCCTGCGCTCTAGAGCCCATGACCCACAACTACCGAGCCCACGAGTCACAACTATCGAAGCCTGCGCACCTAGAGCCTGTGCTGCGCAACAAGAGAAGCCACCACAATGAGCAGCCTGCGCACTGCAACGAAGGGTAACCCCGGCTCACCGCAATTAGAGAAAGCCTGCGCGCAGCAATGAAGACCCAACACAGCCAAAAATAAATTAATTAATTTTAAAAAAAGATAACTAATAAGGACGTACTGTATAGCACAGGGAACTCTACTCAATACTCTGTAATGGCCTAGATGGGAAAAGAATCTAAAAAAGGTGGATATGTGTATAACAGACTCACTTAGCTACATACCTGAAACTAACATAACATTGTAAATCAACTACAGTCCAATATAAATACATAAATAAATGGAAAGTGGGGAAAGGTAAGAGTAACTGCCAAGTAAGGCTTAATCAGAAATGAAGATAAAACATTTCTGAAATTAGAAATACAAGGCTGGGCTTCCCTGGTGGTGCGGTGGTTAAGAATACGCCTGCCAATGCAGGGGACACGGGTTCGAGCCCTGGTCCAGGAAGATCCCATGTGCTGTGGAGCAACTAAGCCCGCGTGCCACAACTACTTAGCCTGTGCTCTAGAGCCCACGAGCCACAACTACTGAGCCCACGCGCTGCAACTGTTGAAGCCCGTGTGCCTAAAGCTCGTACTCGGCAACAAGAGAGGCCACCGCAATGAGAAGCCCGCGCACCGCAACAAAGAGCAACCCCCACTCGCTGCAACTAGAGAAAGCCCACGGGCAGCAACGAAGACCCAACGCTGCCAAAACTAACAAACTAACTGAATAAATAAATAAATCTATTTTAAAAAAAAAGAAAAATACAAGGCTACCCATTTGGAAATTTACAAAAATGTGATCTGTACACAACATTTTGGGACAAATCATCTAGTTGAAATCCAACCCAAAATTCTTCCACTAGGCAGAGAAATACCTCTTCATTTCACCTTTACTCCTTAATTCCACCTGATGCCTATACTGCTTATGCCATGTGCTGAGCACACACCTACTTTACCTTACAATTATCAAGACAAAAATACAAGCTCCTTACAGACAAGGAGTGTCTTAATTTACCCTCACATCACCCACAGCAGACAGTAGTAACTTGCATGTAACAATTCAGCAATAAACACTTGATGAATGAGGATTACTTTTTTCAAAGCAAGACGCATCTTGCACTCTATTATGAAAAGTAGATGCCAAATGTTCAGAGGATAACTTGTCATTGATATTCTGAATTTTAAATGTCCTGAAAATTAAAACTGAGAATGTCTGCCAATTTATTTCTGTTTTTGATATCTATTCCTGAATAAACAAATAAGACACTTGATATTTCTGCACAAACTAACCTAGCTGAAATACAAATAAAACTGTTCTCTAAGACATCAAATATCAAACTACAAAAATCTTTACATTTACTTTTATTAAAAAATTTGTTTTTCAATTTATTTATATATTTTTGGCCACACTGGGTCTTCGTTGCTGCGCACGGGCTTTCTGTAGTTGCAGCGACTGGGGGCTACTCTTCATTGCGGTGCACGGGCTTCTCTCGTTGCGGAGCACCGGCTCTAGGCACGCGGGCTTCAGTAGTTGTGGCACGCGGACTCCAGAGCGCAGGCTCAGTAGCTGTGGTGCAAGGGCTTAGTTGCCCTGCAGCATGTGGGATCTTCCCGGACCAGGGCTTGAACCCGTGTCCCCTGCATTGGGAGGCGGATTCTTAATCACTGCACCACCAGGGAAGCCCTACATTAATTTTAAAATAAGGCTCTTTAGGCATATAGCCAAAGTACTCAGTGACAAAATCCACTAACTATGTTTTGATTCTTGCTCAAGTTTCCTACCAGAGCACAATAAACAAATAAAGGCACGAGATGATTAACTGAATGTTAATAAATATAGGTGACAAGTCTCTTGAGGGCAAGACTTTGTCTATACCAAGCATCTAAAACATATCTAGTACCTCATATCTGGTAGGTGTGCCCCACAAATATTTGCTGAAAAAATGACATTCATGACTAGCTCATGGATCTCACTGACACACTCTGGGAGTTTACCATTGCTTACATCCATCCATGGAGTCTCAAAATCTCATCACCATCCTCCTCTTCAAGGTCAAGAGAACCAAGGTATCATATGAAAGTTTCTCAAGCCTGCTTTAAGGGATAAATTAACATGCTTTTCCCTCAGTATAGAAGATGCTATAGTCAAATAACTAAATCTTTATATCAATACTTCATAAGTCATTAAGTGGCCCTTAATGGGGAAAACAAAACCAAAACAAAACAGATTCCCATCCAATTCCACATATGCCCTACTAAATTAGGTACAAAATTTCTTAAAGTGAATTTGATATAAAAAATTCTAGACTTCTAAGCCTTTTTCTAAATAATAAATGGAGAGCAGAGAGATGTGAAAATAACAAATGGGCAGAAGGGTGCGAACATGATCCTCTCTGGAGCAATGCAGTATCTAAAACTAGTCTGTGGGTAAAAACCTTTAAAAGGCATTTAAGTTCACCCTCCCACACAAAGCATGAATCCCTCAGTCACCAACAGGTAGTCCTGCAGTCTTTGATAAAGAGACAGAATATTTCCTATATGGAATGCTCATTCTCTCTCAAGTCAACCCATTACCCTCCTGGATAACTCCAGCTCTAAAAATATTCTAGCTGCTATTTTTTTTTTAATTTTTATTTATTTACTTCTTGGCCGCATCTTGCGGCATGTGGGATCTTAGTTTCCGGACCAGGGATTGAACCCGCACCCCCTGCAGTGGAAGCACGGAGTCTGCTTCCACTGGACCGCCAGGGAAGGCCCTTTAGCTGTTATTCTTAACTGGACTTCTGGCCCCAGCTTCATCTCAGCCTGGTGAGTACCCAAGCTTTTTCCAGCACAAAGACCTAGAGTCACTATGTGTTCAACTTGCTTTCACAACACACCTCACTCTTCCCAATTCCCATTCAGAGAAGTAGGCAAAGAATCCAAGACATGAAGACATCTCCCCAGTACAAAGATGCATTTTCATTTAAAAATTACTGAGCACAGAATTATACAACCTTAAGGGTTGAAAAGGCCCTGGACACCATCCAATTCTACCTTTCATCTATTGTAGGAATTGCTTCAATCTCTGGACAGTGTATTTGTGGCCTAGAATGTTAAGATGGGGGGGAAAAAAGTAAAGGCTCTTTGATTTGAATGTTAAGTAATTCTGAGTATAGCTTTAAAAAGTTTCTTGATTCAATTAAAAAAAGGTGGGGTCATGGAGGGTTAAATTAGGAGTTTGGGATTAGCAGATACAAACTACTATATATACAATAGATAAACAACAAGGTCCTACTGTATAGCACAAGAACTGTATTCAGTATCCTGTAATAAACCATAATGGGAAAGAATATGAAAAGGATATGTGTATATATATATATATATGTATAACTGAATTACTTTGCTGTACACCAGAAACGAATGCATTATAAATCAACTATACTTCAATAAAACAATTTCTTTTAATTTGAAAAGTTGTTTGACAGTACATAGATCTGGTAGGTAACATGGTTTGACAGAAGTAGATCAAAAGTAATCCGCACCATTTGCCTACTTTCCACTACTTCACTGTCTCTTGCTACATAATTTCCCAGTTATAAGAAGCTAAATTTGTTACCAATAATTTTAAATGTCTTTTGTGAATTCCCTGGCAGTCCAGTGGTTAGGACTTGGTGCTTTCACTGCCAGGGGCCTGGGTTCAATCCCTGGTTGGGGAACTAAGATCCCACAAGCCATGCAGCGCAGCCAAAAAAAAATTTTTTTTAATTAAATAAAAATGTCTTTTAAAAGATGTGAGCTACTAAAAATACCTGTTACTTTTGGGCCCAAAATTGAACAGATTTTTAGCTCCTAAAGATCTTTTTAAAGTAAGACATAGATGGACAGAGATGCTTTATCCAGTCATTCACTCAACAAATTAACACTAGGGGTCTACTCTATGCTGGATGCTGTGCTGGGCACCAGGAAGACAGAGAAAGCAGAAAAGACATCCTATTCTAAGGGAGCTTTGTTTACAGAAGAGACAGAGAATTACAAATTGAGAAAAGTGCTAGAAAGGCAAAGTACAGGATGCTATAAAAACGTGTAACAGGGAAAACTGATCCAGCCTGCGAATTCAAAGAAGGACATACTGAGGAAGTGATGTTTAAACTTAGATCTGAATGGTAGCCATTTGCATTTACGTAAAAACAGATCTCCATAAAATGAAAGGGTTGGTACAATAAGCCCAGCACCTTTGGCATCTTTATCCTAAAACCACCTCTTTTTTAAAAAGAGGAAAGCAAAGTATGCTATAAAGAGATCTGAAAGCTAGTAGCTGAAAGTTCTTTGGGAGGAGGGGCAGTGTCTCACTCATCTTTGGTTACCCCACATCCCCTTGGTAGTCACTCAAATCTTTGCTGAAATGCTGAGTTCACCTCCATATTAAATCAATGTTCATATTATTTTTAGCTCAGCAAAACAAATTCACAAAACTAGATGTCCTCACACAAGAAACCCTACTCCGAACTTCAGTTTTGAAAAGAAGATGCGTGATGAATTGGGAGACTGGGATTGACATATATACACTAATATGTATAAAATGGATAACTAATAAGAACCTGCTGTATAAAAAAATAAATAAAATTAAATTAAAAAAAGAAAAGAAAAAGAAAAGAAGATGCTTTCATCTACCTCACAGGATTGCAAGATTCAATGAGATAACATAGGGTAAAACGCTGGGGTAAATTCTGAAGTGCTTGGAGTATACGGTTATCTGTGTAACCAAAAAGCTAGATCAGTCTCTTCTAAGACAGTTCTTTAGATTCAGTTGTGCTTCTTTACAATGAATTCTTTACCATGAGAAAGAAACTGCATCACAGGTTTGCACACGCTCTCTAGCCTTGGCTTTCTCTGAAGGGTGAGACTCCATAAACTGAAGGTGCCTTCTAGCTCTAGAAACTGACCTGTAAGTATTTTAAAGGGACGAAGATTACACTCCTTAGCTTAGATTTTAGACTATCTCCTAAATCTGGGATTAAGAGATACAAACTATTATGTATAAGATAGACAAGCAACAAGGATATATTGCATAAAATGGGGAATTATAGCCATTATCTTATACATTTAATGGAGTATAATCTGTAAAAATACTGAATCATCATGCTGTACACCTGAAACTAATATCATATTGTAAATCAACTATACTTTAATAAAAGAATAAAAAGACCTAGTTTCCACTCATTTCACATGCAGATTTAAGTTGGATGTATTTATCCAATTTAAACCTTCTGAATGTTCTAAATAATCTGATTAATTGTTGTAAAACTTTATATGCCCCAAAGAAAAAAAAATTTTAAAGAGTCAAAACGACCAAATGTCAAAAACGGATTTATAACTCCTAACCCCAAAAAGTAAAATTTGGTTTTTTGATTAAGGAAAAGTATCTGCTCTGTTTTAAAATCAGAAAAAAAGTCACAAAAACAATCACTTGTATTCAGAAATAACAAAAAATAAATGCAAACTCATTCATGGAAAACGAATTTTTTAAAAAATTACAGTGGCTAGGAGACAGTTGAAATGTCCACCATATAATGCAAATATATCTACAAGATACTACCATGAAACTTTACAAAAAAGTTAATGTGCTCAAGTAAATTATGCAGCTGAAGGCAAATCTACATGTTTAAGATTTGTCTTGTTTAAAATAATTTTTTGCTGTAGCTTTGAAAAGCTCTCCTAGTTTATTCTTCATTCAATAGTATCCCACTAAAAGAGGACACTATTATGATACTTCCAGGCAAGAGACGTGTTTTTATGATGCAAACCAGAGCTACCAGATCCAGATAAGGTTTGCCACTAGAATGCTTCAGAAATAATATACTTTAAAAGAAAACTTGTTTAAAAAGGTAACACCTACACTAGTAATCATTAATATATTTAGTTTTTATGCACTTTTAAATTTTTATGTAAATCCATTTAATAACTTAAAATTTTAAACTTGTCACCAGAGAAAAAGCTGATCCTTTCAGTCCTTGTATCAATGTCAAGATAGCAGCTCCTGTTTGACAGATGCTCTTAATGACTATTTTAACTATATTTTACATCTACTGAGTGTTTCGGGGCTTTAAAGTTCATTACAGTCATTATGCTATTAATCACAACGGGTGCATCGCAATATTCTCTTTCTAAAGAGCTGCAGATAGAAGTTAAGCAACTCCTCCAAGGTCACAGAACAAGTCAGTGACAAAGTTGGGGATAGGACTAAAACTTCAGCTCCTAGACTACTAATTACTTCACACTTTTCCAATTCCGAAAAAGTAAAGTCAAGAGATTTACTTTCAGTAATTTATATCAAGATACCTCACACACAGTAGTACACTTATAAACACTAACAAAAAGACTCACCTCGAACAAATGAGACAACTTGTTACATTCAGATACCACCGTCACGCCCCTAGTTCTTGTAACCAAGCAAAAACCTACTGCTTCTGGATACAGTAAATCCTGGAAAATGTCCACTCTTCAATATACTCAATTTATTTTCACACTAACTAACGATTTATAAATTAATCTGTTATCACCTTCTCCCACGTCCAGGTACTGTGGAGGGCATTAATCTCCTCACTCTTTCAAGAGTCAACTCAAAGACCACATATCTCAGAAGTAAGCAGTTCTCAATGAGAACAAAGTTACGTAGCCAATGAAAGAACAGCTCTAATAAGCTGCTTCTTTTAAGAGATATTTTTAAAGGATGATTACATGCTTGACAGCATTCCTGTTAAATCGCCCGCCAAGAATAATGGTTCTTGTGAAGTAGCTTTTAAGGCATATCCCTCCCTGTTTGTGACACAGTCTGACTTGTTGGACAAGACTGATCTGGGCACGCTCACACACAACCCCTATGAACCAGCCCAGTCCACTGGAAACATCGTTTGGACCTCTTAACTGTAGTAGTACTCAGCCCTTCCCATACCTATAAGGGACAGAAGGACCCTCTTTAACATTCTCTCAGGAGAAGGTTCCCTTCGAGGAGGCAGTGACAGCCGTCCTCCCTCGGATGTTTTCGGAAACAAAGTGTTAACACCAGAAGGAGAGGCTCCTAGGAAGTGTCAGTGTGGCAGCAGGTGGAGTAGCCCTTCGTGCCGAGCAGGTCCTTTCTGACCTAGTCTCAAGTCCTCCGCTTCCCAGACCCGGTTCCGCCTTACAGATTTTCCCAAGCCGCCCCGCGCCCCTGGTCTCTAACCCAGAGCGAGACTCTCCACCCTCCTGGGAGGCGAGGCGGTCTCAGCAGACCAGACGGCCACCCCACCTCTTCCGGGGACTCGCAGGCCCGCTCCCGGGCCGTGTCAGAGCCTGACGGACCCGCAGGGGCGGCAGCCGGCCCTTTCTGGGGCCTCCCAGCCGGAGCCCCGCGCCCCGCGGTCCCGTTCCACCGCCTCCCCCCGAAACACCACCGCCACCACCCTCCTCACTCCCGAATCCCCCTTCCTCAGGAGCACTCCAGTGGAGTTACCGGCCCACTCAAAAGTAAGAGCGACGGCCAGCCCATCGGTCACCCTGGCCCCCGCTGTCACCGCCCTGCTCCTGGCCTCTGCTCACGCCGCTGGCGAGCCCCGGTGACGCCCGGGTCGGTACCTTGCGGACCCCCTTGTAGATATAGAAGTAGAGCTCCCGGCCCACATTGAAGCAGAGGCGGTCGCCGTTGCCAGACTGGTCGTTGAGGTTTACGAAGGAGACGCGGACAGGGTTGGATCCCTGCGAGTTGAAGGGCACCCGGTTGGGCCGGCTGTACTCCGAGTGCGGCAGCAGCTTGTACAGACCTTCCCGGGTGGTGAATTGGGTCTTAATCTCGTTCATCTCCTTCCCTCCTCCCTCCGTCGCCATCTTGGAAAGCAGCGTTCATCCTGCCCTAAGTGCCCGGATCACGCCCACCGCGCAGGCGCCGTCCCGGGCTCTCGCCCTCCCCCCGCCCCTTCCTCCTGGCCCCTCCCACCTGTGAGCCGGCCCCGCGGAGGCCGGCGAGGAGAAGGGGCGGGCTTGTTTACGGCCCGACTGCGCAGGCGTGCTCACCTGGCGCGCTCCACGCTGCAGGGTGTCCGCAGGCTCCTCCCGCGGGCGGGGCCTCCGGGCCACCCCGCTGCGGCGCAGGTGTTGCTGTCCGGGGTCCGAGGGCTGCTTAGTGGTGCCGCCTACTCCGCCGCCCGGCGGGCTGAGCCGGCAAGGGGAAGCCGCAGCGGGCTGCGGTCCGCGCCGCTGAAGGGAGCTCGCGGCGGCCTCCTCGGCTGCCTCGTGCCCTGTCCTGAAAGGTCCCGGGACCCCGAGGAGCGGAGGAGAGAGCCGCCTCTAACAACGCAGATTCTGGGTCAGCACGTGGGGTGCCGTGAACCGAGCGCTCAAGCCCCAGTGTTACACCCGCAGGAGGGTGCGGGGGAGCCCCGAGTCCGGGAGAGGGCCGGTCCCCCTGTTCTGGGGTCTCCCCTCGGCCACCCCGCACAGTCGTCTGGATGCCCGGGTCAGGAAACCCCTGTGCACCTCCCCGAGTCATTTTCCGAGAAGGTACTGAAGGACCTCAGTTTTCCGCTTCACCATGTTTTGTTTTGTTTTGTTTTTAAGGTAGGGTGCAGGGGGAGAGGAGCGTATAGATTACACAGCATCTGTGTTTGCAAGTCAAATATCTGAATACCTATCTGTAGTGAGCATTGGCTAATTTTAAGGAAAGCAGGTTGTGTTGGCGCTTCTGTTTCTTAAGTTTGTCTCCACCAGGTGTTTAGAGAAGGGAGGGTCGGGTCAGGTCGGGAAATGGCTTTGGGAACCAGAGGCTGAATCTAAGCATGATTCACTTCTCTTGCTCAACAGTTTATGAAGAGTTCTTAGTGAAGTTTGAGGCTGTTGATTTTTTTTTTTTTTAAGGCTCAAGTGGAATCTGCAGAATTGTTCACTAGGCATAGTTGTGTGGATATACTGTACTAGGTCTAGATTGTAAGGCAGAAAAACAAATTTAAGGCCGGCACACGTGTTGCAGATTAAACAATCACCGTTTTGTAGCTGGGTTTCTTGGCATGTTGCAGTAGAATACGAAAGTTTCTAAAGTGACAGAAACATCCTGATAGAATTTCAGGTGGGGGTGGTGGGGAGCCAACATCTGTTACACCAAGAATGATTTATCCCTCTAAGTACAAATCATAGCTGGAGGGTCACAAAAGAAGTAGAGGGCGGTAGGTTCTAAAGAGGAGTCCGAATCCTAAACATCTTATATACATAAGCAGGTAATGACAGTGGAAACTGTGCCAATGATGTAATAATGCATTTGACAGTAAAATTCTGTATCCTTTGTACATGCTGGCAAAAAAGCAGTGGAGTAAATCCTACTTAAAGAATAGATACCTATGGGCTTCCCTGGTGGCGCAGTTGTTAAGAATCCGCCTGCCAGTGCAGGGGATACGGGTTCAAGCCCTGGTCTGGGAAGATCCCACGTGCCACAGAGCAGTTAAGCTTGTGCACCACAACTACTGAGCCCGCGCGCCTAGAGCCTGTGCTCTGCAACAAGGAAACCACCGCGATCAGCTAAGCCCGTGCCCCACAACTACTTAGCCTGTGCGCCTAGAGCCTGTGCTCCGCAACAAGGAAACCACCGCAATAATCAGACCGCTCACCGCAACGAAGAGGAGCCCCGCCCGCAACTACAGAAAGCCTGTGCGCATCAACGAAGACCCAACGCAGCCAAAATTAATACATAAGTAAACTTTTAAAAAAGAATAGATACCTAAAACACCTAAAATTTTGTGTTACAGTTGTTTTGATGTTATCTGTCTTCTGCTAAAGGTCAAAAAGATATCAGAAGCCTTTTAAAATGACCAGGATGTATTCTGCGGTCCCATGGATTTATTCAAATTTCCTATAACCATGTTATTTTACATTGGAAATGTGTATACTCTCCTTGAGGGATAGTGACATCCTGAATCATCTAAAGGTAAGTCAGCTGTGTTCCCTAGTTATCAAGGAGAAAAAAGCGTAATAATACATTTTGGAGGGAAAAAAAAAACTCAGCAAGCAAAAATTAAAACATAAAAATTAGGGCTTCCCTGGTGGCACAGTGGTTGAGAGTCCGCCTGCCGACGCAGGGGACACGGGTTCGTGCCCCGGTCCGGGAAGATCCCACATGCCGTGGAGCGGCTGGGCCCGTGAGCCATGGCCGCTGAGCCTGCGCGTCCGGAGCCTGTGCTCCGCAACGGGAGAGGCCACAGCAGTGAGAGGCCCGCGTACCGCAAAAATATAAAAATTATATTAGCAGCCCTCAAATTAACTACCAACTTTCAATTACCCATAATACCTGTGTACCTTAGTCTTCTCTTAAGGTTTTATTCTACATAAATTTAACATTTTACTGAGATCACAGTAATGATAGGCTGTTCACTTCGTCCTATCCAAAGCCTTTGAATAATCTCTGTTCTTAATACTTTTCTCTTGTCATTTCCCCCCCACACCCATAGATTCAATAAATAACGCCAAATTTGTATAACCGGGCCTGACCTAAAGCTTATTCCTGATTTTCAGTTTCAAACCAGGCATTTCTACGTGGATTCGTGCTCAGATTCATCCGCCTCTAAACCTTATCAGTTCCCTTTCCACATCTTCAAAGTTGAATCATTATAGCTTCATGAGTATTTCCTTAATTTCACTTTTTTCTCTCAACTTTCATCCTATAAACAACTACCAAATTAATTTTCTTAAAACAATGCTTTAGACATTACATTCTTTTGCCCAAACACTCTCAAAGACTTTGAATATCCATGTTATTTAAGTCATACACCAAGCAATTCTCAGCCTGTCCTTACGTTTTGCATGAATCCTCCATTCCAATCAGACTGTTCTGCCATCACCCTTAGCCCTTTCTCTTGCTTGAAAAGACCCTCCTCTTGTTTCCTCTTCATAGCCTATTCTTTAAGAACTAGTTTGAGTCCCATCTTCACCAAGCCTTTCCCAAGCCCTGGGTGATAAAACAATCCTTGAAACCAAGGGTTCTCCATTCAGGATTCATAGCATCAGGGAGTGTTTGAACCTCTTGTAATAGTATTCAAAATTTTGTGTACATATTCATTATATCATCGGAGTCTATAGCTTTCATCAGATTTTCAAAGAGGTGTGACCACCTTCCTCCCAAATTTAAAAATTACCACTCTAAACTTCTTTGGCATTTCTCTGAGCTTTCATTTGTCCTGTGTACTATACTGAAATGTTATTTTCTTTTGGTACTTATCAACATATGCTAATTGTCTTGTATTGATGTTTATCTTTTAGGATGCACTGCTGCCTTTCAGCAAGATTGTTATGCACACTCAAATATATGAGGGACCTTGTTAAAATTCTTTGTCTCCTCGAATATGTATTTGAGCGCCTACACATGCCACTCTGTTGTAGCCTTCGGGATACATCAGAAAACATAAATCCCTCACTCATGGAGTTTATATTCTTGTAAGGAGAAGACAGAAGATAAACAATCAACATGAATAAGTAAATCATGCCATGATTGTGCTAGGAAAAAGAAGTAGAGCGAGATAAGGGGGTTGGGAGTGTGCTGACTAGCTCGCAGTTTAAAATGTGGTGGCCAAGATAAGTCTCCTTGAGAGGTGACATTTCAGCAAAGACTTGAAAGAGGTGACGGAGTGGGCCATGGGAAGATCTGGGGAAAGAGCTGACCAAGCAGAGGAAAAAGCCCTCCAGGGCCCCCAAGGCAGGAGTGTGCATAGCATGTTAAGGAATCGCGAGACAGCCAGTGTGGCTAGAGCAGAGTGAGCAGGGAAGCCACTGCAGGGTTTAAGAATCCATTTGTGGACTTCCCTGGTGGCGCAGTGGTTAAGAATCCTCCTGCCAATCCAGGGAATACGGGTTCGAGCCCTGGTCCGGGAAGATCCCACAAGCCGCGGAGCAACTAAGCCCGTGCACCACAACTACTGAGCCCGTGTGCCACAACTACTGAGGCCCACACACCTAGAGCCCGTGCTCCACAACAAGAGAAGCCACAGCAATGAGAAGCCCGCGCACCGCAACGAAGAGTAGCCCCCCCTCGCCGCAACTAGAGAAGGCCCGCGCGCAGCAACGGAGACCCAACGAAGCCAAAAATAAAATAAATAAAAAAGAATCCATTTGTTTGCTGGCTTGAGTGTAGACTAAAGGAGGCAAGAGTGGATGGGGAATCCACTTCAGAGGTTAGCGGTGTTCACCCAGGCCAAGGAGGATGGAGGCTTGCTCAGGGAGTGGTAGCAGTTGAGGATAAGAAAGTCTAAAGAAGGAATTCCCTGGCCGTCCAGTGGTTAGGACTCCGAGCTTCACTGCCAGGTTCGATCCCTGGTCGGGGAACTAAAATCTCACAAGCCACACAGTGCAGGGCGCCCCCCGCGCCCCCAGAAAAAGAGCTAGAGAATTGTTTTCTGAAGGTAAAGCCAAAGCCAATGGAATTTCCCAGCAGACCTCGTGGGAGAAATGGGGGAGTCAAGAATGACTCCACAATACGCATGAGCAGCTGGAGGATAGAAGTGCCGTGAACTGAGATGAAAAGGCTGGAGAAGAGTAGGTCTTGAAAGGAGGACCAGGAGTTCAGTGTTGAGCGCGTTGGGTGTGGAGTGTCTATTAGGCATTTACAGGAGATGTCCGGGAGGCAGTTGAATATTCGGGTCTGGAGAGAAGTCTGGCCCGCCGGCATGTATTTGGCAGACCTTAGCTGATGGTCTCTAAAGCCTGGATCTGGTCACCAAGGGAGCAAGTGGGAACAGTGGGACAATCCAGGAGGTGGAGGAGAAGAGGAGGAATATTTGTTGATGAAAAAATACGATTTTTTTGCAGCTTAGTACATACGGAGTATTCACTTTAGACCAAACTTACTGTTTTTCTGATTCAGAGATTAATTCATTAAGATGCTGAAAAGCTTTTTTTTTTGTAACCTTGAAGAGAAATAGTGTTTGCCACAGTGACCTTATAAAGAGAAACGGGCATAGACGGGTGTCTTTAGGAACCACATTCGACTTCTTTACTGACTCATTATGTACAGTAACCAATCTCCCAGATTTATCTTGGTGGATGAGTTTATTCTATTAGTACGTCATTATGACTTGGTACTTCCTTATAACAGCGTTGTGAGACTTGAAAACAAATTTGGAAAACATCGCATAATATAGTGTCCTTAATAGAGCGCTCCAGCTTTCTGCTTCAGATTTGCAGAATGGTTAAACTGACACACCACTGGGATTGTTCAGTTATGGTATGTACAAAATGATCTTGCATAAAGCATCTTATTCTTTCTTAATCATTATTAAGTGGATGCAATACTTAATATTTCACACGTCTTGCAATAAAAGTGCTTTTTAAAGAGCTCGTTTAGGGTTTTCCAATACAGCTCGTTTGGGGAGCGCCTACTATATGGGCATTATGCCGAGTGCTCACGCAGCCTCTGGTCTTCATGCACAAGCTGGTGAAGGAGGTACCCTTATCTCCTGTCCACACTTGAGAAAAGAGAGTGATGAAGTGACTTGTCCAAGTTACTACCCTAGAGTTAGCTATTAGCAGAAACAAAATTCGAATTCAGGTCTCAAAAGAGAAACTTGTTGGAGTAAAGTAACAAAATATACTGTTTTTTAAAATTAATTAATTAATTAATTAGGCTGCATTGGGTCTTCGTTGCTGTGCCCGGGCATTCTCTAGTTGCAGCGAGCGGGGGCCACTCTGTTGTGGTGCACGGGCTGTTGGTGTGAGGGCTTCAGTAGTTGTGGCATGAGGTCTCAGTAGTTGTGGCTCGTGGGCTCTGGAGCGCAGGCTCAGTAGTTGTGGCACACAGGTTTAGTTGCTCCGCGGCATGTGGGATCTTCCCGGACCAGGGCTCAAACCCATGTCCCGTGCATTGTCAGGTGGATTCTTAACCACTGCGCCACCAGGGAAGTCCCAATATGCTCTTTTTCTTTTTTCCAATATGCTGATTTTTAAACTATACATTATTAAAAGGGGAAGAATAGCAATTCAGATGAAGCAAACAGGTTTTTTTGTTTTTTTTTTGCAGTACGCGGGCCTCTCACTGTTGTGGCCTCTCCCGTTGCAGAGCACAGGCTCCGGACGCACAGACTCAGTGGCCATGGCTCATGGGCCTAGCCACTCCGCGGCATGTAGGATCTTCCCAGACCAGGGCACGAACCCGTGTCCCCTGCATCAGCAGGCGGACTCTCAACCACTGTGCCACCAGGGAAGCCCCTCAAACATGTATTTTTAAATTAAAAAAATTTTTTTGAAGTATAGTTTATTTACAATGTGTTAATTTCTGCTGTACAGCAAAGTGATTCAGTTATACATCTATATGCATTCTTTTTTATATTCTTTTCCATTATGGTTTATCACAGGATAGTGAATATAGTTCCCTGTGCTATACAGTAGGACGTTGTTGTTTATCCATTCTATATATAGTAGCTTACATCTGCTAACCCTAACCTCCCACTCCATCTCTCCCCCACCCCTCTCCCCCTTGGCAACCACAAGTCTGTTCTCTAGCAAACGTATTTTTTTAAATTCAAAGGTTTTCTTTTTAAAAAATTCAAAACTAGAAAACACAACCCAGAGAATGGGAGAAAATGTTTGCGAATCATATATCTGATAAGATACTTGTATGTAGAATGTATAGACAGCTCCTACAACTCGAAAAACAACCTAGCTTTTAAACGGGCAAAGGACTTGAATAGACATTTCTCCAAGAAGATATACAAATGGCCAGTAAGCACATGAAAAGACGCTCAGCATCATTGTCATCAGAGAAATGCAAATCAAAACCACAATGAGATCCCACTTCACACCCACTAGGATGGCTATAATCAAAAAGACAGATAGGGCTTCCCTGGTGGCGCAGTGGTTGAGGGTCCGCCTGCCGATGCGGGGGACACGGGTTCGTGTCCCAGTCCGGGAGGATCCCACATACCGCAGAGCGGCTGGGCCCATGAGCCATAGCCACTGGGCCTGCGCGTCCGGAGCCTGTGCTCCGCAACGGGAGAGGCCACAGCAGTGAGAGGCCCACATACCGCAAAAAAAAAAAAGATAATACCAAGTGATGAATATGTGGAGAAATTCAAACCCTCATATCTGCTGGTGGGAATGTGAAACAGTGCAGCCACTTTGGAAAATAGTCTGGTATTCCTCAAAAGTTTAAACAGTTACCAATGACCTAGCAATTACACTCTTAGGTATATTATACCCAAGAGAGGTAAAAACATGTCCACACAAAAACTTGTACACGAATGTTCATAGCAGCATTAGTCATAATAGCCAAAAAGTAGAAACAGTCCAGATGTCCACTGACTGATAAATTAATAAACAAAATGTGGTCTATCCACACAGTCGAATATTATTCAGCCATAAAAAGGAATGAAGTACCAATGCATGCTACGACATGGATAAACCTTGAAAACATGCCGAGTGAAAGAAGGCTGACACAAAAGGCTGCATATCATGTGATTCCATTTATATGAAATGTCAGGAACAGGCAAATCTATAGAGACAGAAAATAGGTTAGTCGTTGCCTAGAGCTGGAAGGGTGAGGGGGAAGGAGGACTGACTGTTAATGGGTACAGGCTTTCTTTTTAAAGTGACAGAAATGTTCTAACATTGATTGCAATCGTTGCACGATTCTTTTTTTTTTTAATTATTTATTTGGCTGCATCGGGTCTTGGTTGCTGCACGTGGGATCTTAGTTGCAGTGCGTGGGCTCTCTAGTTATGCCACATGGGCTCATTAGTTATGGCACATGGGCTTAGTTGCCCCAGGGCATGTGGGATCTTAGTTCCCTGACCAGAGATCGAACCTGTGTCCCCTGCATCGGAAGGTGGATTCTTAACCAATGGACCACCAGGGAAGTCCCATACAATTCTGAATATACTAAAAACCACTGAATTTTATACACTTTAATTATTTTATTTTTGGCTGCATTGGATCTTCATTGCTGTGCGCGGGCTTTCAATAGTTGCAGCAAGTGGGGGCTACTCTTCGCTGTGGTGTGTAGGCTTCTCATTGCGGTGGCTTCTCTTGTTGCGGAGCATGGGCTCTAGGTGCGCGGGCTTCAGTAGTTGTGGCATGCAGGCTTGGTAGTTGTGGCTTGCGGGCTCTAGAGCGCAGGCTCAGTAGTTGTAGCGCACAGGCTTAGTTGCTCCACAGCATGTGGGATCTTCCCGGACCAGGGCTCGAACCTGTGCCCCCTGCATTGGCAGGCGGATTCTTAACCACTGAGCCACCAGGGAAGTCCCTATACACTTTAAATGAGTAGGTTGTATGTGCTATTAAATCAAAACTAGAGCAAACTACACAGGGCCCTGTTTATTTTTCGAACAGCCACTAAATTATTAGGAATAAATACGTATTGGGTTGTTTGGACACACCTAATAAACAATAAACAGAACTGTTAGGTGTTCTTTTGGTCTAGGGGTGAGGTGAAGAAATTACTGAGACGCTAAGGGCTCTGAGAAACAAGAAAGTTTGGGAATCTGCCATGAGGCATGAACCTCCCTCAATTTCCAAGTTGTACCTGCATTTTTATCTCTCTCTGAACGCATTCTTACTCTTTTCTTCAAGAATCAAGGGAAGAGGCATCTCTTCTTTTCAAAACAAATTTCTCCACCATGCTCTGGTAGTGAGTCCCTCTTGTGCACTCCAGGACAGCATGCTTCAGCAGTGATGTTCCCTGTCTCCTAGACAAGTTCCCACACTGCTGCTCCACTGCTTCCTTCCATGCAGTGCAAATGTGCTAAGCAAGGAATGCTAGTCAACAGAAGTGCTCTTTTTCTCCACTTAAAAACGAAACACCTCTATCTATTGCCCAGTCTCTCTACTCCCAGCCTTAAAAGACTCACAGCTGTCTCCCCCACCTCATATAAATACAATTCCATGTGTGCTGTTTTAATTATCTTAGACTCTAGAGAGAAGACAGAAATGTGGGCTCCAAACCATAGTAATGAAGGAAAAAATATAGGAAGAGAATGAGAGAATCAGTCATCACAAGGCTGTGACATTCTGTCACTCA